>NC_085843.1:93637203-93977203 GCF_035594765.1 Anolis carolinensis
AAAGTAGTATCCTATCACTAGAGAAATCTGTATAAAGACCAAGTAGCCACAGTAAGAACAGATTACGAAACAACAGACTGGTTCAAGATTGGGAAAGGAGTATGGTTGGGCTGCATACTTTCACCCTCACTATTCAACTTGTATGCAGAACACATCATGTGACATGCGGGGCTTAAGGAATCCAAGGCCAGAGTTAAAATTGCTGGAAGAAACATTAACAACCTTAGGTATGAAGATGATACCCCTCTGATGGCTGAAAGTGAGGAAGAGCTGAGGAGCCTTATCACCAAGGTGAAAGAAAAAAGTGTAAAAGCTGGGTTGCAGTTAAACATCAAGAAAACCAAGATCATTGCAACTACACCTATTGATAACTGGCAAATAGAAGGAGAAAACATGGAGGCAGTGACAGACTTTATATTTCTAGGTGCGAAGATCACTGCAGATGCAGACTGTAGCCAGGAAGTCAGAAGATGTTTACTTCTTGGGAGGAGAGCAATGGCCAACATTGACAAAATAGTGAAGAGCAGAGACTAGCAATGAAGGTCTGCATAGTGAAAGCAATGGTATTCCCCATAGTAACCTATGGATGCGAGAGCTGGACCGTAAGGAAGGCTGAGCGAAGGAAGATAGACACTTTTGAACTCTGGTGCTGGAGGAAAATCCTAAGAGTGCCTTGGACCACAAGAAGATCCAACCAGTCCATCTTCCAGGAAATAATGCCCGGCTGCTCACTGGAGGGAGGGATATTAGAGGCAAAGCTGAAGTATTTTGGCCACATCATGAGGAGACAGGAAAGCTTGGAAAAGATCACGATGCTGGAGAAAATGGAAGGAAAAAGGAAGAGAGGCCGACCAAGGGCAAGATGGATGGACGGTATCCTTGAAGTGACTGGCTTCACCTTGAAGGAACTGGGGGCGGTGACAGCCAACAGGGAGCTCTGGTGTGGACTGGTCCATGAGGTCACAAAGAGTCGGAGACGACTAAACGACTGAGCAGCAGCAGTCTACATGCACTTTATTATAAATTTGGATTGCTTAAACATTTATTGTGGATATATACAGGTTCCAATAAACTGATTTCTCATCATGATGGGCAGAAAAAATCCTAAATTCGCTTTTTTATAATGATGAGGATGATGTAACTATATTGTCCTGTGCAATTCAGTTTTATGTTGTAATACCTTGTTAAAATACAGTGAACTAGAAGCACAAATGTGCAATACAGAATACATAAGGACAAAGGTGTTATGATACTAAATCCAAAATGGAAACTGAAGTGATGTGCTATCTACTCTGTTAAGTGTCATGAAATAGAAAGCTTATGAATTAAGCTAGTAGTCTGAGTAAACAGTATATTTTGAATAAACATGCCTTCATTTATATAAAGCAAGCTTGACTTTTTTTACCAACAAGTATGATTATTCTATGCCATTTTAACATCCATAATTCAAGATAACTAACTTGGTGACGTGGATTGACCAATGGACTATATCTCTGGAGACTACAGATTAATTTCCCATTTGACCATGGAGACCCATTGGGTGACCTTTGGCAAGTCACACATTCTTAGCCTCAGAAAAGGCTATGATAGTTTTTCTACAGGGTTAACATAAATCAGAAACAACTTGAATACACATAACAGCAACAACAATCCATAATTCAACTTTGCATTAAATACATACTCTCAATGTTCATTTTAAAGCATATTGTATCCCTGAACATTTGAAGTAGAACATTTGATGGGTAAGTTCTGCTCTGCACATTCATCTGAGAGGTGTAGATAAGGCAATTTCATATTGAAATCTGTGAAGAACAGATTCATATTCAGTGGAATGACAACAACATAAAACAAATGTGTACCAGGATCAACAAAATATCACTTCAACTAATTGACCATCCTCTTTCCATTCCACATATCAAGGTTATTCTAAGGATTAGATTTATTGTTATCCAAATACTTTGAACATTTGATGCTAATAGAACTTGTCACTGGAAAAGTTGCTGAACACAAACAACAGATACATATCTTTTCAGTGAGCATGGAAAGTATTATATTTAACATTTGACAGCCACATGCTGTAGTATGCTCCTGGTGTTTTAAAAAACATATGTTTTGTTTTGTTTTTGAACTACAATTTTTGAGTAAATACCCCTTTAGCAAACCAAGAATTACATGAAAAGCAACCATAAAGGGGCCGGGCTGTGGCGCAGCTGGCTAGTAACCAGCTGCTATAAATCACTACTGACTGAGAGGTCATGAGTTCGAAGCCCGGGTCGGGTTAAGCCTCCGACCATTAATAGCCCCGGCTTGCTGTTGACCTATGCAGCCCCGAAAGACAGTTGCATCTGTCAATTAGGGAAATTTAGGGACGCTTTATGCGGGAGGCTAATTTACAACACCATAAAACTGCCAGCAAAACATGAGGAAAGGAATGAGGAAATACAGCCACTACTGGACGGTGAAGCAACAGCTCTCCCTGTAGCCAGAATCGTGAAGCTGAAAAAATGTTAAAAATGCCTCTGAGTCTGTCTAATGTATGTTGTTTGTCTGTTGGCATTGAATGTTTGCCATATATGTGTTCATTGTAATCCGCCCTGAGTCCCCTTCAGGGTGAGAAGGGCGGAATATAAATACTGTAAATAAAATAAATAAATAAATAAATAAAGTATTGAACAATTTTACACTCTTTTTATCAAGTAGTATTTTAAGTATTTGTCTCCCATTTCCAGATATGAAAGTAGAAGGGTTTCTCACCATTTAACTGAGGTCTGTGGCTTCAGGGGAAAACAATATGGGGGAAAACAAAATTTTCATAATATTTCTTTTAGTCAGGGACAAAAAAAAGCCAGTTTGTTTAAAATAAATAAAATGAGACCTTTGCAACCCACAGACTGCAAGCATCTCTTGGAAGGTCCTTTGTGGAACTGTACTGATATTTGAGGAAAAGTCACTGGGGTTTAGAGGCCCACACAATCAAAATACCTATTTCTCCCAAAATAAGACACTGTATTATATTTATTTTACTTCAAAAAGACACACCATGGCTTATTTTCAGGGGATGCCTTATTTTTATATCCATGGCCAGTACTCAAGCGCTCAGACAGCGTGATGGCCAAATGCCTCCCCTCCCTCCAGAGGGGACTGCTGGTCCTAAGAGGGAGGGAACGCTGTGGCACCCAAATCCTGCAACAGCGAGAGAGGCGGCCCAGCAAGAAGCACTCCGCCATCCTTCTCTGGCAGCAAGAGTGCCAGGGAGGAGCCCTGCAGCTGCACTGTGGGTGAGGTGGGGGCACAAACAGGTCCCACTCCCTTTGCCTTCTTGCAACGTTTCCCCTTACCAGAGCTTGCCACTGCTCCTGCTCCCTTCATTTGGGAGACTTTGGAGTGCCCTGTGTCCCTCCCTTGCTTGGACAGGGAGGAGAGCATGCTGGTGTGAGCTGGTAAATGCTTTGAAGGCGTGGCTGCCTTCTTTACCACTCCCCGCTGGTACCCTGCATAACCACATCTTATTTATGCATTTATATGTCTTAATTTGAAGCTATTGCTTATCTTGCACAAATGCTAAGAAATCCTGCTACAGCTTATTTATGGGTGTCTCTTATTTTCGGAGAAACATTTTCTAATTTGATTTTTAAACATTGTACAGAATATTTTCATATGTATGTTCGCTCTCACCCTATAAAACACTAAAAAGAGCCTAAATGCAGTTTAGATATGCTCAGTGAGGATTAAATGAGCACTGTTTTGGAGACTAAACAGAGAGTTTGGGGAAGAATGGAACAGCAGAAATTCTGAACTGAAGCCATTTCACACAATTATACTATTTTTGACACCACTTTAATTATTCTTTTGACACCCTTTAGAATCCCAAGATTTGTGGTCTGGAGGGGATATTTTAAATTCTTAACCCAAGAACCCCTAAATCTACAAATGCCAGGATCTCATATTATGCAGCCTTGATAATTCAGTTTCAGAGAACTATAACTGTAGAGGTTGTTCACTTCTGTGAGAGAGATTGCAGAAATTGCTACACCAGATTGTACAAAAATGGCACTACCATATTGCTTGTGAGGTCATCCCACTACCAGTTGCATTCCAAGGAGTTTTGGTCTTCTCGTTGTGATGTCTCTGTGTATTTCCTGTATACATAAAATGTTACACAAAATGTCTTCAGACATTTTGGCCAATAGCTCTTCTTTAGGAAGTGACCTTCTATATTAATAGTCATAATCATTAGCAAAGGTCTTGATAAAGATATTTGATGTTCATCCATTTATAGAGATAGAAAAACACATCTCCAATTTAAAATGTTTAAAAGCAATTTAAAATGTTTAAAAGATTAGCCGTTTACAAGGAATGTTACCCAGGGGATGACCAACTGTATTTATTTAGTCTTCGAGGAGCCATTGTGGTGTAGTAGTTTGAGCATTGCATTTGGAGTTTGGAGACCATGGTTTGAATCCTTGCTTGACCATGGGAAACCACTGGATAACCCTCAGAGGAAAGCAAAGGAAACCGCCTTCTGAACAAATCCTGTCAATAAAACCTTGTCATGAGTTTGCCATAAGTGAAAAAAGACATGTAGACTCACAATAATAATACTTTGCTTTTAAAAAGAGTCTCTGATAGCATAGCATATACTGATAATTGCAAGTTAGGCTGTAGTGCATATGATGGTGTCAAATTCCAACGGGTATCACAGAAACTCTTCTGCTTTCTCCACATCCTTCAGTGCCTGTAAGCAGGCATTGTCTGTGCTTTAATTTCTCAGCATTTAGCTCCATTTCTGCAGCCACTGAAGCAGAAAAATTCATGTACATCTGGAAGACAAGTTCCCACCTCCCACATATCCTGCATTTTAACAAAGTGTGGCTTCAAGACTCACGTTGTCACTTTAATTTCATCTACATTTCAGATTTGAGAGTAAAATCCTTAGTCTCCCTGCAATGCACACACCCATACCGCTATAATGGGGGGAAAAATGGATGCCCAAGGTCTGCTTGCAACCCTGGACTAAATCCAATTATTAATCTCAACTGGGAAAAGACCATTGAATCATTGGGATTCAATGGAGCAACATTAGGTAAGACCATTAATTGGATTTGATTCTCTGTTCCACAAGCCTGTCCAGAAGTTTGCAATGCAAACACAAACCTATTCTGTTTTTTGACATACAGTTTTGTTATTTTGAATAATAGTCATAGTGAAACTCAGCTCACAATGCACCGACATAATCATTTGTCAGCAATGTTGTGCAGTTTTTCAAATATTTTGCCGAGGATGGAGGAAAGCTAAAAAGTCGAATTTTTACATTTATTTGGAGGATCTTTTATCTTACTTAATAATGGAAGTTGGCACTGTTTTGTGTTCAGGAATAAATGCTAGTATGCAAAATGATTAACATTAATTGAATGAGACTAATGAAAAGACAGGTGTTAAAATCATCTTCACAGTTATGAAAACTATGTAATTACATTGTTCCTATGTGTGCATATGCTAAATTGTTTAATAGAAGTGGAAAATATGGAAAATACCTTCTTTTAAAAAAACTATTTACTACAGCAGAACCAACATTGCTACCAATTTCTCCTTCAGGGAATTGACATTGAAGAATAGCAGCAACCCAATTGCTCTGTGAAGACGTTCAAGTGCAACCTATTTCATTTTGTCACATTTAATTGTTAATCTGTTTCTCCAAAGGGCTAACAGTAAAGGGTTTTTTTAAATTAAATAAACAAAATAACAATCAAATTCCATAAAGTCTATAAGGACATAAAACCAGTAATATAATACAAATACAGGTAGGATCAAAATTTCACAGACTGCAAAATGATAAAAACATTCAAAGGCTCTTGGAAACACTAAAATGGTTTAAGTGGTGGTTTGTTGTGTGCCTTTAAACTGCTTCTGACATATGGAGACCATATGGTGAAACTATTATAGTTTTCTTGACAGGATTTGTTCAAAGAAACTTTGCCTTTGCCTTCATCTGAGGTGGAGAGACTGTGATTTGCCCAAGGTCACCGGGTGGGTTTCCATGATTGAGGTTGGATTTGAACCCTGGTCTCCAGAGTCAGTCCAATGCTCAAACCACTAGACCACAGGTTACTTGTCATCCATTCTCTCCTGCCCCACAAGAACAATATTAGAACTGTATTAAATTATGACTGCAGTTTCACAAGACATAGCATAACTGCTTTAATTATTGTTGTCCATACCACTATGGAGTGCAACTTTATTAAATGGTGCATGGATTATTTCACATACTCAACATGTTAGCTTGCGTTATATTTAATCGTACTGGCTCATACCCTAATATGAGTGTTGAGGAACACTAAGATGGGAAGGGTACAAGAGAGAGAAGGGTCAGTCAGCAGATGCAAGCATCAATTTAGACAGATGCTCACAAGCAAATTCCAACGTCCACAACTGGGCAATACCATATATACTCAAAGATAAACCAAGTTTTTTATTTCTTTTTGGGGCTGAAAAAGCTGCCCTTGGCTTATAATGTGGTCAAAGTCAAGCCAGACAGCAGAGTCTGGGGGGCACAGTTTTGTGACTCAGCAACAGCATAGCCTGCAGAGCCAGAGTGAAGATGAAGAAGGGGATTCTGGGTTTCAGATGCAAGAGCCAGATGATGGGATGCAGGATGAATTTCAGGATGATGACATGGGGATGGGAATTATACAGGCTGATTCAGAGGCTCGAGAAATGCAGCTTGAGGATGAACTCTTGAACCAGCCAGTCATAGATAACAGCCAGGATGACATTCCCATGGGAAATAATGAGCTGGAGATGTCTCAGGCCCCAGTTCACGTGCGAGATAATGAGGTGGCTGGCCTTGAAGGAGCGCCATCGCTATCTAGAGCAGATCACTTGCAATGGAAAGGAATGTCTCAGCCTCGTTGTAGTTTGAGATTGGCTGGAAAGCAAGAGGCCTCTGAAGGATAGAGAAATGCATTTTTGGGTTGCTTTTAAAACTGTGTGTTTAGAGACAGATCTTTGTCAAAGCAAATTCTCGCTTCATCTGAGTGGATGTCCATGCTTTCCTTCCTTAGCGATTCTCCTATTCCTGGATCTTTGTAACCTTTGGGCCTTTGTTCTTTTGGATTTACTGACTCTTGTTTTGCCTATGGACTATTGGATTTTACTGACTCTTTTACAACTACTTTGGGAACTTTATATCTGCCTGCTTTGATTTATATATTTGCTTTTGCTCAATAAAATTACAAAAGACTATCTTCTGTATGTGACTTGGTGTCAATAGCAAGGTGAACTATTCTGAGGTGTGACACACAGTGTGTTTTCTTTTCCAAAATCTCCCTCCTCCACTTTTCCCAGGTTGAAGTTGTTTTTTTAAGAGAGAGAGAAACAAGAAAGGAATGTTTTTGTTTTTGTTTGTTTGTTTTTTTTTTAAAAAAAAGGAGAGTGAGTGAGAGAGGCCTTTGCAAGACTGGAGGAAGAAAAAGTTTGCATGGGTGGAAGGGGAAGAAAAACAGAGACTCTTGCAAAATTCCAGGATTAATTATTATTATTATTATTATTATTATTATTATTATTATTATTATTATTATCATCATCATCGACATAACAACATTGTATGACACAGCAAAAAAGATAGATATGCTGTATTTCATATAACAAAATCACAAGTCGAACACTTCCCAAGTGTCTAGGACTGTGTGATGTATTTTCGGATGATGCGCACAGATTCCAGTAGGGTGGTCTTTTGCAGTTGGCATATCACAATTTTGTCAATGTCTATTGTTTCTAAGGGAGCCTTGGTGGCGAAGTGTGTTAAAGCACTGAGCTGCTGAACTTGCAGACCAAAACGTCGCAGGTTGAAATCCCGGGAGCGAAATGAGTGCCCGCTGTTAGCTCCAGCTTCTGCCAACCTAGTAGTTCGAAAACATGCCAATGTGAGTAGATCAATAGGTACCACTCCGGCGGGAAGGTAACGACCCTCCATGTAGTCATGCCAGCCACATGACCTTGGAGCTGTCTATGGACAACGCCAGCTCTTTGTTTTAGAAATGGAGATGAGCACCAACCCCGAGAGTCAGACATGACTGGACTTAACGTCAGGGGAAACCTTTACCTTTACCTATTGTTTATAAATGCTGGCTGAGATCTTTTGGCACGGCACCCAATGTGCCCATCACAACCGGGACCACCTGTACTGGTTTCTGCCAGAGTCTTTGAAGTTCAATCTTGAGGTTTTTCCTGTTGTTTTTCGTCAATGCGACTCACCTGGGATGGCAACATCAATGATCCAAACCTTGTTCTTTTCCACAAAGGCGATGTCTGGTGTGTTGTGTTCCAAAACTTTGTCAGTCTGGATTCGGAAGTCCCACAGTATCTTTGCGTGCTCATTTTCCAATACTTTTGCAGGTTTGTGATCCAGTTCTTTACTGCTGGGAGGTAGTACTTGAGGCATAAGTTCCAATGAATCATTTGGGCCACATAGTTGTGCCTCTGTTTGTAGTCAGTCTGTGCTATTTTCTTACAGAAGCTGAGGATATGATCAATGGTTTTGTCAGTTTCAGTTTTGTCAGTCTGCATTTTGGGTCATCAGCTGATTTTTCGATCTTGGCCTTAATTGCATTTGTTCTGATGGCTTGCTCCTGGGCTGCAAGGATCAGGCCTTCTGTCTCCTTCTTCAGTGTCCCATTTGTGAGCCATAGCCAGGTCTTCTCCTTATCAGCTTTTCCTTTAATTTTGTCAAGGAACTTTCCATGCAATGTTTTGTTCTGCTAGCTGCCAGCTCTAGTTTGTAGTGCAGTTATCTTGTACTGTTTTTTGTCTGCTGTGCTTTGAGGAGTTTCTGATTTTTGACTTCAATCAAAGCAGGTTCTTCACTTTGCTTTACATATTCTGCCAGGGCATATTCTTCTTCTTTGACTGCTTGTTTTACTTGTAAGAGTCTTCTGCCACCTGATCTTCTAGGCAGATATAGCCGGTCAACATCACTGCGAGGGTGCAGTGAATGATATGGTCATGAGTTTTCTTGGTTTTTTTTGTCCAAATTGTCCAGTTCTGCCTGTGTCCAATTTATAATGCCAGCAGTATATCTTATGGCAGGTATGGCCCAGGTGTTTATGGCCTTGATGGTGTTGCCTCCATTGAGCTTGCTTTTGAGAATTTTTCTGACCCTTTGTGTGTATTCTTTGCTGACCACAGTTTTCACGTGTTCATGCTTGATGTTGTCCAGCTGTAATATGCCCAGATATTTATAGGCCTCTGGCTGGTGACACTTCATTATTTGGCCATTAGGCATATTTATGGCCTCACTTTCAATGACTTTTCCCTTCTTCAATGCCTCTGTTGAACATTTGTCCAAACCAAACTCCATGCTGATATCAGTGTTAAAAATTCGGACAGTGTTAGTCAGAGACTGGATTTCAGTTTGCATTTTCCCATACAGCTTCAGGTCATCCATGTACATCAGATGTGAAATTTTATGAGATTTCTTAGGTGTTTGATAGCCAAGGTTTGTTTTTTGTAAGATTGTTGACAGAGGGATCATGGCAATAATGAAAAGCAGACGGGACAATGAGTCTCCCTGGAAAATTCCTCTCCTGATGTTGACAAGTCCATAGCTTTCATTTCCAACAAACAGTTCAGTTTTCCAGTGCTTATTATTATTATTATTTTATTATGACACAGCAAACAAGATAAACATGTTGGATTTCGTATCACAAAATTTCAAGTCAAACACTTCCCAAGTGTCTAGGACTGTGTGATGTATTTTCGGATGATGCATGCAGATCCCAGCAGGGTGGTCTTTTGCAGTTGGCAGATCGTGATTTTTTCAATGTCTATTATTATTTTTATTATTATTAGAAACACAACAAGATGAGTCCACAGCAGACACTCTGCTGGCTGTTGTATTGGATCACACGTTGTATTGGCTCACACTTCCCAAGTGTCTAGGACTGTGTGATGTATCAGTGAATAATGTGTGCAGATCCCAGTAAGGTGGCCTTCTGCAGCTGGCAGATGGTAATTTTGTCAGTGTCTATTGTGTTTAAGTGCAGGCCAAGGTCTTTAGGCACTGCATCCAGTGTGCCAATCACCACTGAGACCAGCTTGACTGGTTTGTGCCAGAGTCTTTGCAATTTGATCTTTAAATCCTCATATCATGTATTATTATTGACACAACGACGTTGTATGACACAACAAACAAGATAGATATGCTGAGTTTCGTTTCACAAAATCACAAGTCGAACACTTCCCAAGTGTCTAGGACTGTGTGATGTATTTTCGGATGATGCGTGCAGATCCCAGCAGGGTGGCTTTTTGCAGTTGGCAGATCGTAATTTTGTCAATGCCTATTGTTTCCAAATGCCGGCTGAGATCTTTCGGCACGGCACCCAGTGTGCCCATCACCACCGGGACCACCTGCACTGGTTTCTGCCAGAGTCTTTGCAGTTCAATCTTGAGGTCCTGATAGCGGCTGAGTTTTTCCTGTTGTTTTTCGTCAATGCGACTGTCACCTGGGATGGCAACATCAATGATCCAAACCTTGTTCTTTTCCACAACTGTGATGTCTGGTGTGTTGTGTTCCAGAACTTTGTCAGTCTGGATTCGGAAGTCCCACAGTATCTTTGCGTGCTCCTTTTCCAATACTTTTGCAGGTTTGTGATCCCACCAGTTCTTTGCTGCTAGCAGGTGGTACTTGAGGCATAAGTTCCAATGAATCATTTGGGCCACATAGTTGTGCCTCTGTTTGTAGTCTGTCTGTGCAATTTTCTTACAGCAGCTGAGGATATGATCAATGGTTTCATCGGTTTCCTTGCACAGTCTGCATTTTGGGTCATCAGCTGATTTTTCGATCTTGGCCTTAATTGCATTTGTCCTGATGGCTTGCTCCTGGGCTGCAAGGATCAGGCCTTCTGTCTCCTTCTTCAGGGTCCCATTTGTGAGCCAGAGCCAGGTCTTCTCCTTATCAGCTTTTCCTTCAATTTTGTCAAGGAACTTTCCATGCAATGTTTTGTTGTGCCAGTTGTCAGCTCTAGTTTGTGGTGTGGTTTTCTTGTACTGGTTTTTTGTCTGCTGTGCTTTGAGGAGTTTCTGATTTTTGACTTCAATCAAAGCAGGTTCTTCACTTTGCTTTACATATTCTGCCAGGGCATGTTCTTCTTCTTTGACTGCTTGTTTGACTTGTAAGAGTCCTCTGTCCCCTGATCTTCTAGGCAGATAGAGCCGGTCAACATCGCTGCGGGGGTGCAGGGAATGATGGATGGTCATGAGTTTTCTTGTTTTTTTGTCCAAATTGTCCAGTTCCATCTGTGTCCAGTTTATGATGCCAGCAGTATATCTTATGACAGGTATGGCCCAGGTGTTTATGGCCTTGATGGTGTTGCCTCCATTGAGCTTGCTTTTGAGAATTTTTCTGACCCTTTGTGTGTATTCTTTGCTGACCACAGTTTTCACATGTTCATGCTTGATGTTGTCCAGCTGTAATATGCCCAGATATTTATAGGCCTCTGGCTGGTGACACTTTATTGTTTGGCCATTAGGCATATTTATGCCCCTCCGCAGGTGCCACCTTGACGTGGTGGGGGGGCTTACCTGCTCCAATGATGACTGAGAGCTGTGCTGGCGGTAGTGTAACTACCGGTAGGTCCAACCAAGCCAGAGAGGCCTCAGCTGAGGAGCAGAACCAAGAGCACCTAACCCATTAGCATTATGGAGAATCAAACCCAAACGAAGTCTATACTGGCTCGGTCGTCGCCCAGGATAAAAAGGACCGCGGTGGATGCTGCTGATTCTGGACATCCATCGACAAGTGGGCTACGGAATCATCAAAACCCAAATGAACAGTCACAGAAGCGGCAGAAATACACAATGCCAGAAAACCGCACAATTATTATTATTATTATTATTATTATTATTATTATTATTATTATTACCACTACTATTATTGCAAGAATTGTTTTAGTCAAAAGGGAGGGAAGTAGGGAAAGGAGATATATTTCATTTCCTCCTTGTTTGTATGGCTCTCTTTCAAACCCACCCAATTTTCTGAGCTTGCAGAAGAGAAAAAAAAAATCTAAACTAGGGATATCCCTTTTCCTCTTCAACTTCCTGGTCAATTTGAGTGGGTTTCTTTCTGGTGGGGAAGAGGCAATGTCTATTCCACTCCTCCCCCATATCTGTTTACAAAAGAAAATAAAGCCTACCTTTGCAAAAGCCAATAACAGAAGGTGTATATTTCTTTTTATTCCTAAGGAAACAAAAATGGGATAGTTTTTTTTGGTGGGGGGGAGGGAGGTTTTCAAAACCCTTTTCTGGCTACTTTTAGAGTTTGAAAAAGGGAGAAATAAAAGAGGTGGAAGAGCGGGGGGGGGGGGGGAAAGAGGCCAAAGTTTTTTTTAGGGAGGCTTTACTTGCATTTCTTCCTTGGGCAAATGCATGCCCCAAAGCTTATAAATAATATATAGATTTTCACCCTAGAAATACATTAATTTTATATATGAATTTTCACCTCATATGTTTGCAGGTCTTTGCAAATCCTATATACATATAGAAATCTAGAGATTTCCATGTACCTGTATATCTGTATCTTTAGGTATACATTAATTTTATATATAAATTTTCCTCTCACATGTTTGCAAGTCCCTGCAAATCCTATATAGATATAAGAAACTATATATAGACAGATGTCTAAATAGATAGATATGAATATAGATATATAGGTCTTGCAGAGGAAATATTGCAGACGGAAATGCACACACACACACACACACACACATATATATATATATAGAGAGAGAGAGATGTCTAGATAGATATAAACATAGATAAATAGGGCTTGCAAATATTGCACGAGGGAAATGCACATATATATATAGGATTTGCAAACATGCATATGTGAAATTAGTATATATAATTATAGATCTATATCTAGCTCTGCATTGTTTATATAGGCATTGAATGCTTGCCTGCTATTATGACGGAAGCAGACCTGATACCCATGGGGAAACAGGGCAGGATACAAATGAAGTTTTTGTTGTTGTTGTTGTTGTTGTTGTTGTTGTTGTTGTTATGAAGCTGCCCTAAGTCCCCCCGATGGGTGAGGATGGGATACAAATGTATGAAATTATTATTAATAATAATACCATATATTATTATATTACATTGATACCATATTGTTTTTGTTTAACCTACTTTTCCACTTACAGAACTAGTTTACAGATTTTCTTTGAAATACAGTGAATATTCAAAAACATTTAACCTACTGATGCCTCAATTAATGTAATTTTATTAGTATCTATTTTTATTTTGAAATTTACCAGTAGCTGATGCATTTCTAAACCTCAGGTTATACTTGCGTCAATACGTTTTCCCAGTTTTTTGTGGTAAAATTAGATGCCTCGGCTTATATTCAGGTCAGTTTATACTCAATTATATATGGTAATATAGCATGTCACCAGGAAGAATGTTCTAGATGTTGCACTCACATCCAGCTGTGTTTTTCAGGAACACTTTTTACTTCTTCTCCTGCTATCATTTACTGAAGAGGAGGGATTTGTACCTCTTGCTTCCGTATCTCAAGGTACTAAACTGTGTCCCTCTGTAATGCCCAGGGAGACTTTTAAAATAATGTGCACTCAGACAACTCATTCCCTATGTCCTGCAAAAACTGCTAAGGTAGTGCTCATTCTTGTGTTCTCATATGAACTCTACTCGATTTAGGTAAATGCTTTTAGCCTCTGGTGTGCCTGAAAAGTTTTATGCACCAGGAATTCCAAGTTCTCTTTTATACAAAAAAATAAGGTAATGAATTTTACTCTGTTTTTAGGCATTTTCAGACATGAGTTGAAAGATGGCATATTGGAAAAGCTGCATTTGCAGGAGGTTGGTGAACTATATGACCTTTGAGGTTCCTTCAAAGAACTTCCACAATTGTTCAAATCATTCCATGAAAGCAAACCTTCCATAAGTAACAGACATAATTATGATGCCTCAGTAAATCTCTAAATATATCTATTCTACATGAAATTTATCTATTGTCATTGCAAATGAATTGTATTTTTTCTTAATATTAAAATCCAAAGCATGAGATCATGAATGTTGCATGGTTTATTGCCAATTTGCATTATTATTTTTATGCCTTCTGCAAATTCTCACCTGTTTAAGTAAGGCACATAGGCTTTTTTAAGTACAGAAAATTCTTAATGCACAATGATGTGCTCAATTAAATTTCCGAGTATTCTGAGTTCAAAAAATATTATCCACCTTTTACTCATGAAATTAGCAAATTTGCAGGTTGGTTCAAACTCTAGTTCTTTTGGGTAGCTTATATTCACTTTTAAAATTATAGTTTAGAGTAAGAATTTGGACATATTTTGTAATATTTTATGCATCCTAGAATGTAGTGTATGCAAAGAACAGAATGCTTTGCTTTGTTTTGCATTATTGCACTTGGCAATGTCTTGTATTGTGATTGTCAAATGCAAGCAATTTGCCATATGGAATGAAATATTTAAATGATTGTACCTGTGAAAACCAGGAAAATACCTTTACAACTGGAGTGTAGACTGCATTAAAATGTTTTGAATGCTGTGAAAACTACATGAAATGTATGTGTTATATAATGTACTGCTCACACAAATGTTTGGCTGAAACCCTATAATTTTATGTAGTATAATTTGTTCTGTTGTAAAAAGTCTCCCCCAGGAGGTACACTGAATCATGAACAGATTTGAAGGAAACGTAGACTGGAGGACTACCTTGATAAACTGTGATGATAATTGGCCACAGACCCAGGGACACATTTGTGTCCTCTGTTTATGACCACACTTGGGAGGTAATCTGAGTACCTCTGCAGTCCTACAGCTTTCTGTATGGGCTTCCCTGTCATAAACCTCATGAAACTATTGGAATCCTGTGAATCCCTTAAAGGCAAATCTGGGTAGTCAGTGATTTTCCATCCTGAGTGTTGTATGTACAATGCCTGACTTATTGGGACAAGTCTCAACATGTTTAATCAGCATTTCAAGATCCTTGCAGAGCTATGCATGTTCTCCCCTCCACATTTGGTCAGCAAGCACAACATAAAGTAACCTCCCCTAGACCAATATTGACCCTCAGGAAGAAAAATTCCATGATTGATCAGATTGCAATTAAAATTGTCCACATTCAATTTTGCCTCAGGGAGAGGGAGAACATCATAAAAAAGGCTGGATCTACACTGCCACGTAATCCAGATTATCAAATTGTATAATCCAGATTATCTGCTTTGAACTGGATTATATGAGTCTACACTGGCATACAATTGAAAGCAGATAAACTGGATTTTATATGGCAGTGTAGATGGGGCCTGTGTGTAGCTGGGTTTTGGGCAAAGGAGGACTTTATTGGCAATCAAGCTGTAACCCTCAACTCTTTCAAATTTTGTCTTGATAACACCATTGGTATTACATGTCTTTAACCACCACCTTTCGTGGATTGCTCTGCACCTGGGGAGGATGGTATTGGATTTGAATGAAATCTCTCACTTGAAAACTGTGCCATATGGTCTTGTTTGTTTCTTTGTTTACTGCCTTCATTGCTGCAGTATCAGTTCTGGAATGCTAAGACTTGTAAGTGCAATGAGCTCATTATGACTGAAGGTTGCACCTGGATGTTGCATGAGAAAACCAGCCCTGGGTCCTAGGGATGTCTAGTTTACCTGGGCCAGGTCCCCACTCACTGAAGTCTCATTTTCTCTCTCTTTTTTATTCCTCCTTCCCCCTCCGTTGCTTCCTTTCTTCCTCCTTCCCTTCCTTCCTTTCTCCTTTCCCTCCTCTTTTCCTTCCTTTCTCACTTTTTTTCCCCTTTCCTCTTTTTCTTCCACTCTGCCTACCTGCCTTCCCCTTTTCCCTCTGGGAAGCCTGGCTTGTTAAAGGTACTTTGGAAAATGATGTCTCTCGTGTATATAATTTGACCTACATCTTCCATGTTTTTTTTCCTATGTGTTCCTATTTTGCTTATATGTTGTGTTAACCTAATGTTTTATGCTCCTGAGATCCCCATTCCTTCCCTTTGGGGGAAGCCTTGTTCCTGAACCCAAAGATGTCTTGCATCCCACACAATTGCATAGCCTCGGGAAAAGAAACCAAGCTGGGAATTTCCTCATCAATTTCCAGCCTCACACATCTCTTGGACTTCACAATAGTTTACCCGGGCAGGGCAATCACCTCTCCCCACCCTTGGGGAAGAACCAATTTCACCACCTGCGCCTTTGATGAACGGGACCTCTCGCATCGGAAGGAAAATCTGCATGTCTACAGCCAAACCCATCCTTTGTCATTTTTGCATGGTTGTATTAATATATGATGTTTTGTTTCTCTGCGGTCTGGAACCACTAGGCCAGCCCTATTAAGGGGCCATGCCATGTTCATCTCATAAGACAATAGCATTCCTGGGTAGGGCCAGAAAATGTCCTCAATCACTTTGTTATTTTTCCTGTTCAGTAAAAGGAACCCCATTCATAGACACTTAATCATCCTTTGTTCCCAGCCCACGCTAGCCAGTGGCTGTGACTGGTCAGAATTAGAGGCTTGGCTGCAGCCTATGTATAAAAAGGGCTATGAAACTGTATTCTGTATGCTATCTACTTTGTGAATGTATCACTAGCTAGCATCTTATCTGCAGATAATAAAATCTTCCTTTGCTGAAAATCACCTTCTCTCCTTGCTTGCTGGCTAATTTCAATTGGGCCTAATCTGTTTGCTCGCCATAGCAGGGACTCACTCAAATTGGGCAGCTCAGGTGAATCACTTGCCTGGGTTTCTGCCAACAAGCATCTCCCTGGTCTCACTGCCAGGGATTGCCTCCTAAAATGGGGCCAACATGGGAATGAGAAGCTTCAACTAGCAAAGCCATGAAATTGTCACAAAGTACTATTTTTCCCAAGAGTATAGTGTTCTCACCAGTAGCATAGCACAGTGGCTGGCTTGGCAAAAATCTCCACCATTTACACCATGGTAGTAGTGGCAATCCTGGTACTAGGGTAGAACAAAAGCAGAAATATATACAGATGCCAAGTCAGCATGCACAAAGCCTACAAAACCAAAAAAGTGGGAGATGAACCATAAATACATGGAAAAACAGCAATAGGGAGGATATTATGCCAGCTCAGATTCTAACTACCATCTGTATCTATTTGTCTATTGCCTATATTAGCACCTATTGTGTCATGTTAGCTGCCCTTCATTTCTTCATATCCATGTAGAAAACAAGTCCATTCATTCATGGATAATGCACATACCTATGTGTAAATAATCCAGGTTTCCCAAAAACATAATCTCCACTTTGAAGCATTATAGTTGGGTGGTTTTTTTTGCAAATATTTTTTATTGTGCATTTTACAAGCAACCTGTATATTTCTTGTTACATAAAAAGAACTCTTATTCTTTTCTCAATTTAATAAAATCACATCACGGTAATTATCACCTAGAATAATGTGAAGGGAAAACTAACCAAAGCAGTACTAATAGAGAAGAAGGGGGAAAAAGATATGAAGAAAAAGAGGAGAAATAAAAAAGAGGTAAAAAGAAGGAAGATATATAATTCAACAGTTGCTATATTTTCCCTATAACTTCCAGAGCTCTGGATGTGGTCCTATTTGTTTTTTTTTTCTCTTTGTTCATACGTTTTAAATTTGTAGGTAACAAAAGTTTAACTACCTTAATTTTATGTTGTAATCCCAGGAGGTTTCATTAGTCTAACTTTATGTAGAAATTTATTTTTTCCCTTTGTAAATATTCTTTCATAGGTTTCCAGTCAGTTCTATTTTTGAAGTTTCTGTCCCGCGCTAGTTTTTGAGTCAATAAATCCATATTCATTATGTCCAACACTTTATTAATCCATTTCTCGATACTCGGTACTTCTTCTAGTTTCCATACTTGTGCTAGCACTATTCTTGCAGCTGTGGTAAGAAAGAATACTAGTCTATCAGTGTTCTTGTCCAATTGTGGGTCAGTAATCCCCAGTAAAAAGCATTCTGGTTTGAACTCTAATTTCTTTCGTACTATATTTGTCATTTTTCTGTATATCTCATACCAGAATTTTTTGATCTTTTTGCACTCCCACCACATGTATAGGAAAGTGCCCGTGTGCTTCCCACATTTCCAACAGCTTCCATTATTTTTTCCTCTAGTATATTTAGCCAATCTGTTTGGTGTTAGCTACCACATATGAAACATTTTGTACCAATTTTCCCTAATTTCATTCGTGTAGGCCCACTTCAATTTTTTTGTCCATATTTCTTCCCATTGATTAATATATATTGTATGTCCTACCGCTCTAGCCCATTTTATCATAACTTCTTTTATTTGTTCTTCCTCTAGAGCCCAGGTAAGTAGTTGTTTATATAATATTCCTATCAATTTGTTGTTCAATTTCAAAATTTTATCCCATAGTTTTTCTACTGATTCAAATCCTTTCTCCTTGTCTTCTTTATATTCTTCTCTAATCTGCCAATATTGAAGCCAGTTCATTTTTGGATCTAATTTTTTTACCTCTTCGTATGATTTTAATTTTATCTCTTGATCGGTGGATATTACTAGTTGTTTATATGTAAACCATTGTTCAGCCGGGGATTCTCTTCTATGATTAGCTTCTGTTGGTGAGAACCACATTGGAGTTTTAGTGTGGAATCTACTTTTATATTTGTCCCAAACTTTAATTAACACAGCCCTTATAAAGTGATTTTTAAAGTTCTTTTCTATTTTTATTTCGTCTTTCCATAAGTACCTATGCCACCCTCTTCTCAAATCCTCACCCTCTAATATCAGAATTTTTTTCTTCTCTAATGTGGCCCAGTCCCTCACCTATGTCAATACAGCTGCTTCATAATACAGTTCCAGGTCTGGAAGACCTAGTCCGCCTCTTTTTCTATCATCTTTTAAGCTTGAGATATTTATTCTAGCTTTTTTATTGTTCCACACAAACCTCTTAATATCCTTCTCCCACATTGTGAAGATCTTCCTTGTTCTTATTATTGGTATTGTTTGAAACAAATACAGAATTTCTGGGAGGATATTCATCTTAACAACAGCTATTTTTCCCAAAAGAGACAAGTTTAAATTATTCCATCTTTTCATTTTATCTTTTATTCCTGCCCAGTTTTTCTCATAGTTATTCTTTAATAGTTGCGCGTTACTTGTGGTAATCTCTACTCCTAAATATTTTAGTTTTCTAAAAAATTTTACTCCCATCTGTTTTTCCAATTCTTCTTTCTTCTTCACTGAGATGTTTTTAGTTAACATTTTCGTCTTTTCTTTATTGATTTTAAATCCTGCTACCTCTCCAAATGTTGTTAATTCTTTCCACCATTTAGGCCATTGGTTTACTGGGTCTTCAATAATACAGGCCACATAATCTGCGAAAGTGCAGAATTTGTAGCTATTATTTTTTTATTTTCAATCCTTTTAACTCACTATTTTTTTCTTATTCTTGTTAATAGGATCTCCAAAATCATTATAAAAATTAACGGGGATAGTGGACATCCCTGCCTCGTCCCTTTATATATTCTAAAATATTTGGTTTTATTCCCATTAACTATAATACTTGCAAATCGTTCCGAGTAAATTGATTTAATTGCATTAAGAAAATAGTAGCCGACGTCCATTTCCTTTAGAACTTCTATAATGAAGTTCCAATTGACCTTATCAAAGGCCTTCTCGGCGTCTAGGAATAGAAGACTTACCTCCTTTTGTATATTTTTATCATAATGTTCAATTATATTAAGGATAGTCCTGATATTATCTTTAATCTGTCTCCCCGGGAGGAAACCCGTTTGTTTTTGGCCTATTCTCACATTAAGTATTTCTTTTATCCTTGAAGCTAGAATGTTGGTGAAGTTTATAATCAGTGTTGAGCAGGGAAATCGGTCTATAATTCTTAACATTTGTGTTATCAGCTCCTTCTTTGGGTATTACTGTTATATTAGCTGATTTCCATGAATTTGGTATTCGCTTTTCTTCCAAAACCTGATTCATTACATTCATTAAAGGTACTATTATTTCATCAATAAATGTTTTGTAATATAGGGATGTAAAATCATCTGGTCCTGGTGCCTTATCTGAGGCTAACTTTTTTATTGCTCCTCTTAATTCTTCCTCTGTAATTTTTTTGTTTAATCTTTCTCTTTGTTCTTCATTGATTCTTTCAATTTTTTGTTTCCCTATATATTGTAATATCTTTTCTTTTGGGATCTTTTCATCAGCATAAAGTTGTTTATAGAAATTGGTGAAATGGTTTTCTATCCCAGTTTGTTTATGTTTTCCCCTCTATTTCAATCTTACTTATATATTGCTGTTCTTTCTTTTTTCTCACTTTCCAGGCTAACCACCTGCCTATCTTATTAGCGTGTTCAAAATGATATTGCTTTATATATCTACGTTTATTCTCTATTTTCTCCAATTGTATCAAGTTGTTTCTTAAGTACATTTAAATGTAGGTGAGCCTTTTTGTCCCTAGGATCTTTCTTTAATTTTTCTTCTATTGCTACAATTCCTTTTTCTATTTTTTTTAATTCCCCCTGCCTTTCCTTGTCTCTAATACATTTATGTTGTATAAAATAACCTCTCAAGTAGGCCTTACTGGCATCCCAAATTATATCTATTAAGTTTAGAGTGAAATATTCTTTCAATTTTTTTTGTATTTTTTTTGGTCTCCTTGTCTTTTTATAAGCTGATTGTTGAGTCGCCATCTAATTGTTGTGGGTTTGGGTCCCGAATTTTTCTAATGTTATTTCCAAGGGGGCATGGTCCGAAATTATTCTTGGGAGAATTTTGGATTTTGTTGCTTTTGTTATGATGTCTCTTGTTACCCAAACCATGTCTATTCTGGACCATGTTTGATGATGGTCCGAGAAAAAAGTATAATCTTTAACTTTTGTGTGATGATGTCTCCAGATATCAGTTAAGCCAAGTTCTTCCTTTAATAATTTAAAGTTTTGGGGCAACTCGTGTGCTGATGGTATCTTAGTCTTTCTAGTTATTTTAGTTCTGTCCACCGCAGCTTCCAGAACCCCATTGTAGTCCCCCATTATTATCAAATCATCATATTCTTGTTCTCCAATCTTCGTGCCCAGTTGTTTTATAAATTTTGTTTTCGTCCCATTTGGGGCATATATATTACATAGTAAGATCTTTCTGCCCCCCCATTCTATCAGTACTCCTAACATTCTTCCCTCTTGGTCCCTAAATGCCAGTTTTGATAGGAATTTATCACTAATATATGTAGCAACTCCTCTCTTTTTCTCTGTTCCTGAGGCCTGGTATAATTTTCCTAGTTTTTCTGTTCAAGGTATATTATATGTTTATGAATAATGTGAGTTTCCTGTAGGGAAATAACATCATAATGACCTTTTTGTAATTGATGCCATAGTCTTTTTCTTTTATTGGGGCTGTTAAGCCCATTTACATTATGTGAGTAAATTTTTATCTTCTGTAACATTTTCTTCTTCTATTTCTTTGTCACTTTCTCCAGTCAGGTTTGTCTTAGCCACTTCTAATTGCATTAGATAGTCCTTAGGGGATTTCTCTCTCATCCTTTTATTCTGTCTTCCCCAATTTTCTTCAAAATTCTCCTCACTCCTTGCACCTTCATCTTTTGTGCCCTCCGGTAGATTTCCATATTTATTATAGGTTTTTTTATATTGCCTATATTGTGTATGAAGAAGGTCCTGGGTTCACTTGTACCATCCAAAAAAAATATTTTGTACCACCGAGAAAAACTTTGGTCATAATAGTTGGCACCAAGAGCTGCTTTTCTTGCCTATGCATAATATTTATTTGATATTATCATAATCTATACACACACACATGGACAATGGCACACACCATAGACTGTCATCGTAGTCTATATAGTCTTTTGAGTACAAAAGCAGCAATCTTTTCAAAAAGTTAATGTAGCAATGTACCAGATTAACAGAAAGCCCAAATGGCAACATAATTTGTGTGATGGAGCCTGAGAAACCAGGGTTCAAATACTCCTGGATGATCTTGGACATGTCACATTCTCTTATTCTCAGAAGAAGGCATTGGCAAATTCCCTCTGAAGAAAACTCTTATGATATTTTCACCTTGGAACCGCCATAAGGTGGCAATGAGTTGAAGGCACACAACATTTGTTTATTTATTTATTTACAGCATTTATATTCCGCCCTTCTCACCCCGAAGGGGACTCAGGACAGATCACATTGCACACATAAAAGCAAACATTCAATGCCATAACCTAGAACAGAGACAGAGACAAGACGCAGGCACAGGCTGGCCTCGAACTCATGACCTCTTGGTCAGAGTGATTTGTTGCAGCTGGCTTGCTTTCCAGCCTGCGCCACAGCCCGGCCTTAAGTGACATTAAGTGATGTTTTAAGTTTTAACTGTTATTGTGATCACTGAAAATCCTGTCACACTGAGGAAATAAAACTGTGGTCCAAATTAGTCAATGACCATGTCTCTTGTCTCATTATTTTTGGTCTGGCCACAATCCTTGTCCTCAGTTTCACATTATGTGTTATCTGTCGTCACCCTGCTTACCAGAAAGTGTGAACCAGGTTTTATCTCTCTTATGGAAACCTATGTCATTAAATGATCCTCTATTTTCCTAATTTTTTATCAAGAGATGGGACAGCTATTGCCAGGTGCTGCAACTAATTGCTTGAAATAATGAGATGTTGTCTAAGAAGAGTAAGTTATAACAGAATGGCTCCAATTAACAGATAAAGAACGAGGTCATGATAACAAGGGGAAACTTATTCCAGAAATCTTTTATTTGCAAACTTATCCAAAAGATGAGAAAGCAAAAAAAAAATTGTCCCAATTATGATTGTTTATTGCCACTGCTGATCAGTGCCAATAGATTAAGCATATAAACTCTTCTAACCTAAGATCAGTGATGCACAACCTGTGGCCCTCCAGGTGTTTTGGACTTCAGCTTCCAGAATTTCTGACCATTGGACAAGTTGACTAGAGCTTCTGGGAGTTTTAGTCTCCAATGCCACAGGTTGTGAACCACTGCCTAAGATAATAAATGCAGGTATCACACCAGTAAAACTTATAGTTTTATCATCTTTACATTTAAGACATTTTCCCCAAGCATCTTTATCCTGCAAGATTTCACTATATTGCCTTGAATTGTAAGATAAACATATAGCTCAACAGAACATTAACTATGTTTGCATTTTATTTACTTATATATTTATTTTTATTTTGCCTTATACCTGATATTGTTCACTCAAGACAGTGAACAATACATATGCCACAATGCAAATAAAACAATTTATGTGCATTAAGATGTGAGTTTAAAATTAAACAATTAAACCCTTTTGTGTCATTAAACAATTAGACATCAAAATATGTTAAAAATTACATAGCCACCCCCAAAATCCCAAACACTGTTATTGATAGGAAACTTCCGCATGAGAAATATTTACACAAAAATAAAGACTAAGGATGCGTCTACACTTACTTGATTAATTTAGTTGAAAAAACTCCATTGCTGCTCCAGTGCAGCCCAGGAGAATATCCAAAGTTCTTTGGTTGTCCGCAAGACAGAACAGGCTGAAGGCACATTGGGGCTGTCTCTGCTGCATTACCACCAGCAAACAGTATTGCGCCAAATTGCTTAATTTGTTTAATCCGCATTCTGATCTGAATTATGTGGTTGTGTAGAAGCAGCCAATATTGCATTTCTGGTCACATAGCTCAGTGTCTTGGTGTGATGCCACTGGAAGAGAGAACTGCTTGCTGGCAGTGTTACAGCAATAAGTCCACTGGCAGTGGATCCAGTTCAACTCAGCTTTCTACACCTCTGAAGCTCATTCTAGAACTTCCAGGAGTAAATACAGATTAATGGCTGAATGCAACTTTTGTGCTGCAAATCCAGCCGTGCATCGTATGGACTCCCCACAGCAGTTTAGTGATGAGTATACTTTATTTTGGTCATGTAGATGTGGCCTAAGTAACCAATCTAAGTGCTGTATATTAAAATCATGCAGCCTTATACCACATGGATTGAAATTTTAGACATTGGTGGAATAGTAAAACATACTAAATAGATAAATAAAGAATAAATAGATATATCATTACTTTACCCCAAAGATATATGTGATGAAGAAAGAGATATGCAGCAATTAATTATTCAATATTGTCAGAAATAGTTAAGCTATATTTTCTGCAATATTGTTTACTAAGCCAAAAATTAGGACTGTATCTGACAAATTAGTAAACAAGAAACACTCCCATCGCTCACACTTCTATCAATCACTAAAGTAGAGTTTCATTGGTTTGACTTGCTAACTTTGAGTCCATGAGGTCTGTAAACACTGGTGCCATCTGACAAAATACAAAGATCCAACAAAAGAACAATCCCAGTGGCATCTATTTTTTTTTGCATGAAATGTTTTCTAATCATTTGTATGCTACTTAGAAATATTTTTTTTGTCTTTTGTGAAAGCCATTTAGAGTTCTTCAAGAGCATGTGTTCTCTTGCATGCTTTTACTCTTTCACCTTACTTTGTGCATCATACATTGTGCCCTTCTACCAAAGAAGAGGCATTTCAGAAAATAATTACATGACAGCCAACAAGATGAAGAAACGCATGAAAGGAAGTAGTTTGTGTGCAAATAGTTCACCATCCTGCCTGACTCCCTTTCTCTCCCAAGGCAGGCAAATTGGCTGCCATGCCACAGGTGGAAGGATGAATTGAGCTAAAGGGTCATCAGTTGACAATAGCTCATAAATGGGCAGTTTCCCTCTTTATGTAGCACTGCACACATGTTGCTAAATGTATATTTTTCAGCAGTGATGTTCTGAAAGTGCCACTACTTGTTCTTTCTTTAATCAGCCATTCTACAAAGTTAAAATCTAAATTTGTACCACAGATATGAAGTTCTAAGCATGTTAAATTCTAAAGCTTATTTTTCATTCCTCTCACACAGAAATTTGAACCAACTAGATTTTAAGTACAAAGTATTTTACAAATGAAAAGAGATGCTGACATGCATGAGCAGATAGTCACTTCTTGTAAAAAGACTAATATAAACCCTCACACCGTCTCTCTCCTTTTTCTTTTAGGTGTGCATATGATAGATAGACTTAGTCAAGGAAGCCACAGTTCCATTAAGTCTGCATGACCTGAACAGGGCTGTCGATAATAGCATAACTTAGAAGTTTTTCATTCATGGGGTCACCATAAGTTGAAGTCGACTTGGAGACAGTTAGTAGTAACAGCAAGGGAGAGTCCACGGGGGAAAATACCAGTGAAAAGCCAAAAAAGAAAGTTAATACAATATTGTAATAATATATTATTTATAAATTGAAATTAAAAAATTAAAATTATACTAAAATGCAATTCAGTACTCTTTAAATTTTTTCCCACAGCTGCAGTACAAGAATATCAATAAAACAGCTATATGTCCTACAAAAATGGCAATTAATAACCATTAAAAAGCTTTTTCCCAAGCCTTAAAATATCACATTTTAAGTAATTAGATTCATACTGTTGAGTAGGACTGAAATATCATCCCTACAGCTGATAGGAGGGGCATGAAGCTAGAAGGAGCACAGAAAATGAGCAGGAAGACAAACAGACATTAAACAATAACTTAAGCTAAAAGATCTACCAGGTCCCAGCATTGTTTTCAGTCAAACGCATTAACAGCACTGGTCAAGATAGATAATACTTATTTCAAGGGTTAGCATTTTATACAACTTAAGAGTTACACAGGGAATGACAAAGTACATATGAACAAGATTGTTTCTGTATATCTAATGCATACATGGTAATCCTTATATACTAGAGATGTGCACAATTTTTTTCCTTCTTTTCCTTCATGCTATCGTTTTATTTTGATCATTCGTCTACACAAAATGAATGAAGACATTTTCATAGAAAATGAGAGATGACATGAAAAAGAAAGCTGCACAGTCTTCATGCTTGCTTTTGTTTTCCTTTCGTTTTGGCCTCTTAACAAAAAGCAGGTACTGACAGAGGGCTGCAGTGCTTTCCCATTACAGCTGATGTATACCAATGGGTGTTAATAATAATATTAATATAAATAACGATATCTATCCAGGGACCCTAAGCTGAGTCTGACAGAAATCTGCTTCCCCATGACATCTGATGTGTACTTATGGATGTTAATAATATGAATATGTATATTAATAATGATAGCTATCCTGGGACCCTAAGCTGAGTCTGAGAGGGGAGTGTCTCCCCATTACATCTGATGTGTGTCAATGGTTGTTAATAATGATAATATTAATAACAATAGTACTCTGGGAAAGATCCAAACATTTTAAAAGTTGGTGGGCTAAAAGGGGTCGAAATGCCCTCTGTGTGTGGCGATTTTCACCCCTCTAGCCCAAAAACTGAGGGGGGGGGGGCTCGGAAGCCCTCCCATTGCAGCCAGTGGTCCAAAATTTTTCATTTTTTTCATAAGCCAGGTGAAAATTCTGTTCATATAGGTGCCCCATTTTCATTATCAAGAACAAATACGAAAATTAGACCAAACAGATAAAACTACAGAAAACAAACAGCAATTCCATCCAAAAGCACAACACTATTGCATACTTAATGGCTATGTGATCATTATGGAATGTATCAAAAAAAATTCTTGATGAGGATGTGCTCAGGTCTGGCACTGTAAGTATCTATAACTTCCAGTTTTTAGCCCATGACACATAATATTGCAGTTATGGCACTTCTAGCATTGCAAAAATGATAAAACTCAGCAAACAATACAGGCCATGAGATCTCAACTATTATCAAAACAGAGTTGATTAGGTTTATTAAAACAGATCGGCATATAGCTGAATCTTTAATTTTTATTTTATGCCAACAATACCAGTACCAGTGTGTGTCAAAGGCTAACCCTCTATGAACAAATTTTCCCAAGAAAGCTCCATGATAGCTTTGCCTTAGGGTTGCTAGAAGTCAGAAGTAACTTGAAGTCACATAATATCAACAAACAAATATTTATCTAACTATACAATAACCACGACTTTGAAGCATTCACAGTCTGCACTGGGTGATGCAGTAAAATAACAAATGCTGGGTATCACAGGTAGAAAAAAAATTAGAAAGACAGCAAGCCTTTTCACCCCTGCAAAGGGAAGACATAAAGTAAGGAAGCAACTGGTTTCAACACAATGCAGATATGAGACAGCTGACCACCATTTCTTGTCTCAGTTCTTCCACTGGCAAAATATGATGGTTCTCTTTCCACTGTTACTGGACCAAAATGTATTCTTCATCCTACTGACCTACAATCATAGAAAACATATTGAAATTAATACCATAGGGATCGCCTCTGCTTTCTTCAAAATTACAAAAGTTGAAGGCAGAGAGAACTAAGCATAACCTTTCATAATCATCAGAACTCATTTCTAATAGGTTGTTGTTCTATGCTGCTTATGACTTATGGCTACCCTAAGACAAAACCGATCACATGGTTTTCTTAACAGCATTTGTTCAGAGGAGGGTTGCCTTTGCTTTTCTTAAAGGTCAACCAGTGGGTTTCCCTGGCCAAGCAGAGATTCAAACCCTGGTTTTCAGAATTGTAGTCCAACACTCAAACCGCTACACCACACTGGCTCTCTCACTTTTAATATAAGTGAGCTGAAAGGGGCATTTGAAAACAGCCACCCAATAATAAAATCCAGGTGAATACATATGTTTCAATGAATTACATCCTTAAACCAACTGACCCAAAGCAGACATACACTGCTGAAGCTAAGTACAGTTTGAATGAAGCATTTGCTACTTTGGATTGGTACATATCTATGAAAATGCTTGCTAATGCCTTCTCTTGATGCCACCCAATCCCTAACAATATTGCATAATTTATAATCCATTTTTTGGGGGGGAGGGGGCCTCTAAGGTCAGAAATGGGACATAGATATTGCATGTGAGTGGAGAAAGCAACCAAAGATTTTACTCATTACCATACCAAGTTAGTCCAGATTTTAAAATCTTCAGGAAATGTTCTCTTTCCAGTTCTGTGTGGGAGCACAGTCCCAGTTACCAAGTGCAGAATCTTCTTGGTGAGCTTAAATAAATAAATGTGACTAAGTTCCCATTGGAGGTCATCCTTTAGATTCTTCTTCAGTAGCTGTGGCTGTCCACCTTTCTGGCAACTTGATAAGAATGGTCCATTACTTAAATCTACTATAGAAGATATCATGTTTATTTCTCCCATCTCTGTCACACACAAAAGCTTGAGGACCTCAGATTTTCTTAGCCACAACATATTGTTTATGACCAACACCTCAGTTTTCCAGGCATTCATATCCACACCCAAAGTATGGTAATCTGGGTACAAACATTTCTAATACTTGCATGATAACACCAACTATAAAATCAATGTGAATATTTGTTACTGTGAGGAGCTATTGCCAAGATGCATTGCTGTCAAGATTCAAAGATATCCTATATTGGTGTATCTCAGGTCATATGCAAGTCTATTAATGTGTCTAGAGCAGGCACACCTTAATCTGCTTCCTTACTGGCACGTAATGTTTCCGAGATATTTGGAGAATAGATTACCCTGACAGTTCTGTCATACTCAAATAAACAAAATGTTCCTTTAAACTAGTTACCATATTTGTTTACATACAGTTTTTATGCATAAAATTCAAAGTACTACTGTATGTAGCAGATAGAAATGATAGAGGACAGTGGAATAGATAGAGAACAATGAAAGGGAATGTATCTTTTAAAAGCATGAATGATTCTGTGTGTGTGTGTGTTGATTGGACTTAATCAATGAAATTGTCACATGAAACCCAGAATATTTCCATTGTGAACATTAATTGTTGTTATTGTGTGCCTTCAATCATTTCTGACTCAGAGTGGTCCTAAGACAAACTTCTTGCAGTAGAATTTGCTCAGAAGCCATTTGCCCTTGCCTTCCTCTGATAGTGACTTGCCCAAGGTTATCTAATAGACATGTCCGATCGATAAAAAAAAAATTCAATTCTCGTTTCTAAAGTAGGGGGTGCCGGCGCTTCGATATATTTCTGATTTTTTCCCTCAAAATTTTTCTATATTTCCGAAAATTCATAATGTTTCTAAATGTTTCTAAAATGGCGGACGCACATGCACAATCGCCAAAAAAAACCCAGCACCCGGGGGGACTTTTACAGGGCTCTCCTGCCCTCATTTCATGATCTATCCTGATAAAACTTGGTACAGTGGGAGAACACATTCAACCCTCCTAGCTCACCAAATTGCAGAACATTTCCTGTATCCTCTGATTTTTGGCGAATTTTCATAGCTTTTATAATAAACTATTTTTTAAGAATTGAAGAAACCTGTTCCTGGTTTGAAAGTTTTATTTCCTGTTCAATTGTGTTTTTTTCAATGTGAAAGTCCTTCTTCTACTTATGTAACTTTGTTTCTGTGTCCGATTTTCCCTTTGTAATATTTTTAATGAAAAAGGACACTGGAAATCAATGCTATGTCTTGCTATGCGCTCCCAGAAGCCCCAAACCCAATGCCTTCATTAGGAAATGTACCTGTGAGTAAGCTGGCCAATGCCCTGGCAAGGAGTGCAAAGAAACTTTGAAAACTATAAATTCCCTTGCTATATTTGCAAGCAAGAACTCTGGAAATCAATGATGTGTCTGGCTATGTGATCCCACAAGCCTGAAAGGCAATGCCTTGCCTTCAATTAGATATGGACCAGTGACTGACCACGCCAAGCAATGCCCTGGCAAGGAGTACCAAAACTTTGAAAACTATAAATTCCCTTGCTATATTTATAAGCAAGAACACTGGAAATCAATGGACTCTGGCTATGTGATCCCACAAGCCTCAAAGGCAATGCCTTCTTAATGAAATAGACTACTGATTCTGCAAAGGTATGCTATGATCCAGCAAGAACTATTCTTAACTAAATTGAAAGCTAGATATATTTTTTAATAATATGGGGGGGGGGACCTGGAATTCACAGCTCTAAATAGCTGAGCGCTACCCAAAATTAACACACTCACAAGAGAAAGAACCAGCAACAAAACCCTAACCCTCTCTCCAAACCCCTCTGTGGGAACAGCCAGATCCGGCCCCTTCACCCTCTCTCCCCCTCAAGACACGAGGCTTGCTTGCTCTCCGTTTGCAGACCACTATCCTCTCTGCGCAAAACCCAGCCCAGAATGGCTTGTCCGGGCTACACAACGGGCTTTTATGGCAATCTTCCACATGGACGCAGAGGACCCTAGAAGATTTGCGTCCATCGTGGAATCTTCTGATTGGCCAGGGAACGGCAGCCATGTTAGGCTGCGCTAAGCTCCCATTCAAGGTAGGTTGCAGAAACAATTTTTTTAAAAAATGACAAAAATATATTTAAAAAATTTGGAGGGAAAAAATTAGAGAATGGGACAATGATGGTTCAAATTACATTGCCGGTTGTGCCGTGAGACAACGTCTCGGAATGCGTCTCAAAAAGTGAGAACAATCCAATATAAATCCGATGTAGGATTCAAAACATTTTTTTGGACATACCTATTACCTAATGTTTTTTCATTGCTAGTCAGGGGTTTGAACCACTGCACCATGGTGGCTCATTAAAACATACATTAATGTATGTTGAAAAATATAATGCTTTTATTTGAGTTAAAAATGTATATAACCATCAAAAATTAATACTTTGGCAGTGGAAAGCATAAATATGTGTAGATTATAAAATATTGTTCTCTTCCAAGATGATTATATTTATTAGGCTTGCTCAAATAATTCGATTTCCCCGTTACCCGTTATTAATTCGTTATTTTCGTTTGTTTTGAAGCAATATACGGCCTTGATTGTCCACACGTCTGGATATCGCGGTTTGGAATCGCGAGAGGCCGTTTTTTCTTATTTCTTCGTTTTTTTCGTTAGGAAAAAAAAGCTTTTGCAAATCACCCAAACTCCCACCATTCAGGCCCTTTCCTTTTGCCCCTCAGCAAAAGGGGCGTCACGGGCTCAGCCAATGGGAGGGGGCAAGGGGGAAGGAGGCCGAGGAGGAGGAGGAAGACGGAGGGGGGAAATGGCCGCCGCCGCCTCGCCTCAGCTCAGGCCTGGTGTCTCTCTGTGAGGCGGGAAGGTGGCAGATGGAGCCGGGAATGGAGAGACCGAGAGAGACAGAGAGGGGCCCGGCGGTGAGGAGGAAGAGGCCCAGGATGCGAGGGGGTGTGGGCCAGGCCCGTCCTCGGCTGCTCCCAGGGAGGGAGGGAGGGAGGACTACGACTCCCAGGGGCCCAGATTCGCACCCTCCCTCCCCCCAATACAGGTTTCCATACCACGCTACATGAACTTGAATGGATACTGTGGTTGTGTTGTCGAAAGCTTTCATGGCCGGGATCACACTGTTGTGGTATGTATTCTATGGCCATGTGCCAGAAGCATTCTCTCCTGACTTTCACCCACATCTGTGGCAGACATACTCAGAGGTTTTGACGTCTGTGCGAAGCTAGGCAAGTGGGGTTTATATATCTGTGGAAGGTCCAGGGTGGGAGAAAGAACTCTTGTCTGTGGGAAGCAAGTGTGAATGTTGCAATTGGTCACCTTGATTAGCATTGAATAGCCTTGCAGCTTCAAAGCCTGGCTGCTTCCTACCTGGGGGAATCCTTTGTTGGGAGGTATTAGCTGGCCCTGATTGTTTCCTGTCTGGAATTCCCATTTTCTGGGTGTTTCTGGGAAGGTAATGGCACTCCATGTAGTCATGCCGGCCACATGACCTTGGAGGTGTCTATGGACAACACTGGCTCTTGGGCTTAGAAATGCAGATCAGCACCAACCCCCAGAGTCAGACATGACTGAACTTAACGTCAAGGGATACCTTTACCTTTACCTACACACACACACACACACACACACACACACACACACACACACACACACACACACATATGCAGGGACTATATATATATACACAGTATATATCACACACACACCAATTTAACAAAGTTTCAGCCACAAAAACAAAGTTTCTGAAGTAGAACAATGACTTTCACAGTAAAGACAACCCAATTTAACAGGAAATAAGACTTTCAAACCAGGAACAGATTTCTGCTATTATTAAAAAATGGTTTATTATAAAAGCTATGAAAATTCGCCAAAAATCAGAGGATAAGGGAAACGTTCCAAATTTTGGTGAGCTATCAGTGTTAAATGTGTTCTACCACTGTACCAAGTTTGAAGAAGATCACTCAAAAAATGAGGGTGGGAGAGTCCTGTAAAGTCCTCTCCCTCTGTGCTGCTTTTGGGAATTGTGCATGCGCGTCCGCCATTAACGAATTAATTTTGAAAATAACGAATTTTCGTTAATTTCGAATTTTTTGGGGGGCAAAATTCGGAAATACCTTCAGAAACGAAACGCTGACCCCCTCTAGTTTTGAAACGAGTTTAGAATCAAATTTTTCGTGGATCGATCAAGCCTAATATTTATCTAGCCAACACGTATTTTAAGCCAGAGTAATCAAAACATTCAGCAAAAAAAATAACAATCAAGAAAAATTAATTGTAGTCAGTAGGGTTGTCCGATCGATGGAAAAATTGTTTCAATTCTTGTTTCTAAAGTAGGGGGTGCCGGCTCTTCCTTGTAGAAATTATTTCTAAATGTTTCACCCAAAATTTTTGGATATTTACAAAATTTCGTAATGTTTCTAAAATGTTTCTAAAATGGTGGACGCGCATGCGCAATGCCAAAAAACAAGAAACCGGGGGGGACTTCTCTGGGGGTCTCCCGCCCTCATTTCTTGAGCTATTCTCATCAAATTTGGTACAGTGGGAAAACACATTCCACACTCTTTGCTCAACAAATTGCAGAATGTTTCCTGTCTCCTATGATTTTTGGCGAATTTTTATAACTTTTTATAATATACTATTTTTTTATGTTTTAAGAAACCTGTTCCTGTTTTGAATGTCTTACTTCCTGTTCAATTGGGTTCTTCACTGTGAAAGTCCCTCTTTTCTATTTGTGTATATTTGTTGCTGTGGCCGGAAATCAGCTAAAATGGTGGTCATTGGCAGAAACTGGAAACCCCCCGCTCCTATCTAAAAATAAGGTGGTGATATTTCAGCTTCCTAAGACATGGGAGCTCATGTCCCACTCCCTTGTGACCTGAGCCCCACACCACACACCCTGCCCCTATCTAATAAAAAGCGGTGGCCGGTGGGGGGGGGGTTGTGCAACAAGGAAAAGGGGTGCTCACTGCTCGGGTCTCACTGTTCCCCCTGTTCTCTTCCTTCCAGTGGAATGGCCCCAGTGGTCCAGGGTTAATTGAGACCCTCTCCCAGCAGACCGTAATGGAGAAGAAGGAGAGCTCAGGGTGCTGCTAGTGGGGCTAAGGGATCCCCCTCCCAAGGGAATTGAAGGATGATGTCTCTTCATGTGGTACCGCAAGCCAGTGGTGGAAAATGCCTCATGTCTTTACCCCTGCTAATATGCATCCCGCAGTGCCTGCACACAGCCAAGGAAGACTGTTGGGAATGGACCGCGAAGTGGTCCCAGAGGAAAGACCTCGGCCTTCCCAATGGCGGGGCCCCCGGCGGCCTCTGTGGGGTGCTCACAGGACTGGGGGCGGAAGAAGTGGGTTGCGACATGACGTCCTCTGTGGGAACGGCACGAGTGGGATTGCCTACTTCCTCATCATCATCCGATGAAGTCAGTGTTAAGGGAAGCCTATCTATTTCTTTCTTAATTTTTATGTCCGGCGCGAGGACAACGACACGACCCAATTCAGAGACGTCCGTGGCAGCCTCTGATACAGGTGGCGGTGTGGTTTTATCATGGAGGGAACCCTTTTCTGACGTCGACCCACCGGGAACACGCCCTTCCACCATTTGTGTTTGCACAGCACTGCCCTCAGGAGCACCCCTTTGTTTCCTTCCAGTGCCACCCCTCGTTCCTCTTCCCGAGGCCAAGCCTCTCCCCGAAGTCTTGCGGGAACCACCTATTCCCCATGAACGCTTCATTACAGTGCTCTCGCCGATGAACTCCCTGAAACAGTTCCGTATGTTAAAATAGTTTATTTCAACCGACAGAGCCTTTGTAATTTGGACACGGGCTCTCGAGATCAACGGAGCCTCTTTCTGTGATCCCCCTAGACTGGAGGCCAATGCCTTCCCTTGAATGTCTAACTGGGCGTGACGGTAGCACTGGCTGGAATGCACACGTTCTTTGGAAACTGTTACTTCCAATGGACCCTTTTAATTTTGGAAAGCTATGTGTGTCTTTGAAATTGATGCAGTAACACTCAGCCCGGGGACTTGGGATTATAAACGAAGCGTGAGGTAAGCTCAGCGCTTACAGGGAAGCAGACGTGGTTAGAAAACTATAATTTTCAAGCTCCCTCCTTTGCAGGCTTGGAAAGCCTTATATGGGTTTTATTGCTTTGTTCCAGAAAACTTTGCAAAGGAAAGGCAAAAAGTGAACCTCAAAAAGAAAAAGCACCCCAAATCTCTGGGGTTACAGGGAAAGAAGCAGTGCACAGTGCGCACACACTCCTTAGCAGGCTTGCCTTATATGGGTTTTATTGCTTTGTTCCAGAACACTTTGCAAAGGAAAGGCAAAAAGTGAACCTCCAAAAGGAGAAGCACCCCAAATCTCTGGGGTTACAGGGAAAGAAGCAGTGCACAGTGCACACACACTCCTTAGCAGGCTTGCCTTATATGGGTTTTATTGCTTTGTTCCAGAACACTTTGCAAAGGAAAGGCAAAAAGTGAACCTCCAAAAGGAGAAGCACCCCAAATCTCTGGGGTTACAGGGAAAGAAGCAGTGCTGCACACACACACACACCCTTGCAGGCTTGGAAAGCTTTCTATGGGTTTTATTGCTTTCTTCCAGAACACTTTGCAAAGGAAAGGCAAAAAAAGTCAACCTCCAAAAGGAGAAGCACCCCAAATCTCTGGGGTAACAGGGAAAGAAGCAGTGCTGCACACACACACACCCTTGAAGGCTTGGAAAGCTTTCTATGGGTTTTATTGCTTTCTTCCAGAACACTTTGCAAAGGAAAGGCAAAAAAAGTCAACCTCCAAAAGGAGAAGCACCCCAAAAGCCCCAAAGCTAGCGGTTACAGGGAGGGACGCAGACTCCTTTGGAAAATAAAAGTTCCCAACATCCACAGCAAGGACTCTGCCCCAAGCCAATTTCCCCCCAACACAATATCTAACCGGCAACAACCTGCCACTTTGCCCTCTCAGCTTCACGGCGCGCACGCGACCCACCCTCTCTCCTCGCTATCCCAACCCAGAGAATGGCTTGGCTCCGTGTGGAGGCGATTTTTATAGCAATTCTACACGTCGACGGGAGGACGCTAGCCCCCACCTTTTTTAGCCATCGTGGAAGACTCTGATTGGCAGGGAGCGGGAGCCATGTTAGGTTGCGCTAGGCTCCCGTTCATGTTAGGTTGCAGAAACACACACGCGCACACACACACACACACACACACACACACACATATATATATATATAAATATTAAAAAAAAAATTTGGAAGGAAAAAAATTAACGAAATTTTTAAGACACAATTACAGAATGGGCCAACGATGGATCGTATTACATTGCCAGTTGCGCCCAGGGAAAACGTTTCAATACTCGTGTCAAAAAACGGGAACATAACGAAATTTTAACGGTATGACAATTTTTACGACGATATGGACAACCCTAGTAGTCAGTCATTAATTTCCTAGCAAATAACCCACAATAAATTCAATATGGCTTCTGCCAATTCAAGAATCGATTTCCATTTCTTCTCTTAACATTGTCAGACTTCTAAACTAAATGCAGCATAAAAGTATGATCAAAATTATTATTATTATTATTATTATTATTATTATTATTATTATTATTATTATTATTATGACACAGCAAACAAGATAGATATGCTGGATTTCATATCACAAAATCACAAGTCAAACACTTCCCAAGTGTCTAGGACTGTGTGATGTATTTTCGGATGATGCGTGCAGATCCCAGTAGGGTGGCGTTTTGCAGTTGGCAGATCGTAATTTTGTCAATGTCTATTGTTTCCAAATGCCAGCTGAGATCTTTTGGCATGGCACCCAGTGTGCCCATCACCACCGAGACCACCTGCACTGGTTTCTGCCAGAGTCTTTGAAGTTCAATCTTGAGGTCCTGATAGCGGCTGAGTTTTTCCTCCTGTTTTTCATCAATGTGACTGTCACCTGAGATGGCGACATCAATGATCCAAACTTTTTTCTTTTCCTCAACTGTGATGTCTGGTGTGTTGTGTTCCAGAACTTTGTCATTCTAGATTCAGAAGTCCCACAGTATCTTTGCGTGCTCATTTCCCAATACTTTTGCAGGTTTGTGATCCCACCAGTTCTTTGCTACTGGAAGGTGGTACTTGAGGCATAAATTCCAATGAATCATTTGGACCACATAGTTGTGCCTCTGTTTTTAGTCTGTCTGTGCAATTTTCTTACAGCAGCTGAGGAGATGATCAATGGTTTTGTCGGTTTCCTTGCACAGTCTGCACTTTGGGCCATCAGGTGATTTTTCGATCTTGGCCTTAATTGCATCTGTTCTGATGGCTTGCTCCTGGGCTGCAAGGATCAGGCCTACTGTAACACCTCTAAGCTGCGTGAGCACTGGAAACCAACACGGAGGCCAATAAACAATCTAATATCTTTATTAATGCAATAAAGGATTCACACAAAAATAAGCAGAATATAATGTCCAGCAATAGTCCTTTTAGGAAAGGTCAAATTTAGTCCAGTAATATAAAGTTAAATGTCCAGTATTAGAGATCAAGTCTTTAAATCCAAACCGAAACACACTCAAACTTCCAGGCAGTTTGAGTGGGGAATAAAGTAAGGTCTCTCAAGAGAATTCCAAGTTCAATGTCCAAGGCAGGGAAACAAGGCAAGGCAGGGAAACAAGGCAAGGCAAAGTTGGTCGTGGTGGAACTGAAACGCAGTCCAGTCTTGGCAGGGAGATGGGATACAACGCCCGGTCTACTTGAGAGTAGCGCGCCATCAGGCCGCTGAGGTACACAGGAACAAGTGTCAATGTTAACATTCCATCTGTCACGTTGACACTGCGACAGTTAGTCTGTGCCCAGAACTTTTATGGGACTTCAAATACTCCCCGAACCAGATGTCTGAGTCCACATTTTCCCAAGGGAAACGGACTGACGACAACAGCTTTCCAGATGTAAACCTCCCTGAAACTTCCCCAGAGAACCGGTTTAATTATAATCCTCTCTCTCCGCTAATCTCGCACTTCGTCTCCAAATCTCCTTCTCAGAGCAGTGTGTTTTGAGAAACGACTTCCTATCAAACACAACACTGTCTGAGGAGTCAGGCTCTGATTCAAGGGCTTCCGTAATTAGCTTTGAACCCAAACTGTCAACAGGGGACATCTGGAATGGAACGCAATCTTGCTGAGTTGGGAAAAAACCCATATCCTCTTCAGTTTGATCTATAATGGCTGCGGGGTCATAGCTCGAGGGTCTCTGAGACATCACACTTTCTGTCTCCTTCTTCAGGGTCCCATTTGTGAGCCAGAGCCAGGTCTTCTCCTTGTCAGCTTTTCCTTAAATAATAATAATAATAATATTATTATTATTATTATTATTATTATTATTATTATTATTATTATTATTATTTCTATACCGCTTTTCTCACCCCTGGGGGGACTCAAACCGGTTTACAACATAATAAATGGCAAAATTCAATGCCTCACATATGTATAAAAATATATCACATATCTAAATCAAAAACATAACTGTAGATTAAAACTACAAAAACATCAAACATAGGTATACGGGTGAAACATGTTATTGCTGCAATTAAAATAATATAGGGGCTCAGTTCTGCAAGGAATGAATTCCAAGAGCTGAGCCAGAGGCAACAAAGAAAACATAGCAGCCTTTTTCCTCAAAGCCCCTGGTGATGGTACCTTCACTCCCTTGATGGTCCTCTATAGCTGAGGCTCCCACAGGCATGGTCCTTTTATGCCTCAGTCTCTGGAGGCAGGCAGGTGTTCTTGCTGGGCCTTGCTTCACAAAATCACTGAGTCACAGGGCCAGGGCCTCAGTTCTGCAAGGAGTGAGTTCCAAGAGCTGAGCCAGAGGCAACAAAGAAAACAAAGCAGACAAAATAAAAATTGTGCCCAAATATTATTTTTACTGTTGATTTCAGCAAACAGTATTTTGCTATGGTTATAATTAATAAATTAAGGCAGAGGTTGTCTAGGGAATTACAGCCATGTTATTAGAAAATGTAGCAAGTTTGTGTTTTTAAATTAAATACTAGAAGAAAGTCTTCAATTTCTCTCATGTGGTTAAATAGGTAGTAATTTATTATTTTGGTACCATTTGTGATTGGGAAAATAATAACTTATTTAATTTTAATAGTTGTGCTGCAAATTGGTTGGTAAATACAATAGATATGCATTTTGTAATAAAACTAATTGGCAAGAACCCAACTTGATAATTAGGCGCAATAAATGTTTTTTACAAACATGCTTTTATTCTTCCCTAAGGTGAAGGAAAACTTGGATCTTTCATATCATCTAATGGAGGAATATGGTGTCTCCATACCTTATTAATAAAGCAATTATTAATAAAGCATTATAATTGTTTGTAAAGAAATTCATATAGTATTTTTTGAGCTTCTATTTGCTTCTTGATGACCTCTTGATGAAAAACGGATAGAGGTGAGGAAAACAAAGCAAAGGCTTAGCATCCTTTTATATTTCTCATTTAATAACTTTGTCGCTTGATAATAACATCTATAGAAAGCAGCTATGAATAATAATGTTGCCAATGTTTTATTTCAGCTACTTAGTTATGTATGTATGATGAAGGAACATCTGCTGACCTGAGCCACATAGAGACACAGACCACAAAAAGTTACCTTATAGCCTGCAACTGGGTTGAGCAAAAGGGTTTGTTGTCCTGCCAATTGGGAAGCAAGAAGATGACATTTACAAGCCCCTCCCAACAGCACAAGAAGGAATGCTTACTAAAAAAAAAACCTCCATCTAGTTCAGTGGAAATCTCTACTATTTTCATTTAGAAAACTCCAATTCTGAACACATTTCTCCCAAATAAATCCCCTTTGATTTTATAAATCAAAACAGATACACTTTGGGTTGCAATCTTCAATTTGAATCTAATCTAAAGTAACTGGCCATTTCTTAAACTATACTGTCAGTAACCCATCCATGGGAGCCAGCATGGTGTGCTGTTTGAATGCCAGACTAGGGATGCATCTACATTGTAGAATTAAAGCAGTTTGATACACTTTAACTGCCATGGCTCAATGTAGTTTTACAATGTCTTCAGTCTTTTCTCACCAAACTACAACTCCCTGGATTCCCTGGAATTTAGCTATGGCAGTGAAAGTGGGGTCAGACTGCATTCATTCAACAGTGTAGATGCACCCCAAGGCTCTGTGAGACCAGAGTTCAAATCCTCCACAGAGTAAAGAAGGCCACTGGTTAACCTTGGGAAAGTTACACTCTCTCAGCCTCAGAGGAACCCCCCTCTGAACAAATTCTGCCAAGAAAACCCCATGAAAGATTTTTCTTGAGTCATCATAAGCTAGAAATTACTTGAAGGCACACAGCAACAACCCCCTCCATGTTTCCAAACTCGTCTTTTTTTCAACAAATCTGCCTATGGAGAGACAGGATATGTAATCCAATGCATTTAGACTGTAGGAGCTGTCAGCTCAGAATTGTGTTCAAAATGCTTGATGAGTAAAGAGCCATATAGGTCTGTCTACACAGGGTGTGTACCATTGACACCAATCCTTATGCTCAAACAAGGAGAAGAAGGTGTTTGTTTAATTTTACTGAAGAATGAAATGAAGATCACATTAAGCTCTTAAAAAACACTAGTGAATTTGTATGAATGGGGATTATACATGATTTTTTTTTTAAAAAAATTACATCTAGGGTTAGTTTGTCTCTGGCATACTAATTAAAAAAAACATGAAATAGCAAATGAGTCCTGGTCCTAAATTATTAAAAACTGAGAACAAAAGTCCCTTTTATGAATTCTCAGCAAAGAAATTGTCACTATAGCCACACAAGGAAATGAGATCATTCAGGACAGGTTATAGAAACAAAATATCACAGAACAGTAAGTATATGTTCAATTATACTTCAGAATGAAGATGTGAACCAGGCACTTGCATTGGGAACTATTGCAGACCTCTGAATTCATCAAAGGTACTATATTACCGAGAGGACCACTATGCTGCCTAATTAGTGGCTTGGATCATCCTTCAGATTGTGAGGTCAAAATGAGTTTGAAATCCAATTAAAGAAAATCACTTCTTGCTGACTGTACATCTGGAAAAAGATCTGAATATTGACCTTGTCTGCTTTGATACCTTGTATGGCATCAATGGTTTAATTGCCTGGACTACCCCTATTTGATGAGCATATTAAATGCCAAACTTCAAATTGAAGCATCTTCTACTTGCAAAACGTCTTTTCACATATTATAATACAGTCAGATATCACATTTGATAGACATATCGAGCATAACTTGATTATATAGACTTGAATGGATTGTCTCCAAAGAAATATTTCTATAATTAATGCCAAATGAATAATAGGCTCAGCTTAATATGAATCTAGCCTTCATGCACTTTTCTAATCTGACATCATTGACTACTCAATACAAAGTCTTCCACAAGAATGTTTTCTCTACAATTAAATGAAAACTTTCACTACATGGAAAAGTGGTCAGATAGTCTTTAGCTATGGAGAAATCTAGTAAACTACAAAATTATTTGAAAATCCAGAGAAGTGGGAAGGTCATATGATCATCTCAGATTTCTCCTATATCTGGAAAATGAAGGCAACATTTCCTCTTATGATGAGCCATAATGATGAAGTTTATAATGCTATATTTCATTACGTAACAGCCCCCCCCCCCCCATTTTGGTCTTCTAAAATTCTTTGCATAATAGTCAGGGGACAGATCTAGATTTTAATGGGATCTTGTTTATTTATTTATTTATTTATTTCAAACATTTATATTCTGCCCTTCCCACCCCGAAGGGGACTCAGGGTGGAGCACAACATATATACTGCAAGCATTCCATACCGGGACAAAAAATAATTATAAATATACACAAACATTAAACATTAAAACATTAAAATCAATTATATCTACTTTAAAATCAGCAGTTTAAACCAGCTCAGAACACCATGCTGGCTCGGGTCAACTGTGTAGGTTTCCTTAAGCAACTCATGTCGTCCAATTGTTAGGAAAGTAAAACTTTGACCATTTGGAGATAGATGTATACATCTAACTATGAATCATAAACCAATCAACCAAAATTAATTATAAATACATAACGGTATTTCATTTTTTAAAAGATGCAATCCACTTCAACAAATTGTGTCTGAGGAATTGCATACATACACACACACACACACACACACACATTCATCCTCACACACATGTATAAACTGTAGAAAGAGGAAATCATAAAGAAAAAAACTCCAAATTTTGAAACAATCTGCATTCCCAATCCAAGTCAGTTTTCAGTTGTTTAACTTTGTGAAATAACATGTCTTCATATGAATACCATCCTCCACAAAGAACTATGAAAAAACAGCTCTGCAAAAAAAAAACCCCTGTTTTCCTAATTTTCTGGTAATGATTAGCAAATTCTAAAGCATTCTCTTGTATCCAAGCTTGGAGCAGTGCGGCTGAACCCGCACCTGTCCATAAAACTGCAGATGGCTCATGTAACACAGGCTATTGCCTTCAAAACAGGAAGGAGGAGGGGAACCAGCTTGCTTTTGTGAGATGAGCACACATTTCCAGAACACTAATTATTTGTTCTCTACAATATTATGGATGTCTCATGCATTTACAACTGGGATTCATCTTCATGCATCATTAAAAACCTAATGTATACCTTTGGAGAGAGAAGGGGATGGGGAGAGGAAAACACTACCCAGAAATCACAGATTCTTTAGTTATTTCGCCAAGAGGCTTGCAGGAGTATTTGTTTTCAAAAGCCTATCACCAAATTTGAAAAATTAGTGATAGGAGGGTGATCTATCTGTAACTGATATGCTAATACACAATTTTAGTTTTTTTGTCATTCATCCGAACAATTATCATACAAATCTAATTTCTCCATTATCTGGAGCCAATAATCTGAAAGCCAGTCTTTCTTCCATGAAAGGAAGCTGGGTATAAGCCACATGGCTGTCATCAGTGGAGGAAAGCACACAAATCTATTTTAATACATGAGTACCCATGGAAATAAACAGTTTCCTTATTACGTGTGATGGTATTTTAAAGGCAGAGATTATATCAGTATTCTCAGTTATCTTATACAAAGCAGCAGAACATTTTTAAACAAAAAAACAGATGTAAAGTTAGTTCAAATAAGTGGATGTTCTGATGTTGCTACAAAGCAGGGAGATACATAATTAATTTGCTGGGCTGTCAAATCCTTGAGTATAAAGCAAAACACATAACTTGCACATTGAAATAACAACCCAAACCTCAGATTGACAGGGTTTTTTTTTTAAAGGGATGGACAATTATTTAAAGACTGTCTATTTGTTCACTAGAAGCAGTTGCGGTATATGAATAAATTAGAAATTAACCTCCATAGAAATGAATGAGGAAAGCTTTACAGCATAGGTTTGTTGTATTAGTGTCACCAAATATATGCTGGATCAGGATAGATTTATACAGTTTTTAATGGGAAAACCACCTCTACTGACTATCCTGTATGATAGATGCTAATTCAACTAATACTGATGTAACACTCAAATTTATAGAATATATAGATACACCATTTAAGGATGAGTTTACACTGTCCAGTAAATCCATGGCTAGTTCAGAGCAGAAATGGTTCAGGCTGGCCCAGAGGCAGCAATACACACCTTCTGAAACCTGCTGCGGCACCACTCCAGCTAAACCAAACTGCATCAGCCCATTAGACCATCACCTCACCTTCTTTGCTTTGATTATGTTTTAAATAGATTAGGATACGTTTTTTAACAATTTTTATGGATTTTAATTGTGAATTTTTAATACCACTGATATTAATTCTGTCTTAATGTTTATATATCTGTGGATTTTAAATTGCATTGAAACACTTTTAATGCAAGTGGCTTTGAGTCTCCATTGTGGAGAGAAAATCAGGATATAATTAAAAATAATCATAATTCTGTGTTGCCATTGTCACTCCTTGCCAGTTGGAACATTACCTGACTTTGCCTGATGTGGGGCAAAGCCAGTTTAACCCAGGATAACTGCTCAATACTTACTGAAAATACAGGAACATTGTAAGGATAGCCAGGAGTCAATTCAGGTTGAGTCAGTGGTTTCTTGCCCATGTAAAATCACCCCAAGATGAAGGAATTCACAGCTTTCTCCTTAGTATGTATAAGGTATATTCACAACTTTGCTTATACAAACTAGGGCTTTAATATTTTTAAATTGTATAAATATGCTAAATAGCACTGTTTTGTATTCTAAATTTAAAATAGCAATAATGCTTATTGCTAGAGCACTAAAATAAGTGAAGGCTTGATGTGAATTGTATACCTTTTATTCCCCCCCCCCAAATTTCTGCTTTCTCTCTCTTTGAATAAAACATGGAAAGCTCTTCTTTTCTATAGCTTCAACATTTCAATACATTTTATAACCACTTGAATTCTTCTTTTGTTGCTCCTTAGTATTAATAAGCAGCAAAGATAATATATTTGGAGGGCCCAGGTGTGGATTGAAGCTGGCTTCCCTCTCCCAATATCACTTCAAGATTGCTTCAGCATTCATACAGCATCTCTGAACAGATGGAGCCGTGGCTCAACAGAGACAATACTGTCTTCTCATAACTCTAACTTCACGCCCAGCCCTGCTACTTTAAACAGATCTTTGTTATGATTTTGAGATTTTCAGAGCCTCACATGCAGAGCAATTGCATATAGGTAGCACTAGCCATGGAATAACAGAACCAGACACAGAAAGAAGGGTTATATAAGGACCACTTTATTTGTCTTATAACCTATTTCATTTTATTACACCTGAAAATGAACAAAAATGGGGAGCCCTTTGAAACATCTTCAGCTTTCCTTAGGTAAAATACCTGAACCTTGAAAGCAATTCATTTACTGGCAGATAAATCCAGACATCTCCATCCAAGGTTCAGGACTGTATAAGTGAGAGCAAACTCCTAGGTCAGCCTGAAGGGTTGCCTCTCACTCCTCTGGGTCCCAGGACCTGAAGAAGCAGTTTAAAGCCCTACTCTTCACCAAAAGCATACAAAGGTGTACAACAAAGTCATATATTATTCTCCCTCTAACTGCCAATGACAGCCTATTTATAGGCAGCAATCTTTCCCAATTGTCCCCCAGATAGAGTATGGGGTAATCCCCCCCCCCCCAAAAAAACCCAGTCTTTCTTCCATGAAAGGAAGCTGGGTATAAGCCACATGGCTGTCATCAGTGGAGGAAAGCACACAAGGGTAAAAAAAACTTACCAAAAACAGGAAGATCATGAAGCAAAGAGGGCATGTGCAGGAGGCATGTGCAACATCTTGCTACACAGCATCATATGCAATAATCTCTGGCCTCTATCCCTGGATATCAACAAATATGTATTCTCTCCACACACACACACCCATGTCATTCACCACACATATATACATCTGTACTGCACTGAATTCCCTCCAGTAGCCTTATATTTGTATTCCACCAAGCGTTTGTGTCACAAGGCTGTGATTTTGCTTTCATGCTCTCCACTTGGCAGCTACAGGAATTTACATTTGCCCTCCTCAAGACACTAAACCTGAATGTGTTAGTACCCACCTAGGAGAGCTAAATAAGTGTGCATCCAATCATAGCACAATGTATTCTGGCATTATAGCCCATCCTGTCATATCATAAGCCAGCAGGTGTTCCGCAACGTGACAGTGCTAGACAGTGACACACACACACACACACACACACACACACACTACTAGTAGTTGAGATGGACCAGGTACATGGAGAGCCCTGCCTGATAATAAATCATGCTGTGTCAGTGCTGTTTACCCCATTAATTTTTGTCATGAGATAAAATGTTGCTGCTCTATAGCAGCAATTACATTTTATCAGTCCAATAACCAAAGAAGTAAATGGTAATTGTCATGTAACATCATGTAAGATCACCATAACTGGATGATCATGCCTTTTATCAGCAATAATTCAGTCCCTTACCAGATTTCCTGTTAGTTCTTTTAAGACATGCCATAAATCATGAGCTAAGAAGTCACAATGAACCGAGAAACTTAGTCTATTAGGAATTTTTTATGGTCTGGTTGTTATCCAAAACCTAACAATGAGAGCACAGAAAGAAACTTAGAAAAGGTTGACTGAACTTAGAAATCCTTCAAATGTCTGGAGTAGCCCATTCTATATCTTAGCAATTTGCCTCCACATCACAGAATTATATCAGTTTGACACACAACTGCAATGGCTCAATGCTATGGAATCTTGGGATTTGTAGTTTGGTGATGTATCTTTGCAACCTGGGATCTCCCGTATGAGGTGCCCATGTTTGTAAATAATACTGCGGATGTGTGGGGTCTGTGTGGTAAGTGTTAATGGACAAATTATCCTATTTTGTTGTTGTTTTGGTTTGTGTGTTAATAAAGAACTTGTATCAATTTGTAAGGACTTCTGAAAGGCCTGTTTTAGTACCTTGGCTGGATAACCTCTAGCTTTAAGTTTGCTGCTAAGTGAACTGGCTGCTGAAAGATAATGGGAATGCTTGCTATTGTTCTTCTTAATTCTAAGAAATTGAGAGTAAGGTAAATTGCATTTGAGTGAGTGATGGTGGTAGCTATTATAATGCAAAATAGATTCTTTGTCAGTTGGTTTTGAGTAATTGGTTACATATAGGCCCCTATCGTCTTGATGTATAGAAACATCTAAGAAATTTATGTCTGTTGATTTAATAGTTTTGGAAAACTATTATTTACAAACATTGGCACCTCATACGGGAGATCATAGCACACAAAAGATCACAAAACTTAAAGGATATCCTTATCCATTCTGATTTTTAAAAACCCCAATATAGAATCCAGAAGTATCACGACAGGAAGTTTCAGGTGCGGTCACTGTGATGTCTGTTGTCTCACATCTGAAATTAAACTGTTTGTTCATCCATTATCAAATATTAAGATTAAATTGAAAGACTTTATTACATGTTCAATGGAAAATGTAATATACGTAATTCAATGCCCTTGTGATTTACTCTAGAGAAGTTACATACTACTGACAATGCTGACATCAGAACTGGTCTCCTCAAAAGGGAAACTTTTTGGATTCACAAGTTGAGAACAATCACACCTCATGGTTTGAATGATAGACTTGACCTCAGCTGTTTCCTGTAATCATATATTTAAACTGTCAGAAGACCACTAATGGCTGCTTGCACTATAGAATCCACAATCAGTACATAGACATTGCGAACATGTGAGTAGACAATTGTGACTATTATGCCTGGGAGTAAACACTATGATAAATATAGCATTTGTTGATATGTCTATTTTCACCAGGTCTATATAAATCATATCCTGTTTCCCCTAAAATAAGACATCCCCAAAAAATTAGACCTAGTAGAGGTTTTGCTGAATTACTAAATATAAGGCCTCCCCCGAAAGTAAGACCTAGCAAAGTTTTTGTTTGGAAGCATGCCCGGCGCCCACCAAACAAAACACCATAGCATGCAGGATTAGTATATGTACATACTAGTTGTATATGGAAATAATGGTAGTAACAAGAAATTCTTGACAGGATTCACAGTTTGTCTGGTTATGTTGGTTTGTGATGACAACTACTGTACAGTATAGAATAAATGTTCATTTTTTTGTTCAATAATAAATGTGAATTCTTCTTCATGGAAAAATAAGACATCCCCTGAAAATAAGACCTAGTGCATCTTTGGGAGCAAAAATTAATATAAGACACTGTCTTATTTTCGGGGAAAACACGGTATGTGATATCTTATAAAGAGGACTATATTAGACCATTTTCCTTTTATCTTTTTAAGAAAACTTGAAGCTGAGCCAACAATACAGATATTCAAAACATTGCCGCTTACCAGGTGAAGGGTTAACTGAAACTGGAGTAAACCTGGGAACCAGTAGTAAACAGCTTATGTAAACGGCTTACTTCAGCTCACAGCCAGCCACTCTAAAATAGCATTTATTTGACCAGGCTTCCTGGCTGGGAACTGTAAATGACTGCAACATCTGTTCCCCTATTTGGAAGCTTATCTCTGAAAAACTGAATTTATTGTCAACAAACTGAAGCTACGGCTAATTGACTGCATTTACAAGCTGAGGAGTCCTATAGAACTGCTTCAAGACTACAGAGACTTTGATTTGTTTTGACTCCAAGCCAGGTTTGAGCCAACTGATTTGTATAGATATATTTAGTTTCACAGCCTATTACATACCATTTTGGAAAGACTGAATGTACACATACTGTGTCGCTAAAAGAAGGGCCAGACTCACCTGGAGCGTCCGTTGCGGGGGTGGGCGCTCCCATGCTTCTGGGGGCCGGAAGGGGCCTTCTCCTTCCCAGTACCCCCCCTTTTTTCTTGGAGGGAAAGTTTCCCGCCACAGCTTCCCCTTGGCCTATCAGCGGCCGGGGCCTGCTCCCTCCTGCAGGCCAGGGTCCGCCGCTGATTGGCCAGGGCAGCCTTTATTAGGCTGCCCTAGATGCCTGGAAAGCACTGGGCCTTCGTTCTTTGTCCCATCCCTCCCTCCCTGCATGTCTTATCTTATTATGTTGTTATGTTTATGCTTTGTCACAACTTGGCGGGCGTTTGGCATGGGCCCTGGATCTGGTTTGCCTCCCCCCCCCTACCGGATGGCGGGGGGAGTGCACGGTGGTTTCCAGGGATGCGGGATTTACTCTGTCCCGGTATTGACCCGGTTGCATCCTGGTTTGGTTTTGTATTGGTCAGCACCGGGTTGACTGATCTCTGGATCCAGAACCCATGCAGGGCAGCCAACCCACCTGCTGTTTCTGTAATCAATAAACAAGTTGTGGCCATTTTTCCTCCAACCCTGGTCTCGTGTCATTTCTGGTCTTTGAAGCAGGAACTGTGTCGCTCATCCCCACGCAACAAATTTTAGTTGGAGTCTTGATATATGTCTGTTATATGTTCTATACTGAAAAACTGCTGTGTAGCATTTAAATCTGGATTATTGCAGTCTATAAATATTTATACTCTGTAAGTTACTACTCTGTAAGTTATGATTGTGTGCCACTACAGCTGACTGAATTTGGTCATCAGTTGTATTACTATTTGTAATGTTAACATTATTATGTATATGATGCTCTAATATACATATTGTGTTCTATGTTTTGAACCTTTATCGTGGTGCATATTTTTCAGATATTGTTTAGAATAGACAGCTGTGTTTAGTTATTATTATGTTTCTAGAAAAGCAAGGAACAGTTATATCCAAATAGATACAAATTTACTACCAATCTTAAAAAAAAATCTTGCCAATCTCTTTCAGTGAATAGTCTCAGAAGAACTGATCTACTTCATTTGTGTTTTTCAGCAGTTGTGGTTGAAGGTTTCTAAATTATCAGAGTGGTGAATCCATTTCAGATTTTAATCCAAATATTAAAAGGGATATCTATTTATGGGATTGACTTTAACATTCACATTAAAACCTAAAGTGGATTCATTAACAATACAAAATGTAGATATCAGCCATTCCCGCTTCCCAACAAAAATTCCAATTACCAGATGTTTTAGGAAGCACTGTTAAACAAGTTCTGGGTGTATAGATTTTTTCAAAGTTTTATTGAGCTCAAAAGTCATAGTTTCAAGCAAATACACATATAATTGCACTGTCACTCCTCATAGAATTCTACAATCCTTAATACAACAACAACAACAACAATTTATTACCCGCCTCTACTTATGGCTAAGACAGCAGTGGCCATTAAAGCTTAGTGATATAAATAAAGAGAATCATGCTATGAAAGAGTCTTTTGTTACCTATATTCCCTTGTACTCTTTTATTTTATGTTTAATAGTTTATTTACTTGGTTTATTTCCTGCTTCTCTCCCAATTTGGGCCCCATAGAGGCTTGTAATGCCAGTACTGGGTTATCTTTCTATATAAAGAAAAAAAGTATGAAAGATTATTTCATACTACCAAAAGAAACACCATCATGAAATCCAGAATCATTTCAGCTTTTAAAACTAGTGACCTCATCACACATGCTGTTGAAGGATAGCTTTGTACTGCCAGTCGTTATGCAGAGGGAGTGTGGGAACCCATTGATTCACATACCGTTCTGCCACAGCTCCCCCCCTTCCTCATCACATGGGGTAGCCCTTTTTTGGTTGCTCAACCGATCTTTCCTCATTGAAAGATGGGAAACCTGCCATGGTCTGGTGTTGCCATTTTTTAATGGTAGCAGCACTTCAGCCATGTATGTAGCTTCCCCAGAAGTAGTTGGCTGAAGTGTGATGGGAGCCATTGGGCTCTGTGGCTGTAGAATAAAAATTGTTGGATATCATCCTGGACTACACAAGTCTCAATTAGTTATGTAGTGGATAGGATCAGACTGAGGGAATCCTCTCTCTATATTCCCAAACATGCCTAGAAAGGTCTTTGCTGATTTCCCTCTCTTGCTGTCCTGTTTACATCCACTCCCCACCTTGTTGTTATAGTAATGTGAACCCTTTAGGGATGAGGCAACTTCCTCTATCTAGATTGGAATGTTAATTGCCCAAAAAGGCTCAGACCATGTGGTCGGGCATATCTCTTCCTCCTTTTTCTTCTACCTAAGAACACATTTTGCCCATTCTCCTGGCAAAATGTAGCTATTTAGATATTTTGTTATTTTCTACCTTCTTACCATCCTTAGTGCTAGCTTAGAAACTAGTTAGCTCCAAGAACTTTTCTATCTACTTTTCTATCTACCTCAATAAATGGTTTTTGAACTTTTAAGGAGACTTTGCCAATCCTTTGCCATCCTAAGAAACAAAGGCATCTCCAACCTCACCACATGTAAGTTTCTACTGCTTATGAATCGTGGTTCTGCCACTCTGCTGTATTTTTGAGGAATCACCCCCAAAAGAGGGTTTTTTTTTTTTAGTCTAACCACTCATAGATTCCCAACAAAAATGCTGAAAAAAAGTACATGTGAAGAGTGCCTAGATGTTTCTTTCAGATTATTTTTTCTTCCTTGCTCACTTTAAACATTGAGTCACATGGAGTGCAACAGAATTTACTTCCGCATGCATGGAAATATGACTGCCTTAGAATCAACTTGCTGCAATTGCCTTCTTTCTCCTATTCATCATCATATAATGTTAATTTAGCTTGAAGAATTTTTGGTAGTTCCCCTTTCCTAAGAGTTTTATTCAGCTGTAATGGAACAATCATTTTCCACATTAATAACCATGGAGCTCTATCCTGAGAGACAAGGTACGTTTTTATTTTTATTTTTTAATTGTTATTTGGCTTCAAAGAAAAAAGAAAGGGAAAAGGAAAACAGAATGTGAACAAGGATGTATCTTAATATAAATATTAGATTGCTAAAACATTTTGTCTTGCAATTGATGTCAATGAAATGTACATTCGTGATTAGCTAAAGGTGTAAGATCTTCTTGCGATTCAGCAACGAATAGTCAATATTTATCTTTCAGACTTTGGACCAAGATCTTTAAAAACATGCAGAATCAAATAATATTGACTCTCAGTGCAATCCCACATCACTGGAATGCCATTTAAATGAAATACCAAAGTTTTTTTCTATGAAAAAATAAATTGTTGCAATATGTCCTAGCAAAAAGGGATAATCACTGATCACACTCACATCACATATCAAAAGGGAGAACTATCTGAATGACATTGCTGGACGAAGCATAAATTTTAGATCTGAAGAAATTTTAGATAATAAAACTAGGGCACCTTTCCATTGGTTAATTTCCAGAGGACTATAATGTATACAAAGTTACTTTTTCAAATGTATTGCTGCTACATTATTAATCTTTAATCATTTCCGTAATATATACAAACTACTTCATTCCCTTCTTCTGCTCTGGTGCTTCCACTTCAAGACCTAACAATATCTCAAGTCATTAAAATAATCAATAGAGTCAGGAATTAACCTGACCTTTCTTCATAGCTGTTCTGCTCAATTCAGCAAGTTGCATATTGACCAAACCTAGACTACTGTTTATTTTACTTGGCTTTGCTAAGATTTGGCTATGGGTTGTGGAGTAATAAATGATTAATGCATATTGATCCTATATTTATTGATATTCATTACTGTGGTGAGCTTCATCATATCCTTAATGTACAAAAAATAATTTTAAAACCTAGGAATTGACTCTTCCAGTACAATGCTGAACTATTTATTTACTGAACTGGGAGTCCTGCTTAGTTCAACTGGATATATCTGACCAAGAAAGTGGGTATTAGGCAGCCTCACTTTATAATTTCATTAAAATAGAAAACTGGACATTTTGAGGACAGACAATTTTGAATTTTAAAGGCTATTTTAAGTGTATTTATTATATTTCAGTCTGTTTTTACCACACTGTACTATTTAATTGGTTTTTAACTTTTGTATTGTGCTTTTTAAACTTTACAAAAGTGTGGGATTGCTAGCCATCTTGAGTCCCCACAGGGAGAAAAGCGGAGTATAAATAAAGCTAATAATACTAACAATATTAATAATTCTAATAATAATGTAGTTCCCTTATTCAGTCATTTTACTGTCCACTTTTTCTTATTTTCAAGGCTTTATATTTTGGATGTTAACCACTGATACCAAGCCGCAGGCAACTGATAATTTGTTCAGTGATATGGAAATGATTACAAGAGAAAAAGAGCTGCGAAGCTAATCAAAGTGAGAATAACAAGCCCAAAAATGAACATCGGAGAATTGTTAGTTTTTCAACTAAATATCAGATTCATCTTACTATGAAACAAACATGCAAAATATACAGAGAATAGGTAGGTTTCAAATGACAGCCCAGTGCATTTATAAATATGTTTTTATATGTGTGTTTTTATTGTAAGCCGCCTTGAGTCCCCTGTTGGGTGAGAAGGGCGGGATATAAATGTAATAAATAAATAAATAAGTGGTGATGTCACAGTTCTATTAAAAGAGTAAAGAAAGACAAAGGGAAAATTCAGACACTTCTCTCATTTATTAGAAAGAAATAAAATAAAAGTTGAAATGGAATGAAATTTAATTGAATTCGACAATCTCAACATTTTGGTCCTTTTTATTTGGTGATTGCAACATAAACATGTACAAATGCTGTAGTTCACCTTTCTAACAGGTATGTACCCACCGTGTACAATAGCAATAATAAAAATAAAATGAAAGCTATGGATCAATATGCATATCATTCTATTCAGTCCATAGGTCAAAGTTAAGTAATATTTATGCATCACATGAAATGTTAGCGATGTTCTTACAATGATGATGGAATGATGATGCTAAAGTGCATTATACAATCCAAAATAAGAGTTGCTGAAAAGCACCCCAAGGGCATGGCTGGGCAGAAGGGGGTTAATCGACCCCCAGGGAGGGATAATTGATTACCTCCACCCCAGTCACTCCCCCACCCCCTTTTTTAATTACCTATGCCAGAAATGGGGTGGGGCAGACCCACACAGCAGTTTGAGGCCAGGTTCCATGGTTAATGTAATTACCCACCTGGACTCAAACTAGTTCCAAACCTTTCAATGTAATTACCCATGCAGCAAAGCCAGTTCTTCCCAATCAGTTCTTAGCTGCACTATTGTGATACTGTAGATGTGCCCTGTAATGCAAAAAATATTGTCCATACAATATTTGTTACCATATATTATAAACACACATGAAAAATTGTCACAGTTTCTCTCATTTGTGCATTCTTTCATGTGGAAAGACATATGATAAACATTACCACACATTAGATATCAAATTACCAACATTTCTCACATTTTACTTTAAATTATCACACATTTCATACATAGCTTTTTAAATAAAGTTTATAAAGGGGAGAAATATTAGTCATCAAGTTAAGAATTTCCTTAACGTTACTCCACAGAGAAGTACAAATAAAATAGCATTTATAAAATTGGATGTATACAAAGCATTCGACACAGTAAATCATAAATTTCTATTTAAAAGCATGGAGAATTTGGGAATGGGACAAGAATTTGTAGAGGTTATAAGAGAAATGCATAAAAAGAAGTAGCAAAAGTGAAAGTTAATGAGAGATAATCCAGAGAAATAGATATTGAAAGAGGAGTTAAACTGGGATGTCCTATACCACCAATGTTATTCACAATGGCTATAGAATATCTAGCAGATAGAATTAGAAACAATGATAGAATAACAGGATTTAGGATGGGAAAGGAGGAAGTGAAAGTGAATCTGTTTGTGGATGATTTTTTAATAATAACAGAAAATCCACTGGATTAGAGGTAATATTGCAAGAATACTATAAAATCTCAGGTTTAAGGATTAACATGACAAAATCAGAATTGTTGGGGTTTAACCTGAGAAAAGGAATTTTAGAAGCAATCCAGAGAAAGAAATATATACAATTGTAAAAAAATAAAATTAAATAGTTGGGAATTTTTTTAAGTAATAAGCCAACAAAGATCTGGGATTATAACTATAAGAAAACATGGGATAGGATACAGGTACACATGAATAATTTGAAGGATAAGAACTAAGTATTTTAATGAGAATTAGATCAATTAAAATGTGCATACTCCCTAAATTATTGTATCTGTTTCAAATTCTATTACTGGAGATTACAAAACAAAAATTCAAAAAATGGGACAGAGAAATAAGGAAGTGGATATTTGGAGGTTTAAAAAAATCAAGAATAATAAGGAATTGTACGGGTCAAATAAAGAAATAGCATGGGGAATAGCAAAGCTACAAGAATACTATGAAGCATTCCAGCTGAAAGCAATTTTGGAACTGGTAGAGGAGAAGCAAGAGAACTGGATAAGAATAGAGAATGAAGTAAATAAAAGTCAAGGAGACTATGGAATCTTTACAATTAATTTAAAAAAGGGAATAGAAAAAACAATAGGACCAAGGAAAATAGCATTAAAATATGGGGGAAATGGAAAGAGAAATTGATACCATATTTATCAAAGGAAGCCCCGATAGGTAGCTTAACAAATAATGAGGACAAGAATATGGGGAAGTGGGAAAAGGAAGGGAGCCTAGGGGAAGAAAAGATAGAAAAGAAAAGATAATAAATGGTTTAAATAAAATAAGAATAGAAAAAATATAAGGAATTGGGACTGAAAATAATTACGAAATGGTATAGAACACCAATTCAGTTAGTACACATGATTAAGGGATGAAATCCCAAATGTTGGCATTGTGGGAGTCAGGAAGCAGGGTACTCACTAGGCATGTCCGATCGATGAAAAAAAATGTTTCAATTCTTGCTTCTAAAGTAGGGGGCACCGGCGCTTCGTTATAGAAACTATTTCCGATTTTTTTCCCTAAAAATGTTTGGATATTTACGAAAATTCATAATGTTTCTAAATGTTTCTAAAATGGAGGACGCGCATGCGCAATCACAAAAAAACAGCACTGGGGGGGACTTTTACAGGGCTCTCCCACCCTTATTTCTTGTGCTATCCTGTTCAAATTTGGTACAGTGGGAGAACACATTCAGCCCTCCTAGCTCACCAAATTGCAGAATGTTTCCTATGTCCTCCGATTTTTGGCAAATATTCATTGCTTTTATAATACACTATTTTTTAATAATTGAAGAAACCTGTTCCTGGTTTGAAAGTCTTATTTCCTGTTCAACTGTGTTTTTTTCACTGTGAAAGTCCTTCTTCTAGTTGTGTAACTTTGTTTCTGTGGCCATAAGTCTATGAAAATGGTGGACATTGGTGGACACAGGACACTCCCCACCTAAGCAGGGAGGGGCGGTGATATTTCAACTTCCAAAGATTTGGGTCCCACTCCTCTGGGGAGCCGGCCACCGTTGGCCACTCCCCACCCCCCGCCCCTTTCTTAAAAGTAGCAAACCCTAACAAAGATGTTGGAGAGCTCAGGGTACTGCTTGTGGGGCTAAAGGATTCTCCCCCAAGGGAATTGATGGATGATGCCTCTTCATGTGGACCCTTAAGCCAGTGGTGGACAAATGCCTTGGGTCTTTACCTCTGCTAATGTTTGTCCCGCAGTGCCTGCACACAGCCAAAGATGCACGTTGGGAATGGACCATGAAATGGTCCCAGAGGAAAGACTTCGGCTTTCCCAATGGCCTTTGTGGGGTGCTCACAGGACAGGGGGAGGATGGAGTGGCTTGCAACAGAACATCCTCAGGGCGAATGGCACTACTGGCATTGTCATCTTCCTCCTCATCATCTGACGATGAAAGAGTTAGAGGTAGACTATAAATTTCTTTCTTAACCAGTATGTCTGGCGCAAGGACAACAACACGACCAAGTTCAGAGACATCAGTGGCAGCCTCTGCCATGGTTGACTGGGTTCGATTTTGGAGGGGACACATTTCTGCTGGTGAGCCACCCAGACCCTGACCTTCCACAATTTCACTTTGCACAGCACTGTCTTCGGGAGCCCCCTTTGTTTCCTGCCAGTGCCACCCCTCGTTCCTCTGCCCGAGGCAATGACTCGCCCTGAACCCTTACGTAACGACCCACTTCCCCACAAATGCTTCATTGCTATGGGCTCGCAGTTGTGCTATTTGAAATCCCTTGGTTTATGCAAAACAACTTTGGAAACTAGAGATTCCCTTTGTAATATTTTGGGGAAAAGGACACTGGAACTCAATGGTATGTCTTACTATGCGCTCCCAGATGGCCAAAACCCCAATGCCTTTGTTTGGAAATGAACCAGTGACCAAGGCAGGCAATGCTCAAGCACTGTGTTCAAAGTAACTTTGGAAACTAGAGGTTCCCTTTGTAATATTTTGGGAAAAAGGATACTGGAATTCAGTGGTATGTCTTGCTATGCGCTCCCAGATGGCCAAAACCCCAATGCCTTCGTTTGGAAATGGACCAGTGACCAAGGCAGGCAAAGCTCAAGCACTGTGTGCAAAGTAACCTTGAAAACTAGAAATTCCCTTGTTATATTTTTAAGGAAAAAGGAAACTGGAAATCAATGCTATGTCTTGCTATGTGCTCCCACAAGCCACAAACGCAATGCCTTCCTTTGGAAATGTACCTGTGACCAAGCCAGCCAATGCTCAGACACTATGTGCCAAGTAACTTTTGAAACTAAAGTTTCCTTTTGTTATGGCTTGGTAAAAAGAACAGTGGAATGAAATGGTATTTCTTGCAATGCCCCCTCCCAGAAGGCAAAAACTTGTTTTTCAGGAAGGGTATGCTATAGGCTTGATCGATCCACGAAAAATTTGATTCTAAACTCGTTGCAAAAGTAGAGGGGGGCAGCGTTTCGTTTTTGAAGGTATTTCCGAATTTTGCCCCCAAAAAATTTCGAAATTAACGAAAATTCGTTATTTTCAAAATTAATTCGTTAATGGCGGACGCGCATGCGCAATTCCCAAAAACAGCACAGAGGGAGAGGACTTTACAAGACTCTCCCACCCTCATTTTTTGAGTGATCTTCTTCAAACTTGGTACAGTGGTAGAACACATTTAACACTGATAGCTCACCAAAATTTGGAACGTTTCCCTTATCCTCTGATTTTTGGCGAATTTTCATAGCTTTTATAATAAACCATTTTTTAATAATTGCAGAAATCTGTTCCTGGTTTGAAAGTCTTATTTCCTGTTAAATTGGGTTGTCATTACTGTGAAAGTCATTGTTCTACTTCAGAAACTTTGTTTTTGTGGCTGAAACTTTGTTAAATTGGTGTGTGTGTGATATATACTGTGTATATATATATATATATAGTCCCTGCATATGTGTGTGTGTGTTTGTGTGTGTGTGTGTATAGGTAAAGGTAAAGGTATCCCTTGACGTTAAGTTCAGTCATGTCTGACTCTGGGGGTTGGTGCTCATCTCCATTTCTAAGCCCAAGAGCCAGTGTTGTCCATAGACACCTCCAAGGTCATGTGGCCGGCATGACTACATGGAGTGCCATTACCTTCCCGCCAGAGCGGTACCTATTGATCTACTCACATTGGCATGTTTTCAAGCTGCTAGGTTGGCAGAAGCTGGAGCTAACAGCGGGCACTCACTCTGCTCCCGGGATTTGAACCTGGGACCTTTCGGTCTGCAAGTTCAGCAGCTCAGTGCTTTAACACACTTCGCCATCGGGGCTCATGTATATATAATATACATACACATACACACAATGTGGAGAATATGTGGAAAGGTAGATAGATAGATAAGTTGGGAGCCACAGCGAAGGCACCTTCCTGGGAGCAAGGTCTAATAATAATAATAATAATAATAATAATAATAATAATAAATCCCTTACAATATCCAAGATGGGTACCATTATTGGCAGAGAAAGCCAAGCTGTAGGAGTTGAAATCCAATCATTTATCCTCCCTATAGAATCAATTTTATATGCATTTTTAGCTACAGAAAAGCTAAAATCAGGACAGTAAAAGAACAACACCCAGAAAATGGGAATTCCAGACAGGAAACAATCAGGGCCAGCTAATACCTCCCAACAAAGGATTCCCCCAGGTAGGAAGCAGCCAGGCTTTGAAGCTGCAAGGCTATTCAATGCTAATCAAGGTGACCAATTGCAACATTCACACTTGCCTCCCACAGACAAGAGTTCTTTCTCCCACCCTGGACCTTCCACAGATATATAAACCCCACTTGCCTAGCTTCGCACAGACGTCAAAATCTCACCACCGGGCCCCTCTCTGTCTCTCTCGGTCTCGGCTCCATCCGCCGCCTTCCCGCCTCAGAGAGACACCAGGCCTGAGCTGAGGCGAGGCGGCGGCGGCCATTTCCCCCCTCCGTCTTCCTCCTCCTCCTCGGCCTCCTTCCCCCTCGCCCCCTCCCATTGGCTGAGCCCGTGACGCCCCTTTTGCTGAGGGGCAAAAGGAAAGGGCCTGAATGGTTTGGGTGATTTGCAAAAGCTTTTTTTTCCTAACGAAGAAAACGACGACATAACGAAAAACGGCCTCTCGCGATTCGAAACCGCGATATCCAGACGTGTGGACAACAATGCTTCAAAATTGCTTCAAAACAAACGAAAATAACGAATTAATAACGGTTAATGGGGAAAACGAATTATTTGAGCAAGCCTAGTATGCTATGCTCCAGCAAGAACTATGCTTAAAAAAATTGAAAGCTAGATAATATTTCTTTAATACTTTGGTAAAAAATAAAAATAACCCTGGAATTCGCTGGTATATTTTCTAGCTGAGCGCTCCCCAAAATGCCCACACTCACTCTAGAAGCAACGAGCAACCAACTACACCCTCAATCGTTCTCCCATCCTTCTTCTCCGACAGCCAAGCCTGGGCCCTGTCACCCTCTCCCTTTCTTCTTCAAAAGACACGAGGCTGGCTTGCCCTAGCTAACCCTTCTCCACTGCTATGGAGCCCACCACCCTCTTACGCACTTCTCCCAACCCAGAATGGCTCGCCCTGGCTACAGACCGGGCTTTTATGCTATTCTGCAGCATGGACGCAGAGGACGTTCGCCCCCACCTTTACGTCCATCATTGGAAGCATCTGATTGGATGGGGAGGAGCAGCCTTTTAGGCTGCGCTGCGCTCCCATTCAAGGTAGGTTGCATTAACAAAAACATTTTTAAAAAATAAGAGACAAATTGAGATTTTGGACATACTTAGTACTCACATCTATGGTGGGAATGTGAAGAGATACAAAAATTCTGGAACCAAATCTTAAACCAGGTTGAATTACATACTAAAACAAAATTGGATATAAATATGCAAATTTTGTTAATAGGGATATTAACAATATTAACAATATAATAGGGATATATGGTGATAGAAGAATTAAGGACCAAGACCAAGAATTAATGATGATGATGATGTTTAGAGCAAAAATGGTATGAATATATGTGGAATCAAATACAAATGTATATTATTGACATTTTGAGAAACAAAAAAATGTGGTTACACAAACAGAAGAAAATTAAAGAAATATGGACTCCATTTAGCAGATGGCTACAGACCGTTAAACCAGATTTTTTTTCCATGTCAGGAGCGACTTGAGAAACTGCAAGTCGCTTCTGGTGCAAGAGAATTGGCTGTCTGCAAGGACGTTGCCCAGGGGATGCACAGATGTTTTGATGTTTTTTATCACCCTTGTGGGAGGCTTCTCTCATGTCCCCACATTTCTTTCGGTTCCCACATTTCTAACACTGTAGTAACTTAATGCTTCAGTTGACCATTTGTAAATAACAATTTTAGCACTCAAAAAAAAAGCAGGAGGCAAAATAACCAAGGGTGTGATGATGGCAGAACCTTGATAGCAGTCAAAGTCACTCACATGAGAGTCTTGGAAATATCTTTAATGCCAGGTTACTACAATACAGCAAAGTTACAATAAAGGAAACGTGGGCAAGCTTTCAGTTCAATACCCCCCTGAAACCCCAATCACTCAGTTCATGAAATTTTTTTCAGGCAGCCTCCAGGTCCACTCTGAGCTGATTCTCATTATCAGTCACTTCCCAGGCTAGGCCCAGATTATTGGTCGCTTTCCCATGCTAGGCCTCTAGATGTTTTGCATTCTTCCACCTGGGTTGTACTCATAGCATGGAGGTATTCTGGTGTCTTAGTCCCCTTCTATGCTGCCATATAATCCTGATTATCAAATCAGATGAACACATTATCTGCTTTGAACTCAATTATATGAGTCAACACTGCCATATAATCCAGTTCAAAGTAGATGATCTTTATTTTATATGGCAGTGTAGAAGGAGCCATAGAGTTCTTTGGGTGAAAATGGAAAAGAAATCTGCCATCATTAGAATTTATTTTCTGTTTTTTAACCATTTTTAACCAGGTTTATGAAGCTAGAGTTAGTAGGATACCTTTAAGAAACTGGCAACAATATACCAATCTTGATAATCTTGTCCCAGACCTTCCCATGTAAGGTCTGGGACAATTGCTCCTAAGGAGGACTCTGGACTACCGACCTATGAGACATTTTTATACATTCTTCTGCTTGGGATCTGAGGGTTCATTTTATTTATTATAAAATTGAGATTGTCATTTTTAGACACCCTCATTTAGGTCTATCCTGGCTGGAAAATCATGTTGACCACTCCATGGAATAATGATTTCTGTTTTTCAATGGACACTAGATACCTCATTTTGTTTTGCCACCTATTTTGAATTTGTAATTAGAAGGGTTTTTTAAAAAGTAAAATAACCCATTTTAAAAGCACATTTCTTTTGTGTGTGAAATAAAATCAGCATCTCTGATATTGTTCACAGAGGACACATAACTCTGTAGTTGAATCAATTTTTTTAAAGAGTGAAAAGTAATATGAGTCTGGTCTATGCTCTAAAATAATATCAGTCTGCAGCAGGAAAAGCTTCAATAACATTTGGTAATGAGATGGCTACTAGTGGCACTTCATGAGAGAAGGGTAGGTCTTGAAGCAAACTCAGCCATTGATTAGCATGCCAAAATGGAGTACTTAAAGTAAAGAGCAAGTCAGTAAGGAAGAGGCAAGTGGGTGGTAAGAGAGACAATCTAATAAAAAGGCCACTGTTGTGGTAACATTTAATGCTAATATTTTCTCATTATTTGAAGAGAAAAGATATAGCTCCTTCCAAAAAAAAAGAAACAAAAGTTTATATCATGAATACTAATTAAGAAAAAGAGAAGTGCAGGCACTTTGTTGTCACCACTAATATGAGAGGCTCTAACATGCTGGAGGCCTGGATACAAAGTAATTGGATAGAATGCAAAGATGCTGATTGTAAATTAATGCATTTTGGAATGGCAAATGATATGCTGAGAAATCTTCTCCCTCTACATGAAGAACAAGGTAAATGCTGAGCTGAGCAACTAGATGAGCGGTGAAACTAGAAGAATAGTATTTGAATATTTTAAAAACACATTTGCATACTGTATTTATTGAACTAAGAGCATGTTTGGATAATTATTTTTGCTTGTGTATTGGAATAATTATTTCTCTGAATGCAGAACATCAGCAATTTACCATCCTTTCTTCCAAATTACAAGATACTCAGAAGTCCTGGCAGTAATCTGATACAACCAATCCAAATAAAGAATGCCTATACTGCAGGTTCTCAGTTCAGTACCTGCTACCTTCACACTTCTGTCTTAGGCCCCTTCTACATTGCCATATAATCCAGATTATCAAATCAGATAATCCACATTATCTACTTTGAATTGAATTATATGAGTCCACACTGCCATATAATCCTGTTCAATGCAGATAATCTGGATTTTATATGGCAGTGTAGAAGGGGCCATAGTGATGTTTTACTTACCTGATCCTCCACATTCCTTTCTCCTTCTTTTGCTCTTTTTTGTTTCCTCCTCCCTTATCTCTCTTTCTCTCATTCTTTAACCCATTTTAACATTGTGAAATTCACTTTACCAATTCTTGTCTCAACACCAGGTAATACAGAACAGAAAGGAAATAATGCAGAATTTATTTTGAAAGAATGTATGTCTTCTATGATGATCAACTACATTTGGTTATTTTGGAAAGTTAATGATGGGGAAGAAATAGAAAGAAAAAATTTAATGCATTGAATATATTGCATTTAATGTAGAAAAATATGAATGAACAATCAATTATAAAATACTAATAATACAATTTATCTCATTTAACTATAGAATGAATTTCTGTTGAGATTAAAAATAAACTTTGTGGCATTCAATAATGAGGGCAATGTATTGTCAGGTGAAATTGCATCTATTCTAATTACTTTTGTATGGATAAACAGATTAATTCAGGGAAGACTGCTCAGTATTTGGTTAATATTCACTCAAAAAAGGGGGGGAGGGGCAAAAAGGCAGTGAGAAGAAACAATACAATTTTACCAGAAAAAATAGTTTAAAAAAATGAAAAGACTTAGGCCCCTTCTACACTGCCAGATAATTCAGGTTATCAAAACAGAAAATCCATATTATCTGATTTGAACTAGATTATTTTAGGCCCTTTCCACACAGCTGAATAAAATCCCACATTTTCTGCTTTGAACTGGAATATATGGCAGTGTAGACACAGATATCCCAGTTCAAAGCAGTTATTGTGGGATTTTCTGCCTTGAAGAAACTATGCGAAGAACAAGGATAGGAATGGAGAAACTTCAAGAAGGAATTACAAACTCTAAAAAAGTAGCTACTATCTTTAGTCATCATTATCAGCTTATTTATACCCTGAACCTATTTCCCTGAGGGGACTGAGGACAATTCAATCAAGTGAATGTGGTTTTCTTGAAGTTAAGTGTGATTACAGAATTAATAATTAATATGATAAAAGAAACAGAAAATCTGTCATATGAGTTTTTGCAATAGTTATGATAGTACAAAGAAAGGATGTTATTTTTCAAAAATTGTTCAATGGACAGAAGTTGATATTCAAAGAGAAGAGAGTTTACAAGCTCAAATGCATTGTCACTCTGAACTCATCCTGTGTTAGCACCTGGCTGTCCCCACAACATTTCTCCTCTTTGGGTGTCAGGACCCAGGCTGCAGAACACCAATAACCATGCACAGAGGCCAGACTCTATCTAATATCTTTATTAAAGAAATATATAAAAACAATAAAAACAAGTGAAGAATATAGTTCAGAAGCAGACCTTTCAGATGAGGTCAAATATAGTCCAGAAATGTATTGTCCAATATAAGATATTAGAGTTCAAAGTTTTAATCCACTTGACCGAAACACACACTTTGCCAAGCAATAGTGTGGGGAAATGACAGAGTCTTTAAAGTCCAATGTAGCTTGACAACAAGGCTGGAAAACAAACTTGATTCTTGGCAAGATCAAAGACTTGAAACGAGGCAAACATGAAGCATGAAACAAGGTCCGTGGCAAAACGTGAAACAAGGCAGGCTTGAAACTTGATCCGGGAAGCAAGGAACTGGGGTTACGAAGTCCACACACAATCTCTCTCCTCAAGCTGATCAATTGACTCCGCAAAGTTCCCCTTGCGACAAACACCTATATTAGGTCTTGTTTTCCCGCCAACAGAACACTTTCCCTAGAGAACGAGAAGCGAAACCCAACTCTGTCCAGATGCATGACTCCTTAGAATTTCCCAAGGGAAGCAGACCTAATCAGCTAGTTGTTTGGCAGCGATTCTCAGGCTCCGGCGATTAGCCTCTCTGACTCCTCTATCTCTAGTATAATTGTCCCTCCGGGAAAACGGGGGGGAGTTCTGCCCAAGGCCTGTTTGGCTGAATTCTTGAGGGCAAACATCCTCCAGGTGGAGAGGCTCCGGCTCTGACTGAACCGGCGAAAATCCAATGTTTTCCTCTTCGTCTGCCACAATAGTACTAGGAACAGGACTACAAGGCCCATGAGTCATCACATTGGGTGAGTATGTGGTTCAACTATGTTAATTTGGTTTAACTCCACATTGGGGGATGTTCCAGAATTTGCTTGAAACTCAGAAGCATACCTGTGATTGTGAGTCAGTAATGAACAGCAGCATAGGGTCTGATCCAGACTTAGTTTGCATGACTTCCTCCTTACAAATTTTCACCTATTCAACTTTACTCCTGCATACATTTTTGTGCATATTTTCTCCACTGTAGTTTATGTGCATTTTTTAATCATATATGTTTTAAATATTTCACTTTGGAAGAAATCAATGCAGGATTTCACTAATATGACATGGTGTGATATAGAAGAAACTTCTGAAGGAAGGCGTGCATTTTCCCATGACAAATCTCAGAAAGTTCAAAATATTTTTGTATTTTGGTATAACTCTTGAAGTTACCACCATGCTATCCTTCGTAAAATTAGACCTGATCAAACTTGGATTCAAAAGGGACTGGGATCCGCATTATGCAAAGGCTTGGAAAGTCCTCGTAAGTTCCTATTAGTTTTTGAAAATATTATTCACGATATAACCTCAGCTAGTAAGATATATCAAGTTCAGAATAATGCTATCACTTCATTTTTGTGTATTAGGATTGTCATTTTATTTTCTGAGGAAGCAAATCTTTGAAATATATAGTTATAGAGAGATATAGATAGATATATAGGAAATATCTTACTGAGCTGTGCTGCCAATTTCATTGCCAGACAGAAATATTTTGTGGATGGGGGGAAATTCTCACTCCAATGGAGGACTTTACTACACAAAATCCTAAAAACAAGTTCTGGCATTGCACACCTGTCTTGCTGAAAGCCAGAGCACAACAAGATAGCCACCTTTCTTATTGCAGCAGCTTGGGTGTTAATTCCACCCAATCCATGCATTGCCCCTCTTCATCCATACCCCCATTTTTCTGGAAGAAATGCCCAACTCTAAAAGTTCAAAACCTCATGAGTCTGCAGCTTCATCTCTCTGTGAGTTCATAGTTGCACTTCAACGTTTTCAATGTACACAAGTACTGTCCCCACAAATATTTAAAATAAAAGAATTTTTTGCAATTCCCAGCATTTTTCTATTTTGAGAATTCTGTAGGGGGGAGTTGCCTAATATTGTTTTGAGCCGCAGGGGCATGTATGAATTGAAACATTCTCAAAACAGACAAGGAAAGTCTTGTAAACAATAAGGAAATATCAACAAGGAAAATTACTATTAGTGCCTGGAATTACCCCAAAAATTGTGCAGTTATTTGATTTTTTTAAAGAAAGGAAACAGGCCAAAAATTAGTAGTAATGGATTTGCAATAAGATGTCCTCTCTGGATGCACATTAGAAATGGAATGGCTTGGAGACAGGAAAGTGAAGTGAAAAAAAGCTATGCACTTTTTTTCTCCCTAAAAATGGGAGCAGACATCCATTAATGAGGGAGCTGTTGTGACTGCGCCTTCGGGGACTGTGGATGATGGTGGTGGGATCAGGAGAGGAAGGAAAAACCCTTGCGATGAGGCCTCGTTGGAGGATTTGTACAGAAAGAGAATTAGGGATCTCAATGGGGAGTCTTCTGAGGAAGATTCAGATGGGGAGTTTGTGGAGGAAATGGATGCTGGGGAACAGGTGGTGGCTGAAGAAGTGGGCACTGACTGGGCACGTGCACCGGAGATGCCTGGGGAGGAATCGGGGCCCATGGATATTGCTGACACTGGGGAAGCTTGGGTGGCTTCAGAAGCAGACCTCACTTGGGCTGCTTGGAGGAGGGAAGATGGATCCTCAGGTGTGCACGATGTTGGGTGTGGGCAGGTTGATTGGGATTCTGATGAAGAATTAGGCATGTCTGACCCACGAGCTTTAGCTGTGTGGAGTTCTGATTCGGATTAAGGATATGGGACACCTGCTTTTTGGGCGTTGGTGTTTGGACACCCAGGGAAAATTGGGATAAATTGCGAATGTTTAGTCACTTCACTTTGCATGTGGCAAGGTGTTGCTGGGCGCCACTGGGACTCCTGTACGTGTTAAAGAAGACTGGACTGGGACTTTGCTTCAGATCTGCTGTTGCCTCCATTGCCTTGGCTCTTTGTGCCATTTCGTTTCGTGGACCTTGAATTGATGACTACAACCCCTGGACCTTGGACTGGAATTTGACTCATCTTCTGTCTTCGCTCTTTGATTTGTGTCTACCCACGGCTCTTGACTCCTGGCTTGCCTCCCGACCTTGCTGCTGTCTCCTTTCCTGACCCTGGACCGACCTGACAACGTCTCTTCGCTTTGTTCCTTGAGCTCCTGGCATTGTCTGCACTCTTGAAGCGGATTATTGCTGCCCCTGCTGTTTTGACTCCGGACCGGTTTGACGACATCTCCTTGCACTGTCCCTTTAAATCCCAAAGCCTGGTGCTGGCCGCAGTAAAGGCTTGGAGCTGCTTTCTCTCCTTTTGCACTGGCTTCAAAGTTTGTTTACAAGCTACTCTCACTGGGGAGCTCCTTTGTCCATTGTGAGTTTCTGTTTGAGGCTTTAAGTTGGAACTGCTAAGTTTGGGACTTTGGGGAGTTTTTTTTTTGGGAGTTTCCAAGTCTTTGTTTTGTTTTGGCTGCTTATTCCAAGCCAACTCAGAATGTTTTGAGCTGAATTGAAGCACCTTTAGTTTAATCTGGATTATTTCCTTGAATAATCCAGTTTATTTGTTAAAGCATGTTTTTTATATATATTTTTGTTTGGACTGCCTTAAAACACTGAAGGTTAAGTGTTTTAAGCCATCTTTTATGTTTGTGACTAGTTTTTGGGCTATTTCTTGAATAAACTCTGTTTTGCTCTCTAATTGGCGTCTGACTTTTGACAGCAGCACCTAACATATACTACAAACTTCATGTGATAATTTCAGTTGCAGCCTATGTAAGAGTAACATACTATTTATGTGTAACTAAGGTGCTCTTCACACTGCCCTTTTGGGCCATGCCATTGTGTTGGCAATTGCTCAAGAAAGTTAAGGAGCACAGGGCAGCTTGTGGCACCCTGTGTGCCCTCCCTGCTTTCCCATTACATGGTGGGGAGGGGGCAGGGTGCATTGGTGCCCTGTCCCTGTCCCCATCAGATGGGAGAAAGGGCAGCAACATGTGTTGCCCCACCACCCTTTCCCCCATCATACAGGGAAAGGGGGAGGGAAGGTTGAGTAGCTCCCATACTGGTGGAGGAAGTGCAGTGTTTCCACCTTACTTTAGGAGGATTGTGGGCAGGACCTGCCATGTGTTGTGTGATGGTACATGGCAGGCCCCATACTTGCTGCTCAACAAAATGGCAAAATGGGACAAAAATGCCCCGTGTGAAGAGGTGGTAGGAAAAAATGCAGCTGTGCATGTGTATTCGATTACTTCTCCGAATGGGAGTCTCATTAAAAGTAATTAGATTTGAACAGGAATACAGCTGTGAATATTGTTGATTGGCACCTACACTGTTTCCAAAGCCACATCACCAGTTAACTAAATGTGACTATCCAGAGTCCAAGGAGCATTGGTCAGTTGCCTCAAGTAAGGCTGACATGTTCCTTTTTCTTTGTTCCTAGCAAACAGTCTTTGAATCATCTGCTAAATCTCTGAAAGTGTGGAAACAAAAGAAATGTTTGTTAAACAGTCATGCCATGTAACATCCTGACACAGGCTTCATTCTAATATAATAAATATTGTTTTATCTGTAATAAAATCTCCACCAATCTATCTGTACTGGATGTCGCGAAAAAGTGTTTCACATGTGGTTTTAAGTGGCACTGTACCTTCTGTCAACACAACCTAAGGAAATTCCTGGCACTACAGTATTATTTAAATGGAAGGAGAGAAATTATTACTGTCCTTATTCTAATGTCGTTATATTCTCCAAGAGCATCACTACCTTCATTAAAGGATGATGAAAAGCCTTCATTATTTCCCAGCAATACACGTGTGCTGTCATGCTCTCTTTGCCCCTCTATGCAGTGATGGTTTCTGTCACTTTAAGTGCATTATGGGGTTTATTATTAGCTTCAGGGAAAGACACTTGGGAGCTTGTCCCTTTTGCAGTTTTTCAGAACTGCACTTGCATGGCAACCACACAAGAGAGAGTGAACAACTCTATCTGGTTTAATAATCCCAAATTGTTCTGGGGAAAGAGAAGACAAAGTACAAGACCTGAACATTTTTGTTAACCTGGTGAATCTGATTAATGTAATTAGCATTGCATTCTGCCTGGTTGCTCTCAAGGTGGGATGTAACAGATAAAATTTGCTAGTGAAGGAACTGTAAAGCAACAGCCAGTACAGGGAAATGTATTCATTTTCTTATCGGAGGTAGAAATGACTAAGTGCATACTTCAGTTGAAGCTTTTTTTTAACATGGGGGTAAAGGAGATTTTGCAGTGCCAAGGAAAGCCACATATTAGATATGAGGAAAATGTACGTGAGAGTAATGGAAGGAAAACTAAAAAGGAACATGGGAGTGAGTTGCCTGGTGACAGAATGTGTGGGACTGGGGAAAAAAAGATTGAATATAAATAGTGGCAGGCTCATATAGAGTGGCAGGCTTAAATAGCTCTCTGCATAGAACAGCCACAGATGACTTGAAAGTGCTGTTTAAACTTTGGAGGGTCTACCTTTCTGACAGAAAAGTGTGTCATGGGTTTCTTTCTGGAAAAAAATACCTATGGCCTATGTATGTTTTTCAATAGACTTTAGTGCAAGTGCTGATACCTATCCTACACTCACGGGTATATCTAAGTGCTGCACAGCAGTTTTCTAACATTATTTGGCCAACAACTCCAAGATGGGATCAGTAATACTAAGAAGTCTGTTTCATTCCTTACAAAATCATGATATGCATCTTTTTCACCTTGAATTGATTGGTCATTAACATAATTATTCAAATTTAGTAAGGATAATTACTTGTGGAGTCCAATGACCTCTGAAGCAAACTCCCAGTTTTAATTTTCCAGCTCCATCGTGAGCTGAACCGAATTCGCATCCAGGGTGTGGGAATACTTTGTACTTTAGCTTGGAAACAGATGTCTGTACCACCTACAATCACATATCATCACTGTTGTTTTCACACTTAAATGCATGTGGAAACAGTTTTGCAAGTGTCAGGGCCTCCATTATGCCACAAAACATTGCAGAAGCAAACTTGGAAGTAGGAACTTGGAAAACATAGTTTTAAAACACTTAGAATCATAGTACAGTAGAGTTTCACTTATCCAACATTCACTTATCCAATGTTCGGATTATCCAACTCCGTCTGCCTCCAGCCTGAATCCATAGCTGTTCCTCTAGGCAGCAAGGTCTGAACTTTTTACTGATTTAATTTCCAACAATGTTGTTCCTGTAAGTTCATTTTGTGCAATTCTATCTTTATCTGTAGTCAATTTGTTAGTTGTCAGGACCATAATTTCTGGGCCTGCACTCTGGCGCCAGAAATCAAGGACGCTGACATCAAAGACTGATAAGGCACCTGCGGCTCTCGGCCCTGAAGGGAAACGGCTGGCGTGCAAGCGGGAAGAATTGCACGGGGTTTTCTCTGGGCGGGAATTGTTACTTTGAATGTGGGGGGAGTGTATATAAGGGAATCTTTCTGGGCCGACCGGCAATCTCGGCTTTATGCGTGTCAAAGTATCCTACAGTAAAGTTTTCAGTGACAACAGAGCGAGCCTCTTGTGTTCATTTGGAAGCGGCTGGAGTGAGCTGACAGTTAGTAGTCAAAGTTTTTGTAGTCAATGTTTTGGTGCTACCGGTAAATTTGTAAATACAAAAATTACTACATAATGTTACCATGTATTGAACTGCTTTTTCTGTAATGTGTTGTAAAACATGATGTTCTGGTGCTTAAGTTATAAAATCATAATGTAATTTGACATTTAATATGATTTTCCTTAATCCCTCCTTATTATCCAACATTTTCACTTATCCAACATTCTGCCGGCCCGTTTATGTTGGATAAGTGAGACTCTACTGCAGGGGTCCCCAAACTAAGGCCCGGGGGCTGGAGGCGGCTCTCTGAGGTCATTTACCTGGCCCCTGCCCTCAGTTTTATAATATAATATATAGTATATACATATAATGTTGATAATAATATTATAATGTAATACAATATAACACTAATAATAATACCATATAATAATATTAATTACATATTCTATATTACATATAATATTACTAATAATATTACAGTATAGTGGTATAGTTCAATATAGTAATATATAATGCTAATATTGTGCTATGCTAATAATATAATATATTGTATGTACATATAATTTGTAAGCCACTCTGAGTCCCCTTTGGGGTGAGAAGGGTGTGATACAAATGTAGTAAATAAAAGCAGTAAATAAATAATAAATAAATTTTAGACTTAGGCTCACCCAAAGTCTGAAATAACTTGAAGGCACACAACAACAACAACAACAACAACAACAACAACCCTAATTAACTTGACTATCTCATTGGCCAGAAGCAGGACCACACTTCCCATTGAATTCCTGATAAATGTATGTTGGTTAAAATTGTTTTTATTTTTAAATATTGTATTGTTCTTTCGTTGTTGTTGTTGTTGTTCTTTTTGCACTACAAATAAGACATATGCAGTGTGCATCGGCAATTTGTTTGTATTTTTTTCAAATGATAATCCGGCCCCTCAACAGTCTGAAGGATTGTGGACCGGCCCTCGGCTTAAAAAGTTTGAGGACCCCTGCTCTACTGTATTATATAGTTGGTAGGACCTGTGTCCTTCTTGGGTAGGAATCCACAGGTGAATCATAACATGGTTTCTTCTTTGAAACCCTCAACACTCCCTCATCTCTCCACCTCTTTTCCAATCACTCTAGCAGTTCAGCCATTGTCACCATGCAATGATCATCAGTAATTTTGTGCCCAGTAGATGAGAATACAAAATAGAACAGTAAATGCCAGCCCTATATCTGGGCTGCCCAAGGCCAGGGAATGCAGGATGTTCATGTAAACAGCCATGGTCAATTCTAAATCCAAACCAGCTCAACTGTTTGCATTGCCACAAAGTGCAGGTGAATCCAGGAGCATCTCCAAACTTTGTTTGATGTGGTACAAGGCCAGATTAAGCAGTCTTGCTGGGCATTAAGATAAATTGGCCTGTGTAGAAAGACCCAATGACAATTGAAATGTTTCATTGTAAAAAAGATACTGGCATTGCCCATTTCTACCCAAATAACTCTGGAAATTCCTTCCAAACCTCATGCTTCTGTTTCAGCGTCTGAGTCACTCTTATATTTTTCTAGATAACTTTAAGAACAGAACTTTGAATTAAACTATATTAATCTGTCCCAAAGCTGATGTCACTGAACTTTCCCTATGAACACTCATCATAAACCAGGAGGAGAAAAGAGATTGCAGTGGTGCAGTGAATAAGAAGAGCTCTTTCAGTTCAAACAAAACAGACTTAGATGGGAGATAGGCATGCTTCTGCTTGCTTATGATAATGGAGATCCATAAACAAGATGTCATTACATTACAGGCATATGATATATTATTTTATTGTTTGCTTTTCATATGTTTTTAATTGTATAGTTGGCCCTACATATCAGTGGATTCAACCATCAACATCATATCTATCTTGGAAATTCCAGCCATGCAAAAAAGAAAAACATCCAAAAAAGTTAATCTTGATTTTGCTATTTTATGCAAAACACAGCATTTTACTATACCATTTTATTTAATGGGGCTTGAGCATCCAAAACCCCAGCAGATACCTAGGGTCTACTATATTGGTCTTTTAAATTCTAAGTCACTTTGAGTCTCAATTTTAGGGGGAAAGTGGAACAATGAAGAGGAGGAGAAAAGGAAACACCATTACACACTATCTCCCCCTCCCCTCCCCTCCCCCCTCTATCTTCCTCCCTCCCCCCCCCTCTCTCTCTCTCTCACACACACACACACACACACACATCTATTCAGGGGAGAGTGCAGTGAACAAAAAAGAGCCTGGGTGTATCCCTGTAGCTATACACATACTGATGGCCTCAAATGCTAAGATATACTGGACATCTTTCAAAGCTTTCAGTAGATGATATCTGCATCTTGCTACGGGAATATAGGCAGATAGCATCTTTAATTGTATAGTTGGCCCTCCTTATCCGTACAATCTCCTTTGCTCTCCATCAGCTGATGAATGGTTGGGGGGAGGGGAGAGCTCCACAGCTGCACAGAGAGTACAGGATGGACTTGGGTCATTAGGTAGGATTGAAGGGTATACTGACTTCCACAATCACCTTACCAAGTGTGATGTAGATTTATCCCTGTGTATGTCACTAACAAAAATGTTGATCTTTCTGCATCACATATATACATTGTAGAGAAGCTTTGTGTTAAACAGAGATTATTGATATGATTTTATTTATTTGTTTGTTAAGGGAAAAGGGAGTTATATATTAGCAAGGAAAAGCCTAACATGGAAACTAGCTGGAAGCAGCATTTGGTAGGTTGCCATGGTAACACAGCTTCCCTTGGGAGAAAAGGGGCGTGGCTAAGATGACAGTTAGAGCATATTCCCTTTTAAAAGTTCAGTTGCTGTGAGGGTTTAAAAAGGAGTGGCTGTTAGGGGTTTGAGAAGAAGAGTTGCGGTTAGGTTTTGGAAAGATTAGGAGCTGTGGAAATCAGCTAAGGACGGCAGCTTATGGTCACTCAGGGGAAAGGCTGGGAATATAAGCTGACCGGGGGAGTTTAGTATACTGTGTTGAAGAGAAGTTATTTAAGGAATATCCATTCAAGAAAGACTACATTGTAACTTAAGATCCGGAACGTTTACTGATTGAAACCATACGCTTATGTACCAAAAATAAACTTGAATTTTGTTATTGTTCATAAAGATAAGTCTCCTTGCCTCTCTGTAAGCCTGTTACCTCACATTGGTGGCAGTTACCGTACCTATCTATATAAGTTACCGTACTTTTCTATATAAGTTACCATCTTTACTCATTTAAACCCATCAGTTCTGTTATCCTTCCTTATCCACTAAATCCTCCCTGTCATACATTCACACATCCTCCACCCCTCCCTCTCATACGCACGCACATCTCTTCAATTGGAGGCAGCAGTGGGATTTAAAAAAAAGATTTCCCCTGCCTGAGTTGAGTACCACAAATTGGGCTCTCCTCAATTGGAGGCACCGGTGGGATATTTCAAAAGGATTCCATCCCTGTCACCTCAGTCCTCCTCATAAAGAATCATACATTTGAAATGATTGAACCATTTATGTGGAACCTCAGGTACTGGAACTTTCCTAGGGAACCAGTCTGGGTCTGGGAAGTTCCCCAAAAGGTTATGCTTCTTTATATATAAGACCATCATTTTTATCATCTCCCAGCTTTTCTGAAGGTTTTCCCTCATTCTGAAGAACTACAGTGCCTTTGCAAATGTTTAGTTTGTGGCAGTAAATAAAATAAAAATATGCTGGGGTATGATCCATATCTTGGCATTATCCCCATCACCATTGGAATGCCACCCTCAAGAATTTCTTTTACTACCTCATCATGCTGGGACAAATTGCCCCTTTGTAACACTTTGGGGATGGGGCCTGCCAAGTGCCATCACATGATGCTTCGCAGGCCCCGCCCCATTCACCCTCCAAATGCCAAGGAAGCGTCACAACTACAGAGAAATAAGTGTTTTTCAGATAGCTCCAATGAAGCTACCCACATTTTTGGGCCATTTCCTCCATCTGATGGAGACAGGCAAAGGCACCAATGCATCTTGTCCCATTGTCTCCATCTGATGGGGAAAGGAGGGAGGGCGTGCAGGGCACCATGAGGCACCCTGCGTGCCTGCTAGCGAAATGGCACAGGGGATAGGGACATGTGAAGAGGTCCTAAAACTAAATTCAACCCTCAGTATGAAAGGCCATTCTTCATTTGGAATAAACTGACCCAAGTGTATAATTTTAACAAGTATTGCCCACACTGATGATTATTGCATTATCTTATTTTCCCCTGTATTAATTGTTTTATACAAGGATTCATATTCAGATGATTCAGTTTTGATTATTTCATTTTCTGGCTCACTGTTGTCTCCTTCTGCTTTGTGTGTTTAAGAACAATTAGACAAATTAATAAAGATAATACTATCACTGGCAATCATTGAATGTTAGGTACAGAAACAAGGGGTTAGAATAAGCGTTCTCTTCTGTGGGTGGACGAGTTACTGTTCTGTTCCCCAAGTAAACTCTTCTATGGTGCTCTGCAATCAGCCAGAACAGTGTAGGGAACTCATAGGCAAAGGTGTAACAAACAAAGGAATTTAATTATGCTGAAGAATCAGAACCTTAACTCCTTCCAGGGTCTGATTAACAAAGACTTGTTTTACTGGAACAGATTGAAGCTTGAAACGTAACTGATTTATTCTTCACTGCTTCTAAGAAGATCCACTTTACTGGTTTCCTTCCGTGTCCTCTATCTGGATTTTGTCTTCTGCCTAACACCTTGTATTTGAGTCTTTTCCTCAAGACCTTAAGCTTGAATCTTTTCCTTAATACCTTAGATGTGAGAAATATTGCAGCTTCCTAGGACCTTGGCACTACAAGAAAAACCAACAGCAAAGAGGGCTTCTGAGTGATAAAGAAGACTGTAAGACTCCTCTTCTGTGGGGGTTTCTTAAAGGGACAAGATCTAAATAAGGTTCTCTTCCCACAGAAAACTATACAAAAGAGAACTAAACCATTTTAATTGAATGATAATTGAGGCTCAATGAAGAAAAAAAATAAGAGCCTTTATAGGGGCATGACAGTTACATACTCAGATGATGGTTCTACTCAATGGTTCTACCCAGATGGTGGTTCTCTCTCTTTCTATCAACATCTCAGCCATTTCCATAGAATCTTTGACCAATTGTGTGCCACAGTCAACTGATTTGTGCTGCCATGGAGAGGTAATGACAGTGAAGTCCACCTCCACCATCCCAATTGCATACACTACTAGATCCAAATTGGATCCAGAACTATATCAAAACTTTAATAGCCAGATGATGCAAGGAAATTGATGTTTCTTGCTGTATGTTTCAGTTTCTGGAAGAAATTTGACAATCATTATTAGAGATGGGGGGAGAATAGATGGATCTCTACAGTCTGGACAAACAATGCAATTGTTATGCTCTTGACAAAGAATTTGATTATAAAAGTAAAAGATTGAATATGAGCTTTCCATTGTATCCATTCACTTTCTTAGACTGCTTACTTGCACCTTGATAATACACCTATGTTGGCCCACATAAATCTCTGACCTCTATACAATAATCACAGAAAAGTATAGTAAGAAAGTGTCAGTTTATTTGTAGGTTTGTTCATAGTGCCAAGTAGCAGATGTATTAAGCCCTATAGGCTTACATGTTATTGTAGCCCTAGGCAATTCATATCATACTCCCTTACCTGTACTCCTAGCAGTTGGAAATACATCAAACAACAAAGTAATAGCAACTATCTTTCCCCAAAGCTCTTTAAAGACTCCAGAGACTCTGGTCAAGCTGCCATAAATCTCTCTTGGCATCTTGGACTCTAGGGTACTTTACTTTTTGATCTTAAGTTAAAACTAACAACTTCTTGAAACAAAATTAAGTGTAGAGCTAGCTTTGGAATTCCCATGCTGCCATTCGGAGAGCTCATTATTAAATACAATCAATAGCTACGAACACATTCTTTGCCACCAGTTTGCTACACTGCTGTGGATGTCTTAATGAAAACACCCATTTAACTGATCTCTCCTTGATTTAATAAATTTATGTCACTATAAGCTTATTTCATACTTTCTGAAACTGTCAGTGCTAGGCATCAGCTTTCTAGAATGTCAGAATGAATGGGTCCTGTGACTTCAGAAAAGAAAGCTTTTCTAGGATTACGGTTCAAAATATTTCAAAAGCAGACTTCTATAAACCTTGGCATGGAAACAGTGATATCTGTCTTCTGTTTCAGAAATCTATATATTGTCTACACTGAATAAAATGTAAAATGTTTTTAGTTCTGATGTTTAGCAAGGGGTATGTGGGTAACTATAGTGGGTTTAGGCGCAAATTTTATGACCTAGAATCCTCCAGAATCACACAGCTTCTTCCCTTCCCCTCCCAAAAAGCAAAAGAAAAACTGTTAAGTCACTGGAAATCTACTTCCTGTATGAAAAATGAGTAACTTTTTATGTTAAATCAAATGAGAGAATTAAACTTTGGCAAGGAAAGAGTAATCGAAAGAATCTGAAAATATTTAAAACAACCATTAAGAGACACATGTAGTGCTAGGGTTACATTTTGCCGACCCCAAGTTTACAAGATACATTGGGGACAATTCAAAAATAATAGCTCAACAGACCTGAAATTTTCTTTAGTTCTTACTTAGATATGAATTGATTTTGATACTCTAATTAGAATATGTGAAAACATCCCTAAGCAATTCTAGTCTAAAAGAATTTGTGTTCTGCATTTAAATTCACCAGGAAGACAACAGCTATAGATACAAACATTCCTCAGGGTAACAGAATCATTCCTGTTGTCCAAAAAGGTGTATAGGCTTTGTCTTGAAGGCTGGATACCTTGCTACCCATAAAATGTTCATTGATCCCTTTCTGTAATAATCTGTCCTAGTACCCGGACAGGTTACTATTTTAGTCAACATCTCCCTGAATGTCACAGTCAATGTGGGCCACAGTCCATGATGGCTGAGTGATTCTTAGAGATACAGCTTTAAAAAATAATTTTCTAAACTCTGATCTCTGCTCAGATTCTACATTTCCTATTCTTCTTCATTCCTTTCCTGATGTCAAAGGGCTTAAAACACGATATTCCTCTCCATCTTTAAGATATTCTTTCATTAGTATCTTCTCACTGCAGAGCAACATAGGGAATTTGGTGGTGATTGATGGCTATATAAGCCATAAATCTCTTTTTTAATAAAACTATGGGATGCTATTAAATCTATGCTTTGCCCAGGTATTAACTTGGAAGACAAGTAGTTTTATAGGCATAACCTGGTAAAGAACAAACACTTGGTTTAATTATAGAAGAGTAGTTGTATTATACTATAGTAGTATAAAGGAAGAAGTTTCTGTTAAGACACATGCTTTGATAAAAGACAGTCAGCTTCATTAAATGCCTGATATACACTGATAGGTTAATAAGCAAAACTCAGATCACTTCCATTTGATTCAGCATGAACTAGGGATTCATTTAAATTTCAAAGGAGCAGGTCATAGTGGTGGAGTTAAGGTCCTTCTGCCAACACTACCCGTACATTTCCACATTTTTCCAAGGAGGCACCTCAAACTTCCATCTGTATATGCTCTCTACAGTAGCTCAGAGATCAGGCAGCACAATGGCTGGTTGACATGGCAGTCAAGTGTATATTTGGCCATATTTTAACGGGGTATAAATACTTGTGATTATTTTTTTACTCCTGATCAGTATTTTGCTAGATTGTATGTTATGATTGAGCCTCATGGCTCTGTTACTGACAGACGTGGGCGTAAGACTCCTCGAGAGTCAGATACTCTCGAGGAGCGAGAGAGAAAAAGACTGCGAGACATATTTGCAGCACCATCTGACGAGGAGTCTTTCGAAGGGTTTACGGAGAGAATGGAGGAGGGGCTGGTTAGCTCAGAGGAGGATGAGATGGATTGGACTCGGGTAAGGGAGGAAGTGGGTGCCACTGGCCATGATGGGACAGAAGATGAATGGGGACCTTCAGGATTAGACCCATGGTTTAGCTGGAGGGATGGGACGGGATCCACAGCTGGAGATGCTGTTGGGCGTAGTCAGAGGTGTTCCAGCTCTGACGAGGAAAGTGATGAGGAAACGCCCGGGTTAAGGAGGACAGCTGACAGTGATGAAGATTTGTAACTGGCATAAAATGGGGCTTGAGAGCAATTGCAAATTGCGTTGGGCAAGGTAATCTGGGCAAACGCTTGGGATCCGTGTGTGTGTGGGACGCTTCCCTGAAGACTTGTGTGCTTTCCTGTGCTGTGACGTAAGTTGATTGGAATCCAGGGTCAGACGGCGGGAGGGATTGTGTGGGCATTTGTTTGTGCAAACCTGTGCTTACTCTTATTAGCTTGACCTTCCGTCGTCTTCTTGACGGACGCCATCTCCTGCTTTGAGAACTCGGACTGAACTGACCACGGCTTGTCTTCCCCCCTTCTTGGACTTGGAAAAACTACAAACGTCTGCTTCTGGCTTTGATCTACGGAACGGAACTGGTCTACTCAACTGCTACAATCCTTGGCTGATTTACTCGTGTTGGAGATCCTGTCTGCTGTGTGTGTGGGGGAGCGACGCAAGTTACTCTAAGCACAGTGTTGGCAGCAGAGAGGAATCTGCTGCCAATTAGTTGCATTCTTTGTATCTTTTGTTCCTTGGCTTTCGTTTCGTTTATACCCAGGCTGAAGTAAGCAGTTTGTTTTTACCCGGATTAAACTCCGGTTTAACCCGGTTTATCTTTTGAACATTTACTTTTGCCCCTTTTTGCTCCTAAAGGCAAAAACTGCCTGGCCCTTGTGTTTTACGGGCATTTTTGAGTTCTGTAATCTAATAAACTCTGTTACTTTGAATCTTGTGGCGTTCTGTCCTTGACAGATTGCCCAACGCCCATAAAAAGTTTATTGCAGCAATAAACCCGTCAGGAAGACGATGGATGAGTTACGGGCCAAAGTAGACCAATTGCAAACGGCTTTTACCGTTAGTCAAACAGCTCAGGCTGTGAAAGGACATGTTTTGACTCCTGAACGCTTTGACGGAACCAGGTGCAAGTTGCCAACCTTTTTGGCACAAGTGGAGCTTTATTTTTCTCAGCTCAGTGCTCATGCTTTTCCTACAGACACTAGCAAGGTGGCCTTTATTTTGAGTTTGTTGACCGGTCCCGCAGGACAATGGGCCACTAATTTAATTTTGGGAAATGACCCAGTCAAAGACAATTTGAATAATTTCAAAAAGTTGTTAACTGATACTTTTGGGGATCCTCTCCGCACGGAGAACGCTGGGTGGGCTCTGTATCGGTTGAAACAGGGAAAGGGGACTGTTTTGGATTACTTAAATAAGTTTAACCTGTATCGCCACCAGCTGGATTGGGGGGAAAATGCATTCATGCTTTTATTTACTGCCGGGTTAAGTGATATGCTCCAGGATGAATTAGCACGCTTGGAGCCGGCTGAAAGCTGGGACGCCTTAGTAGCTAAGGTGCTGCGTTTAGACGCAAGGTTCGAGGCTCGTAAACACTCAAAAGCAATGTGTGCGCCACCCATGCATGTAACCAGGGCACCTGTGGTGATGGGGGAAGAGCCCATGGAGCTTGGGGTCTTTAAAAAGCTGTCTACAGAGGAAAAGAGCCGTAGGAGGCAGCTGGGCTTGTGTTTGTACTGTGGGAATGCTGGGCATTTTGCCAAAAATTGTAATGTGAAACCCTCCCAGCTTTCGGGAAAAGGCCAGCCCTAGTGCGACGTGAGTCCAACGCACTAGGGCTCCTCAAGCAGTCAACTGAGGGGAGGAAGCATGTTTTCGTACCCATTACATTATCTGTTGGGGGAAGGGAACTTGTTTCTACTTTGGCACTGCTGGACTCAGGGGCTACGGTCTCCTATGTAGATATTGAGTTTGCTAAGAAGCATGGCATTCCTAGAGTGCGCAAGGCATGCGACGTGTGGGTGGAAGGAGCAGATGGGAGACTGCTGGAGACTGGGGTGGTTAACCATGAAACCTCAGCAGTAACGTGGGAGGTGCAGGGAGTAACGGGAACGTTTGTGTGGGATATTACGAGCTTGCCTAGATATGATGTGATCCTGGGGATGGATTGGCTAGCTGTAGTAAACCCACAAGTAGATTGGGCAACACGTAAAGTGATCTTAAAGAGGCAGGATTGTTGCACTCTAAATGTTACTCATTCTGATATGGAGGGAGTGCCTGCTGAGTATGGGGAGTTCTCTGATGTATTTTGTAAAAGAGAAGCGGACAAATTACCACCGCACAGGCCATATGATTGCGCCATCAAGTTGGCAGAAGGTGCGAAACTGCCAGCAGGGAGGCTGTATGCCTTGACTGTACCGGAAAGGCAAGCTTTGCGGGAGTTTCTAGATGAAAATTTAGCCAAGGGGTTTATTCGCCCATCTAGTTCTCCAACTGCGGCACCAGTATTCTTTGTAGCCAAAAAGACTGGGGAACTTAGGCTGGTCTGTGACTATCGGATCCTAAACAAATACACCATTCGGGATAGGTACCCGCTCCCTTTAATCTCGGAACTGTTATCAAGGGTGCAAGGGGCTAAGGTCTTTACCAAGCTTGACCTGCGGGGGGCCTATAACTTAATCCGTATACGGGAAGGGGATGAATGGAAGACGGCATTTAACACGTGTTTCGGATGCCACGAGTTCCGAGTCATGCCTTTTGGGCTTTGTAATGCTCCTGCGGTATTCCAGAGGTTCATGAACGATGTGTTCAGGGACCTAATTGATCAATTTTTAGTGATTTATTTGGATGATATCTTGATTTTTTCTAAGGACGAGAAAGAACATCGTCAACATGTCAAGCAGGTTCTGCACCGACTGCGGGCTAATGGGCTTTTCGCCAAGGCTTCCAAGTGCGTCTTTCATGTGCCTGAAGTGGAGTTCCTAGGTCATGTAGTGTCAGGTAGGGAACTTAAAATGGACCCACATAAGGTTGACGCCGTCAACTCATGGCAGGAGCTGAAGACTAAGAAGGATGTACAAAGGTTCTTGGGTTTCGCTAATTACTACCGGGAGTTTATTCCGAATTTTGCAAAGCTCACGGTACCTTTGACGCAGCTTCTGCGCAAGAAACAGCCATTTGTGTGGGGGCGGGAAGCTCACGAGGCGTTTCTACAACTAAAGTCTAGTTTTCAATCGGACAACATACTAACCCATCCTGATGTTGACAGACCGTTCGTGGTAGAAGCGGACGCTTCTAGCTACGCGTTGGGGGCTGTATTGTCTCAGAAGGATTCCTCAGGGACCTTGCGTCCCTGTGGATTTTACTCGCGGCAACTAACACCCTTCGAGCAGAACTATACCATATGGGAGAAGGAGTTGTTGGCGATTAAGGTGGCGTTTGAGGTGTGGCGGCACTGGCTTGAAGGGGCACGGCACCAGATCGTGGTCAGATCTGATCACAAGAACTTAGAGCACTTGCAAACAGCAAAGAAGTTAAACCAGCGTCAAATCCGCTGGGCTTTATTTTTCTCCAGGTTTAACTTCAAGGTGCAGTTCGTGGAGGGGAAGGCAAACTTGCGGGCCGATGCTTTATCCCGCAAGCCGGAATTTAAGACCAATGAGCAGGTAGTATGTCAGACCATCTTGCCTACTGCCTCTCTGTGTGTTGTAGATAATGAGCTTGGGTTACATGACCAGATCCTTGAGGCTCAGAAGGATGATGTGTGGACTCAGGAGCAACTGATGCTGCTCTCTGCAGGTAACCGTACCATACTGCCGCATCTCCAGGATCAAGACGGGGTATTGGTGCGTAGGGGGCAGGTTTACGTACCAGTAGGGACCCTCAGGTTGGAGGTGATTAGAGCCCACCATGACGAACCCATGGCTGGGCACTTTGGCAGGTTCAAGACCGTACAGCTTATCACCAGGAGCTACTGGTGGCCAAAGATGCGGCAAGACATTCTGCGCTTTTGTGACAGCTGCGCCGTTTGTCAGCAGAGTAAGACGCCTGTTGGGCGCCCTAGAGGGTTGTTATCGTCTTTACCTGTTCCGGAGAGGCCATGGCAAATCATTTCCATGGATTTTATTTCAGATTTGCCTAAGTCTGGGGGTTATACTTGTATTTGGGTGGTGGTGGATTTATTTAGTAAACTGGCTCATTTTATTCCTTGTTCAACCATTCCGGCGGCCCCTACGTTGGCCTTACTATTTACAAAGCACATCTATCGTTTGCACGGAGCACCCGAGGTGATTATTTCAGATAGGGCTCCGCAATTTGTGTCACGCTTTTGGAAACACTTCCATGAGTGTTTGGGGACTAAGTTAAACGTGTCTTCAGCTTTCCATCCGCAAACGGATGGACAGTCGGAACGGGTTAATGGGCTCTTAGAGCAGTATCTGCGTTGTTTTTGTTTAGATCAACCCACGGCTTGGGTAAAGTGGTTACCGGTGGCGGAATTTGCTTACAACAATGCGGTGCACACGTCTAGTCAGCATACGCCATTTGAGCTAACTTATGGTTTTCACCCACGGGGAGGTGTGGCGCCGTCGACCAATGTGGTCTCTTCGGACCCTGTGTACCGCTCTTCGGAAATGGCTGCATTGCATGATGTTGCCCGTCGCTTACTGTTGGAAGCTAAGGCAACGCAGAAGACTCAGGCTGACCGCCACAGGCAGGCAGGGGAGGAGTTGGAAGAAGGGGATTTGGTGTGGTTATCTTCCAAACATATTAAACAGGCTGGGGGAAAGTTTGCGCCTCGGTATTTGGGTCCCTTTCCTATCGTTAAAAAGATTTCTTCTGTTGCGTTTCGTTTGCGTTTACCGTCTAGTTTAAAGGTCCATCCAGTCTTTCATCGTTCGCTGTTGAAACTTGATACCTCTAGTCGTCGTGGTGCTATAGCGGAGGGTATCACTGCCACTTCTCCGCCATCGGGGGAGGAGGCCTTTGTGAGAGGGGATAGTGTTATGATTGAGCCTCATGGCTCTGTTACTGACAGACGTGGGCGTAAGACTCCTCGAGAGTCAGATACTCTCGAGGAGCGAGAGAGAAAAAGACTGCGAGACATATTTGCAGCACCATCTGACGAGGAGTCTTTCGAAGGGTTTACGGAGAGAATGGAGGAGGGGCTGGTTAGCTCAGAGGAGGATGAGATGGATTGGACTCGGGTAAGGGAGGAAGTGGGTGCCACTGGCCATGATGGGACAGAAGATGAATGGGGACCTTCAGGATTAGACCCATGGTTTAGCTGGAGGGATGGGACGGGATCCACAGCTGGAGATGCTGTTGGGCGTAGTCAGAGGTGTTCCAGCTCTGACGAGGAAAGTGATGAGGAAACGCCCGGGTTAAGGAGGACAGCTGACAGTGATGAAGATTTGTAACTGGCATAAAATGGGGCTTGAGAGCAATTGCAAATTGCGTTGGGCAAGGTAATCTGGGCAAACGCTTGGGATCCGTGTGTGTGTGGGACGCTTCCCTGAAGACTTGTGTGCTTTCCTGTGCTGTGACGTAAGTTGATTGGAATCCAGGGTCAGACGGCGGGAGGGATTGTGTGGGCATTTGTTTGTGCAAACCTGTGCTTACTCTTATTAGCTTGACCTTCCGTCGTCTTCTTGACGGACGCCATCTCCTGCTTTGAGAACTCGGACTGAACTGACCACGGCTTGTCTTCCCCCCTTCTTGGACTTGGAAAAACTACAAACGTCTGCTTCTGGCTTTGATCTACGGAACGGAACTGGTCTACTCAACTGCTACAATCCTTGGCTGATTTACTCGTGTTGGAGATCCTGTCTGCTGTGTGTGTGGGGGAGCGACGCAAGTTACTCTAAGCACAGTGTTGGCAGCAGAGAGGAATCTGCTGCCAATTAGTTGCATTCTTTGTATCTTTTGTTCCTTGGCTTTCGTTTCGTTTATACCCAGGCTGAAGTAAGCAGTTTGTTTTTACCCGGATTAAACTCCGGTTTAACCCGGTTTATCTTTTGAACATTTACTTTTGCCCCTTTTTGCTCCTAAAGGCAAAAACTGCCTGGCCCTTGTGTTTTACGGGCATTTTTGAGTTCTGTAATCTAATAAACTCTGTTACTTTGAATCTTGTGGCGTTCTGTCCTTGACATTGTAGGAGAATATGTTTGCTACTGAAGTTTTACATTTTGTTTTCCAAGTTTTCTTGATTCTCAGGTCATAATGCAAGTGCTGTTTTTGTGTGTGTGTGTGTGTGTTAGCAATCACAACCAGCCATAAAACAACAGATTCTGGAAGATACCTATTCACCTTAGTAGTAATAAAGTTATGACAAATTTAAGTGGATCCACTTCAGGAATATGACTAAAAGTAATATCTTTTATGCCAGCTATTCTCCTAAAGGTATAGACATTTGTCTTCAAACTTAATGCCTTCTCCTTTATAAAAAATGAACAGAAATAAGTTAGAGACCCTAATCTCTCACATTATGAAAAATTAACATTATCAATTTAGAATGATTCCATTCCTCCATAAAATATCAGAGGGGTTTTTTAAATGTCATTTTTAATAGCTCAGAGTAATCCTTTTCACTAAATGTCTACTGAGGAATAAAAACTGATGAGTTTTATTATCTTTATTTGCACAAGAAAGTTCTTCTACATCTGCATAACATTGCTATTAGAAATTAGCACATCATCCTATTAGAAAATCAAGAATAAAAAGCTATACATAGATACAGGGATTTGGGCCAATTTTTAACCTGTGGATCATTTGCTAGATTTTTACTGAAAAGACAGAGTTTGAAAAATGAGTACCATCTTCTCCCATTTTTGTTGCATATTTGCACTAAAGCCTTTCAGATTGTTCATTTCACACCCATCATTTCATGGCAAAGCATGCTGAAAGTAGAGGAGCTTCTTGATGGCCTCCATGAATGCGAGGAAAGAGTAAAAAGTCCCTGCTGTGCACGCCAGGACTCAGCATGTGCACAGAGCTATGAGACTACTTAGGTCTGGCCTGCTTCCTTTTATTTTTATTTTTACTCCAGATTTCAACCCACTATCATGGCCTCATTGCAGTGTGAGACCAGCTGGTTGCTTCGTGGTAGATAGGAATTTCCCCCCTTTATTAGCAGCTTTTAACTATCTTATATTGTGTCTATCAGACTTTGTGAACTGGCATTGGATGGCACAAACAAGTTAATATTCATGAGCAGGTTATAGGAGCTTGAAATACACCTTGGCACCCTTTTGGTGAAGAGTGGAACTCTTGAATTGCCTTTTTAGATCTGGTGACTTGAGGAATGTGAAGGATCTGGCCCTTGAGGATAATTGCCGGGGGGGGGGGGGGGAATGACACTTTCTTATAACATCTGGTGGCTTGGGAGGGAGACCCAGGGTTCATCTTCAAGAGAAAGGCTATCTGGGATTCATAGCATAAGATTGCCCCTTAGAAGGTTTAACTTATAGAAGGCTGAGGAGGTGGTCACAAAAACACACCTGACTTTCAGACAAACCCACATCAGGTTCCTCTCCTCCTTATCCATTTCATTCAGATACAATTATATAAATAGGTTTCTAGGTCAAATGAAATGTCTCTTGAGAGGTCATTTTTGGTGACTGCAACTAGACTGTGGAACTCCCTCCCAAGAGAGACCAGGATGACCCAATCCTTGCTTGCCTTCTGCAAGCAGGTAAAGACCTTTCTGTGCCAGTAGGCATTTGAGGAATGATAAAGGGCATGCTGCTGGGTAGGTTGTGGGTGGGATTCCATGGGGGGATATTGTGAGGTTTGAAAGCTATTTTAATTATATTTGTTATATTTTAGCTGTATTTTAACCTCAATCCACACACTATTATTTAATTGTTTTTAGTTTTTTATTCACTTTGTTTTAAATTGTGAGCAAAGTGTGTGGTTGTTGAGTCCCCATAGGAAGAAGGGCAGGATATAAATAAAGTAAACAAATAACTAAATAAATATTTTAAATGCAACCCTCTAAGACTGGCTCATTATTTCATTGTTGGTCACTAATACAAGAACAGTAACTCTTTGTTTTGACAACTTTATAATGATCCATGACTACCAATGCATTTCAAGGTACAAATCAAAGTATAGGACATGCCTTTTGTAGCTGGAGTCCAATGTACCTAAAAAAATGATATCTCCACCCAAGTTTTGATATTTTTGGAAGAAGGTTTTCTCTCAGTTCCACTACCCTCACAGCGATGTTTGGTGAGGATTTGGAAGATGGAAACAAGGTGAGAAACTCTACAAAAAGCAACCCGGCTCCTCCTTTCTATGTTCCACTCTTGTTTGGACACGCTGTTACAGGCTGTTTTTGGTTCTATTTCAATTGTTTTAAATTTTTAAAATTTAGATAGATATTTTAAATTGTTATTTAATGTTTTAACTGTATTCTGACATATTGTAAACTGCCTAAAACTTGTACAAGAAATGCAGAAAATAAACATCATAATTTCAGTTAGATAGTAGTCTTAATACAGAGCATATTCAAATTATTATATACAGTATTTTATGCGTTGTTTGTTGGACAACTGCTAAAGTTTCTAAGCAGTTTATAATGTCTACCTTTGTGGCTGTGTATACACATCAGAACCAGCCTGAGGTAATTCTAAGTAGTAGGCGAACCTAATTCTGGCAGCCCCCCCCCCTTGAATTTTGGCGCCCACCCCTCACAAACCAGAGGCCGTGGCGGAGGTTGCGGAGGTGGAGGCTGCGGAGGTGGCGCCACACACCAGCATGCAGGGGGGGGGGCACGCCGGCATGCAGGGTGGGAGGTGCACGCCGGCATGCAAGGCGGGTGGGCGCACACAGGCACACAGGGAAAGCAGGCACACACCAGCATGGGCCCGCTTTCCTGGAAGCGTGCGCGCTCTCCAGCCGCTTCAACTGGAGACCACGCATGCCGCCCGGAAGGCGGGCACACGCGGGCGTGGGCCTGCCCACCCTGTGTGCCAACATGTACCGTAGCCTCGCCCGCAGCCACCACCACCACGGAGTTGATGTACAGGCAGTGCAAGGTTGATGGGTTGAGAAGGCCTGCGCGGATGGGTGGCCTTCAACCCATCAACCTTGCACATCAACCACACGGAGGCGGAGGCGCCCCCGGAAAGATTGAGCCACAGTCAACTGCCTAATTGGCCTCACCTGTGGACTGCCTCTGATACACATACAGTAGTAAAATGATAAACCTCATCAGATTTTCTTCCTCAGCACACGATTAATGAAAATAATTCATTGGCGGTATTCAAAATTGCATGTTTTTAAAAAAGAAACTGATAGACTATAGCCAAATAAAGTCCTTCTAAATTAATAATGTTAATTTTTATATTGAGAGAGATTAGGTGAGGTGCAACAAATGCAAATTCTATTTGTTTACTGTGAATCATGCTTCAATTCACATTTATTTGTCACAAATCAGGTCTCTAGCTGATGTATTAAAATGTTGCTTGTAAAAGCTTTTGTCACACCAAATGAATTACTGTCAATTAATTAATAAAGTTCAAGCAGTACATTTAAGAAAATTTAGTTTAGGACTATCCAGGATTTCCACTCTATCACTTCATCATTATTGAGATTCAGGAGAGCATAAAAAGGAAACAATTGTTCTGGGGGTTGAAGATCAGCAGTCTGAATACAGAAAGCACAATTCATTATAAAGGTAAATTCTAAATTACTTATATTTCTATTCTGAGTTATTTTTACTGATTTTCACAGAGCACTTTAGAGAAACTGAGTATAGAAATACAGTAGTTAAAAGAGCCTTTACCTAGAGGTAAACCTGTTTTTGTTTGAGTTGCCATGCATCACATTGTCTTACTAAACTTAAAGGTTTTCTACCAACCATATGAGTATGTTTTAAAGTGCCAGCTGGAGTAGCAATGTTTAGCACCCTTCCATAAGGTATTTCTTTTGATTGATGACTCTTGAAATCAATCCCAAATGCTTCTGGTTTTTAGGATTCACAACCTTGGCTGCCAATGCAATGCTTTCTTTAGTATAATGGGATTAGGGGATAAAAACCAATTATCTGAGAATTATGTATTCCCATTAGTTCCCACAGCCAAACTCCAATGGTATAATACAGGACTTTTAGAAAGAGCTCCAGCTGCTGCCATCTCTGTTCTCCAAGTTCAAGCACATTAGAAGTACAGGAACAGCAATTAGGCTATTGCTATGCTGGCAGCAATAAACTTCAAAACTATGAATTGGGGAAAATCTGAACCTGTATTGTTCTGTTGTTTTCCTCTGTCATGCATCATGCACCTGCTGTATTCCAGACTGAAGAAAAATATTTCCATTATTTGCAAAACTGAGGAATACTTAATATGTCATGGCCCTCCATTCCTTTGGTTTGGGTCCCACCTATAAGAAATCTATCGGATCAATAGGAACTTGATAAATCACCAGTTATATAAGTTTAATTCATTAATTCTGCTCATTAAATCAAGGGAATTTAACATTTTAATTCCTCATTGCAATCCTATTCAAGCCTATTCAGAAGTAAGATAGGTGAATTCAGGGAGATTTGTTTTTTTGGGAAGTATGAACAGCATTGAAGTCTTAATATATCTCTCACACACAAACACATGCACACAAGCTATAGTTGAATTGATGAAACATTGCCTGTACACTTCTGCTGTATCGTTCTTTTCAACCATATCATTGTATTTTAGAATCACATCAAGAAGGACGTTCTGGAATGTTCTATCCCTGTGCACATCAGTAACTTGGTAATCAGTAATCAGTCAATTCACGAAGATATAAAAGACATGGCAAACTGTGCATGCATCACACACTGTGTAAAATTCAGAAACTGGAATGATGACAGATAGCTATAATATACTGGTTCCACTTCAGAAACAAATCAAGTAATTTGGAACTTGGAAGTCTTGGGGGAAATATAGACAGGACAATTTTGGAAGGCTTCTTACTCAAAAAAGAAGTCCTGCAGAAAACCCAGATGGGCCATCACTCTGCAGAAAAAGTTATTGATGGTGATTGAGCTCACATGGCTTTAATAGGAAGGCAATAACAAATCCCTGGGGCCTATTTATCTCTATTGCTTACACACTGGATAGTTTCCATTGATGTCAACAGGGGATTACAGACATACAAGGAAGGGATTTTATACACCAGTGTGGGAAAGTGATTTACTACAATGAAGACTTTGGGAATTGATAGGAACTTCCAACTCAAGAAATGTGGTAAAAGCATAGGGACATTTATCTGTTAAATAACTTAATGCATGAAAAGCAATTGCTTTTTATGTGGGAGCCAAATGTTTAACTTTAGCAGTTAACAAGATGTATTAATAATATTTAAGTCGAAAATGGTTCCTGATGCCTCCTCAGTCTAGCAGAACTTAATAGGTCAAGGGACATTTGTATAAAGCCCCCGTAAATCTATGGAAACATCATGACTATTTTTTCCCAAGTCTTGGTTTTATAGACTGAGCATTTTTGCATTTCCAAAAGATCTGAAATCATTTCTCTGTGATAAATGATCTAAAATTCCCAGTGCATAACACACTGTGAGCACTGCCATAAATTAATTATATGTGTTTTTATGCTTGAAATATTTTATCAGTGGAGTAATTTTGCAGATAAGAAAAAAGAACAACAATGTTGACCTATGTTTTAGCCTTTTTGTGTCATTACTACAGAAAGATAAATCTGACTGAAAAGATCATAACCTGATGTGTAGTTTTAAACCAGTAATTCAAGCATACCATTAGCTGTGGTGCCAGCCCACTACAGTGACCTAGTGTGGTATGCAAATGAATAAATATGAACCAGCTAATCATGGTGGGCCCATCTTAAAGATAGTTGTAAACTCCATTTTCAAATATAATTCCATTCCATTTTCAGAGTTAACCTGAAATGGTTTTTACTCAAAATTCATAATTAATTAAAAGTACATTTTCTCCTAAAATGTTTCTCCAAATACAGAGCTTCATTCTAATACATATTGGGAACCACGTTTTTTTTTTTATATCAAACTTCAAGGTTAAATATTAATTGCCAAAAAGTCTATTGCAACTTTTGGAGCAGTGTTCTTATTTGTACATGGCTACTGCTTGTTGCACCTCTAGGCTGTGTAGGCACCTCAAAAACACACTAAAGCCCCAGAATATAGCAAGCAAGCTGTTTATTGAAGATTATATGCAAGCAATAGCAAAATCAAAGTTCAAAGTCAATAAAATGATTTTGAGTCCACAAGAACAAAGTACTTAAAAATCTTGAAGCAAGAGTCTATAAAAGTCACTCAAATAACATAGTCCAAACCGGATATCAAAGTAAGTCCCAAGAAAGGTATCAAGAATAATCCAAACAAGACATCAAGGATTAATTCCAAGGCATGAGACAAACTGGAAACACAGGAAACAAGCCTAGAATGCAGGATCAAACTCCAAAGTAGTCCAAGGTACAAAGTCAATGCTGGAACACAAGGCAAGGGTCTTGGGTAGAACAGAGATCCAAACGGCAAAGTCACTGAAACATTCACGGCCAGAAGCAAGGGTGGAACTTGAAGCAAGATACAAGGCTACATAGGAACACAGAGCAAAGATCTTTCTCTCTTGGATTAGCAATGTTACCACCTCTGACTATGTCAGAGAAAATAACAAACGTCTGCTCCTTCGGACATACTCCTTTTCTTTCCATTGCTGAGTTATCACCCTCCTCCTGTCAAGCTCATTATCCCTCTCCACTTTATCAGCTCCTACATCCAAACTAGACTGTCCATATGGCACCTGGAGATCCTACCTTGACTGCTGTGAAGAATGTGATTCAAACTGCCTGCTTGCAACTATTCTGTCTCTGATCCCAGAATCCACTAGGACAAACTCTGGTTGCATCTCAGGCCCAAACCCAGAGTTCTCTGGCAAGGTAGGTGCAGGGACAATCACAGGCTGAATGGGGCCAATCTCAGGCTCACCTGACAGCTCAGATGGAGGCTGGGCTACAACACTGCTAGACTTCCTAACAAGTGGAAAAGGTTCCACAGCACCTCTGCTTTCCTTGAACATCTTGAAAAATAAGAAGCAAATTCAGTTTAATCCCTTGCACATCAACACAGAAATATAAAGTACTTTATGTAGAATTTATGTAGACTAGGGCTAGATAGTTATAGAAAGTCTGGAAGTGTCATACCAACCCCATTTCCCACTCATTTTGATTTCTGCAGGCTACCTTCTCCCTTTCCAATGATACTGTTTCAAAATTGTATTACTTATATGCATAGGTTATAAATGTGAAAAGAAGTAAGGTTTCTATATGGAGAAATACATAATAGACTCCAGTGTTCCCTCGCTACTTCGTAGTTCGCTTATTGCAGACTCGCTCTTTTGTAGGGAATTTATTTATTTCTTTATTACAGCAATTTATTACAGCAATTTATTACGGTCTATGACCAGAATATATAGAAATGGGCACAGGTGCCCGAAAAGGGGAATCGTAGTTCCCATAAAAGTCAGATAAAAGTTAAAAACATGCTTTAGTAAAAACAAATTAAAAGCAGACTATTAGCAGGTTCAGCTAATAGTAAATATCGATCCACTAAGTGGCTCTGGAGGGGGATAGAAGGAGCATTTGCAGTCTTTCAGTTATAACAGATTGCTCTGGCTACAGGCCCTGTGGGGTCAGTCATCGTCCGTCTGATGGAAATTGCTGCTGCACAGAACCTGGCGACACTATAGGTTATTGCAGAACGGGAGTCTGAGAGCAGCAGAGAGGTGTAGTATCTTTCAGTGCGGCCTGGATGTTTTAAAAGCCAAGGAGTGATGAAATTGATTCTAATATCTCTATAAAACATTTCTTTATTTCTTTATTTATTTACCCAATTGCTGCTTTTCCTCAGGGCTGCCCCCTTGCTTCGTGCCTGGCATGTTCCTCTGGCTGCCTCTGCTCCTGCAGCCAGGGAAGAAGGAACGCCGCTCCTTCTTCCAGCAGTGGGGTAAATAAACAAATATTAAATATTAAAATAATAATAGCATCCCTACTTAACGGATTTTCAGTTATCGCGGGTGGTCTTAGAACGTAACCCTCACGATAAGTGAGGGAACACTAAGTCTTTGTGTGTGTCAGATTAAAAGAACAAACATAATTTACAAATAGATTACATTTAAAAATCTTCTTAAAATGTCCCAAATTGAAAATATCCATTAAAAATTTGTTTTCATATATCAACAGATTCAGGATTTTTATTTTTATTTTATTTGCTGAAGTTACCAACAATGCAAGACCATAAGATATATACCCCTTTCTTATCAGATAACAAAAAATAAAATGTTCTGAATTTTCCATCCATCACATTGTAATCCGGACTGTGACACCAGACACCTTCCAGGGCCTATATATAGTAGGCAACACAACAACTAATGTACTACATCTCCTATAAAGCCATTACCACAAATATAGAGTCTGTCAGCTGCAGTAATCTGGAGATGACCTCCAGAAAGGCAGTTGGTATTTGATGGGAAACTTCTCCAAGTTATTTGGAGAGCTGGTCTTCTTTTGAATAGCAGCAAATCATGTAATATATTAAACTCCTCAATTTACTAATTAAGGTTATATTTATATTCTAACTAGCTGCTTGATCTGCTGAACTGGAATATAGCCATTTATGCTGGCATATTTTAGCTCAACCTTCCATTCTCAATTGTTCATATAAGCAAATATTGGGCAATCGTGTGTTGGACAACTTTTTCATTGTACCAAATCATGCTTTTATTAACACTAAATTTGGTGAAGGGCAGATGGTGTTTTCCACATAAGATGGCCCAGAAATTACAATTAGTACAATGCTCGGCAGCCAGGTTTCTAACTGGAGCAAATTACAGGGTGCGTTCAACGCCACTGTTTGAGAAGCTCCACTGGCTGCCGTTTATTTTCTGAGCCCAATTCAAGGTGCAGGTCATTACCTACAAAGCCCTAAACGGTTTGGGACCCACCTACCTTCGAGACCGCATTTCCCCCTATGAACCCGCACGATCTCTTCGCTTGTCGGGGGAGGCCCTCCTCTCGCTTCCATCACCCTCGCAGTCACGGTTGGTGGGGACAAGAGAGAGGGCCTTCTCCGTCATGGCCCCCCGGCTTTGGAACTTGCTCCCCAGGGAGATCAGGCAGGCCCCTACCCTCCTTTCGGAGGAGCCTGAAAACCTGGCTCTTCCAAAAGGCCTTTGATGACTGATCCCTGTAGGATCGACCTGTTTGCCTACTTAGCAATAGACCTCTCTGGTTCCTTTCTCTGCAACTCTTTGGATGCAACCCAGGTCATGATAAGCCTCCTATCCCCTCATTAGTCTAAAGAAGAGCTTTGTGCAACATATTTGGATGGGGATAGGGTGCCGTGGTATTACACTGTCTGTATTTGTGTGCTCAGAACGGCTTTTTTTCTATTACCTCTAAAAGCAAAACGCCACCATATATCCCTGGGCATTTTAGAAGTCTATTGCTTCTCTACAGAACTCAGGATAGCTCTCATCCCACTTTTAACACAGGTGCAAAAGATGTGACCCTCATACCGACATCCCAGACAAGGCATCAACACCAGACTGACACAAGTGGTGGACTTATGAAGTTCAAACTTTTTTAATTAGGAAAACATAGCATCTTGTTAAAGTATTGTAAAAGCATTAATTGTTGTCTTTCCAAACATTTCTTTTCTAAAAGTATTGAAACAGTATTATGCTTGTATAATAAACATACATTTTACAACAAGTTATGTTTGTTTTTTCACAAAAAATTCTGTCATTGGAGAAGGGGGATCCCCCTAGAAGGACACAAGGAGAGAGGAGATTATTGTGCCTGCCCATCAGTGATAAATTGAGAAAACAACGTCCCGAAATAGATCACGCAGAAATAGATCATGCAGTGTTCGACTGCCTCCCAGCATATCGAAGTGCCTCTTAAGGGCCAAGACCAGAGGCACTCCCTGGCTGAGAAGGGCCCCCTGTGCAGAAAGGGTCTCTGTTGCTTCTTTAAACAGTCTCAGAACATCAACCAGCTGGGAGATGGTGTCCCACTCTTGTTTGCTGGGCATCAGCTTGCTAATGGGCGCAACCAAGGTAAGGGAGATGCTATGGACCACCTTCTGATGCTCCACCATTCGTGCAAGCATCTTGTAGGTGGAGTTCCACCTGGTGGGTATGTCCTGTAGCAGCTTGTGCTGCGTTAGCCCTTCCAAGTTCTGCCTGTCATGCAGCTCTTGGCCCGCCTTCACGCTCCGATGGAAAGATCTGGCAATCTTCCAGCAGCGTTCAATAATCAACCGATGTGTGCGCCTGTGTTGGAGGCGTGCTGATCCTCAGTGCTCTTGAAAGCATCCTTGATGGTGTTGTGGAGCAAGTATGCCATACATGTTACGTTGGTGAATCCGGCGCTTTCCACCGCTCTGATCGTATTTTTGCCTGTATCAGTGACCATGAACCCCATCCTCATGGCCTCTGGACGCCAACGAGTCCACGCCGCCATCATGTTTTCAAGGTTCTGGCATATCGTTTCCACCTTGTGGTTCTTATCTATGGCCTCCAGGGCGAGGAGGGCCCAGCGATGGCCTGTCTCCATGCTTTTGTCTTTCTCCCACCAATGCGCCATCAGGAATAGGTAGGAATGGCCTCCCCCAATGCTGGACCAAATGTCAGAAGTGTAATGGATGTGCCCTCCAAGGGTGCTCCGCAACATCTGTTCAATGCATACCTTGCAGGCTTCATACAGCCCTGGTATCACTCTTCTGGAAAAGGTGTGTTACAAGGGGATTTTGTATTGTGGACACAGCAGTTTCATCAAAGCGAACGAAGCCTTCTTGCTCCACCATTTTGAAGGGATAGTGGTCGAGAGCCAGCATCTCACCCACTCGCTGAGTGATCTGCTCAAAGGTGGGTGGCGTTTCCCCTGTTCTCTTCCTGCCAGCGGAATGGCCCCAATCATCTAAGGTTGCTTAAGTCTGTCTCCCACCCTGCCCAAACTGAGATGTGGGAGTGCTGAGGTGACTGCTGGAGGGGCTAAGGGGCTCTCCCCCCAACGGAATAGATGGAAGAATCCTCTTCATGTGGATCCTTAAGCCAGTGGTGGACAAATGCCTGAAGTCTTTACCTCTGCTAATGTGTTTTCTGCAGTGCCTGCACACTGCCAAAGAAGCATGTTGAGGATGGACAGTGAAATGGTTCCAGAGGAAAGACTTCGACCTTCCCAACAGTTGCATACCCGGTGACCTTTGTGGGGTGGTTATGGGGCTGGCGGAGGTAGTTGTTAGCAACAACATGGCCTCCTGGGGAAGAACTTGACTGGAATGGTCATCTTCCTCCCCATCATCTGACGATGAAAGAGTTAGGGGGAGCCTATCAATTTCTTGCTTAACTATTACTTCTGGCGCAAGGACAACATAACCAAGTTCTGTTACATCTGTAGCGTCTTCTGTTACCATCAACTGGGGTTGATTTTGGAGGGGCAAAAATTCTGCAGTCAAGTCACCCTGACCACGACCTTGCACAATATCACCTTGCTGTGGACTGCCTGAAAGCGCCCCCCTAAGTTTCCTGCCACCCCTCATTGTTCAGCCACCAGCTGTGGCTCAGCCAGAACTCGTACGGGCTGAGCCGCATCCCCTGGAACAATTCATTGCAACAGAGAAATTGTTATCAGCAGATAGAGAGAGAGAAAGATATAGCTGCACAGTCTATTTTGGATGAGGTGCCAGCAGCAGAGAATGGTCAGGTGGAGATTTGACATGGTGTTTGGAGCCAAAGGACAGGATGGCCCCACGGGTAGTTGAAACAGTGCCGACACACGACTGTGTGGACGCGCAAAGAGGACCACCACTAACAGAGACCAAACAGAGTTGTTGGTTCACACCAACAACTGGCAATAGGAGGCAGAGCTCTGTCACATGGTTCTACAAGCAGGGAACGGCCAGGCTAGAAGGCAGACTACAGGAGCGATGGGCCACAAACAGTGGGAAAGCTACCACGCCAGCTTCCAACTGCAACCATTGAGGAGGAAGAGAGCTATGGGACCACAGTAATAGTTGACGTGGTGGCAGCCACAGGGAGCGGCCAGGAGGATATTTGACGTGGTGGTGGGTTCAAACAGGAAAGATGGTCCACAAACAGTGTCAGAGCTATGACGTTAGCTCTCGGCAGTGAACACAAAGGAAGAAAGATATAACAGCACCGTTGATTGCACCAGCAACCATTGAGGGAGGAGGCTATACCACCTCAATGTTTGTGTGTGTGGAGTATGTAGCTTGTGCCCTCGTACATTGTGCAAGCTAAACTCTGTTTAACAAGGAGAAATATACATTTCTTTTTAAATTTTGAAAGAATAACAACAACTATAAATTAACACTTCTTGCAATGGGTGCTCAGGATTGCTAGCCTACTGCCTTGCTAAATGGAAAATCAGGAAAAAAAGGCAAGGCATCAGTGCTGGCTGAGCACAAAGGGGATTGGAGATCAGAAGAATAAATTAAATTTAGAAAATTATTGTAATTAAAACAAAAATACACTTCTTTCAATAGGCACTTAAAAGTGGCCAGTACCACTGGCCACCAGCCAGAAGCCAAGCAGAGAGGCACAAAAGGGAACCTCACACACACAGCTGCATAGTTCTGAGAAATATATATTTTTATTTCTTTTTTTTAAGAAGAATCCAAGAATCCCTTTTCAAAAGCCTTTTCAAAATCCCCTTTGAAAGCCAGCCGCCAGGAACAAGTACGACAGACAGACAGACAGCAGCCACATGTGCCCTTTCTGGCAAAAAATCACCTAACCCCCAGACCTGCTTCTTCCTTCTCCCCATTTCTCCCATTTTTCCTTTCAGCAGGGACAAAATGCAAAATAAACACGGCCAGCTAGCCAGCCAGCCAGACCTCCCAACATGGAGTCTTCACGGACCCCTGAAGCCGCTTCTCCCTTTGGCTGGCTGGCTTCTCTGTCCCTTCTTTCTGCTGGTTTCCTTCCCACTGCCAGCCAGCCAGATAGAGCAGCCCAGCTTAGCCCAGACAGCATCAAATCATCCACCCACCCTCTCTCGTGCGCTCCCACCGATCCGAATGCCACGAGACAGCCCAAACTGGGATTTTTATAGAAGAATGTGTAGGCACGCAGAGGACATTAGTGTGATGACCCATGGGCCTTGTAGTCCTGCTCAGGACATTGTAATTCCTGATGAAGATGAAAACTTGGGTTTTTTACCTTCCCAGTCTGAACTGGATTCCTCTCAGCCAGATCTTTCCCAGGCAGATCTGGGAACCTTGCACCTGCAAGAAAGTTGTCTCCCAGAAGTATGTCAAACAAGCCCAGAGCCTACTTCTCCCGTATTCTTGCGCCGGGAGTTTTGTAAACAACAGAGAAGTTTGGATTCAGCTTCGCGCAGGAGTGCGAGGATTGCAGCTAAGAATGTGGCCAATTAAGACTGCTTCTCGTGAGAATCTTTGGGGAGTCTCACATCTGGTCTCAGAGTTAGCTTTCGGTTCTGATTCCCAGAGAACTGCTTCGGCGGGAAAGCTAGACTCTATTTAGGTGTTTTACCCGCGTAGTAACTTCGCGGAGTCAATTCGTCAGCCTACGGAGCGAGTTGTGTCTGGACAGCGCGCTCCGGTTCAAGCCTCGCTCCTGCTCAAGCCTTGCCTTGCTATCCAGCCTTCGCCTTGCTTCCCAGCCTTTGTTTATCTACGGACTTTGCCTTGTTTCCCAGGATCAATCCTTGCCTTGTTCCACGGATTTATCAAGTTATTCCACGGACCTTGTTCTTGTTCTTAGTTACCTTGTTCCACGTTCAAGCCTTGTTTTAAGTATCAAGTTACTTCCTAGCCTCGCTCAAGTTTCATGGACTAAAGGACCTTGTCATCTCCCCTCACTTTGCTTGGCAAAGTGAGTGTTTCGGTTATTGGATTACAACTTTGGACCTTAATATTTCTTATTGGACATTGCTTTTTTGGACTAATTCTGACCTTTCCTGAAAGGTCTAATTCTGAACTATTTTCTACACTTGTTTTTATTAACTTTATATATTCCTTCAATAAAGATATTAGATAGATTCTGGCCTCTGTGTATGGTTATTGGTGCTCTGCAGCCTGGGTCGTGACAGTTTGACTCCGCCACCCTAAGCACCAATTAACCTCGGCCAGAATGTCTACCGGAGTCGTACCTGGGCCGAGCGGCCAGCCGATTACCTACACCATCGACAAGGAAGAGGTGGACCGAATCCGTGATAAGCTCAATGCACAGGATGGAGAAATAAGGGGTTTGAAGGAACGCGGAGTTCGTCTTCCGGCCATGGCGTTGCCAACCAAGTTTACTGGAGAAGCTTCTAAGGTTCATGTCTTCCGTCGCCAATGTCAAGCTTATCTGGAGGCCCGTGCTGCCGAGTTTCCCCAAGAAGACATCAAAGTGGCATGGGTTTACAGTCTTCTAGACGGGCCAGCGGCCAGCTGGGCGACGGCACTGTTCGACCAAGCCTCTCCACACCTAAGATCAGCGCAACACTTCTTGGACCACCTCAAGGAGACTTGGGGAATCGAGGACAATTTGGAGGCAGCCGGTCACAAACTCCGTCGCCTTTTCCAAGGAGACAGACCTATGTCTCAGTATATAGCCGAGTTCCGAGTGCTGGCCCACAACACCGGCTGGAACGATGTAGCCCTCAGGGGACAATTCCGGGAGGGTCTCAACATTGAAATGCTGGAAGAAATCTCCAAGGTGGATCCTCCCCAGACCCTCGAGGCACTCATTGATCAATGTTTACGGGCTGAAGTCATGATTGCCAACAGAAAACAGTGGGTTCGAGGCCAGGGCAGTAGAGCCGGGGCAAAACCCCCCGCTCCCGCCAGCGTTCAGCCACGTCCGGTGTGGAGACCCCCACCGCCAACCCCATACCCCAGAGGAGGCGAGGAGGTGCCGATGCAGTTGGGCAATGTGCGTCCCAGACTAGATGCCGCCGAGAAGGCCCGTCGTCAACGCTTAAACCTCTGCTGGTACTGCGGGAACGGGGGCCACTTCGCCAGAGAGTGCCCAGCCAAAGGGAAGCCTGCCGCCCGTCTTGCGGCGGCGTCCTCCACGGAGACGAAGGCGTCTGAGCCGACTGGCACACAGCCGGCGGGGGAAGCCAACGACCGGGTGTAGAGAGGCTCGCCAACCCGGTCAAAAAATCCATCCAAGAGCCGCCAACCGGGGTCCTGTTCCTTCTCGTGGTCACATTATGGTCAGCAAAAAGGGGACCCGTCATGATCCACGCCATGATAGACTCTGGAGCTACCAACAATTTCATCGATAGAGAGTATGCCGACTCTCTGGGATTACAATATCATGATTTCAAGAATGCCCGTGTGGTGCAAGCCATAGACGGCCGTCCCCTCAAGACGGGCCCCGTAAGTCAGTGGTCGGAACCCACCAGGATGTGGATAAGGGAACATATGGAAGAGATTTCCTTCTTTGTTACCGAGGTCCCCCATTTCCCTGTGATTTTGGGAATTCCATGGCTGACTCTCCACGACCCTAACATTTCCTGGTCCAACAGAGAACTGCAGTTTGCTTCACCGTACTGCCAAAACCATTGCCTCGTAGCCAAGGTATGCCATGCCACAGACACCGAGCCCATCATCACCTTGCCAAAGAAGTACTCCGAGTATTGGGATGTATTCAATGAGAAAGAAGCCGAGAAATTACCCCCACATAGACCTTATGACTGTGCCATTGACTTGGTGGAGGGGGCCCCGATCCCGCGAGGGCATCTCTACTCCCTGACTGAACCAGAGCAAGAAGCTCTCAGGGAATTCCTAGAGACAAACCTTCGCAAGGGATTCATCAGACCCTCTCAATCCCCAGCCGCCTCCCCAGTGATGTTTGTGAAGAAGAAGTCAGGGGAACTACGCTTGGTGGTGGACTACAGAGCATTGAACAATATCACCAAGCGGAACAGCTATCCCCTGCCCTTAATCTCGGATCTACTGGATCGGCTTCGAGGAGCCAAGGTTTACACCAAGCTGGATCTTCGGGGGGCTTACAACTTAGTTCGCATCAGGGAAGGGGACGAGTGGAAGACCGCCTTCCAGACCAAATTCGGATTATTTGAGTCCCGAGTTATGAATTTCGGTTTATGCGGAGCCCCCGCAACGTTCCAGCATTTTGTCAATGACATTTTTCAGGACTATCTAGACAGGTTCTTGATAATCTACCTGGACGATTTTTTGGTGTTTTCCAGATCACAATCAGAACATGAGAACCACGTCAAAATGGTGTTACAACGATTGCGGGATCATGGACTTTATGCCAAGCTGGAAAAATGCGCTTTTGATCTACAAGAGGTAGATTTCCTTGGTTACCGCATCTCGCCTCTAGGGCTTTCCATGGATCCAGCCAAAGTTTCAGCAGTATTGGAATGGCGGGCGCCAACTAACAAGAAAGAGGTGCAGCGTTTCTTGGGGTTCGCGAACTACTACCGCAAGTTCATTCCAGATTTTGCCCGCTGGTCCGACCCCATCACTAGCTGCATCCGTGGAAAGCAGCCTTTCCGCTGGACTGATCAAGCAGAGAAAGGGTTCCAGCAACTAAAGAAACTATTCACCTCCCAGCCAATTCTACAGCACCCAAATCCTGGAACCCCTTTTGTGGTGCAAGCGGACGCCTCTGATGTGGCAATTGGGGCTGTACTCTTACAACCGGTGGGAGATCACCTCCACCCCTGTGCCTTTTATTCTCGTCAACTAACCACACCAGAGAGGAATTACACCATTTGGGAAAAAGAACTACTGGCCATAAAGGCAGCCTTTGAAACTTGGAGACATTGGCTAGAAGGGGCCAAATTTCCCATTGAAGTCCACACTGATCATCGTAATCTAGAACATCTAAGAACTGCCCGCAAACTAAATCAGAGGCAGCAACGTTGGGCTTTATTCTTTGAACGTTTCAACTTTCAGATCCATTATGTGACCCCAGCCCAAACCAAGCAAGCAGACGCCCTGTCACGTAAACCGGAATACGCTGCAGGACGCAAGGAGACCTTTGAATCCCAACTGCTACAACCTGAGAACTTTGCCACGCTCACGGTGGGGAACACCAAATCCATTCCCATTGGTTCAACTTCCCCTACTCCAGGACCCATCTGTGCTCAAGAAATCAGGGCTAGTCAGCAAGCAGATGCCTGGGCGCAGGACCAACTTCGCCAAGGTCTGCATTTCCCCTTTTCGCTTAAAGATGGGCTGCTCTGCTATAGAAATCATGTTTATATCCCACCCGGACCGGGCAGGGAAAAAGCGCTTCGTCTGTGTCATGACTGCAAACCAGCAGGACACTTCGGACTATTTAAAACTATGCATTTGATCCTAAGGGATTTTTGGTGGCCCAAGATCCGCAAGGATGTGGAAAAATATGTCAACACCTGCCCAGTATGCCAGCGCTCCAAGATACGAAGGGAGAAGCCCTCAGGACTTTTACACCCCCTTCCTACCCCATCTCGCCCATGGGAAATAATTTCCGCGGATTTCATCACTGACCTACCACCTTCCTGTGGATTCACCACGATCTTAGTGGTGGTGGACCTATTCACCAAGTTAGCCCATTTCATTCCCTGCGAAGGCCTCCCCACGGCCAAGGAAACTGCGGATCTATTTCTTCAACATGTTTTCAGACTACATGGATTGCCCAAGAGTTTAGTCACAGACCGTGGATCTCAATTCACCTCTCGTTTTTGGAAGGCACTACAAAAACTATTGGGCATAGACTCTCGCTTATCTTCAGCTCATCATCCCCAAACAGATGGGCAAACGGAGCGCACCAATGCCACTTTGGAGCAGTATCTTCGCTGTTATGTAAACTATCAACAGGACAATTGGGCTTCTCTGTTACCACTGTCTGAGTTTGCCTACAACAATGGAGTTCAAGCTTCTACAAAAGAAACGCCGTTCTTTGCAAACTACGGCTTCCATCCACGTTTCTTCCCCCCTGTCATTGAAACTTCAGAGGTTCCCGCAGCAGAGGATTGGCTGCAGGAACTCACAGCGGTGCAACAACTTTTGCTCCAGCAACTGGACCAAGCCAAGGAGGACTATAAACGCCACGCTGACAAACATCGCCAGCCGGGCCCCGAAATCAAGGTAGGAGATCGGGTTTTCCTGTCCACTCGCTTTCTGCCCTCCCACCGCCCTTGCCGGAAGTTAGATGCCCGTTTCATTGGTCCCTATCCAGTGGTGGCGCAATTAAACCCCGTGACTTTCAAACTCCAACTTCCGCGTTCAATGCGCATTCACCCCGTGTTTCACCGTTCCCTGCTCCTTCCGGCGGATGGTGTGCGACCTGATACAGACCAACCGGCCCCCCCTCCTGTTTTGATGAATGGGGAGGAGGAGTTCGAGGTTGAGGACATTTTGGATTCTCGCTTTCACCGCCGCCGCCTACAATATCTCATTGACTGGGTGGGTTTTGGCCCTGAGGAACGCTCTTGGGAAGACGCCTCCACAGTCCATGCTCCTGATCTAACCCGTCGCTTTCATCAGACCTATCCCACCAAACCACGACCTCGCGCCTCGGGGAGAGGGCCCCAGTTTGGGAGGGGCCTTGAGGAGGGGGATAGTGTGATGACCCATGGGCCTTGTAGTCCTGCTCAGGACATTGTAATTCCTGATGAAGATGAAAACTTGGGTTTTTTACCTTCCCAGTCTGAACTGGATTCCTCTCAGCCAGATCTTTCCCAGGCAGATCTGGGAACCTTGCACCTGCAAGAAAGTTGTCTCCCAGAAGTATGTCAAACAAGCCCAGAGCCTACTTCTCCCGTATTCTTGCGCCGGGAGTTTTGTAAACAACAGAGAAGTTTGGATTCAGCTTCGCGCAGGAGTGCGAGGATTGCAGCTAAGAATGTGGCCAATTAAGACTGCTTCTCGTGAGAATCTTTGGGGAGTCTCACATCTGGTCTCAGAGTTAGCTTTCGGTTCTGATTCCCAGAGAACTGCTTCGGCGGGAAAGCTAGACTCTATTTAGGTGTTTTACCCGCGTAGTAACTTCGCGGAGTCAATTCGTCAGCCTACGGAGCGAGTTGTGTCTGGACAGCGCGCTCCGGTTCAAGCCTCGCTCCTGCTCAAGCCTTGCCTTGCTATCCAGCCTTCGCCTTGCTTCCCAGCCTTTGTTTATCTACGGACTTTGCCTTGTTTCCCAGGATCAATCCTTGCCTTGTTCCACGGATTTATCAAGTTATTCCACGGACCTTGTTCTTGTTCTTAGTTACCTTGTTCCACGTTCAAGCCTTGTTTTAAGTATCAAGTTACTTCCTAGCCTCGCTCAAGTTTCATGGACTAAAGGACCTTGTCATCTCCCCTCACTTTGCTTGGCAAAGTGAGTGTTTCGGTTATTGGATTACAACTTTGGACCTTAATATTTCTTATTGGACATTGCTTTTTTGGACTAATTCTGACCTTTCCTGAAAGGTCTAATTCTGAACTATTTTCTACACTTGTTTTTATTAACTTTATATATTCCTTCAATAAAGATATTAGATAGATTCTGGCCTCTGTGTATGGTTATTGGTGCTCTGCAGCCTGGGTCGTGACAATTAGCCCCCACCCTTGTGTCCACCGTAGAGTCCTGTGATTGCTCAGGGAGCCGCAAGCATGTTTGGCTGTGCTGCGATCCCAAACAAGTTCGATTACATTAAAAAAAAAATTTAAAAAATATTTTAAAAAATATTTTAAAATATTATTTTGGGGCAAAAAATACAAAAAATTATAAGAGACATAACGAGACATACACTTTGTGTCAATACACTTTGACATAAATCAGGCTCTATTGATAAACTTCGGTGGACACTCAAGAGTCCAAGTCCAGTCAATCTTTCTTGCCTCATTGTGCTTCTAGTGTAAGTTTTCAAATATTTAAGGGTTCAAAATGACCTTTCATTTGTAGCTGTTGACACTGGCAATGTTGCAGAAATCTGAAGAAGTTTCTTCACATTCAGAAAAAACTGTCCATCACAGACAAGATATGCTTCCAATGCATTTGATGGTTTTTCTGCAGCTGCAATCTTTTTCCATTTTCTACACCACATGTCAAATTCTTCCATCAGTGTGTCATAATCTTGAAGGAATTCATTGTAAAGTTCTGTACACGTGTTCAAGTTGGGTTTTAAATGCCCACAATTAATAGGGAGGAACACTTGCAGTTCTTGAACTACTTCTCTGTGCCTTGTAAACTTTTCTTGAAGCTGACTGCAGAAAAAGTCCAGAAATGGGATGTACACATTTAGTTTATAATATTTCATTGGTGTTGGTGAAGTTGCCTGAATGTTGCTTTGACAGGTCTGCGTTGAACAGATGCGAGGAATCCTCACTTCTCCACCCATAGACTCCACCACTGATCTTGCTGTGTCAAAGATCTCCTGAAATTCCTTCACAGATTCTGTGCGCATCTCCCTGGCCTTTTCTAAGAGACTGTCAACATGTTGCAGGCTACCAAAAATATCCACATCTACTCTTTGTAATGTTTTGCTAAGCTGAAGGGATGATGACAGAAGCTTTCTTAGGATGTATATGGTTACTACAAATCCAGCCTTCAGAACAGTAAAAAGAAGTTGTGCAGCTTGGGAAGAAGTCTCACTGTTGTATAGAGGGCTCTCTTTTTAGTTCTTCAAGTGTTCTCACCACCACACTGTACAGTTCAACAACTGGATTAGATGAACCAGTGTTAGACACCTTAGTTTCCACTGTTTTCTCAGGTTTCACCTGCAGTTCAGCTGTACATGTTCTGGGATCACCGCAGATGGCTATAAACGATGCAATGGTTCTCAAGCTGCTGTCTACTTGGTTTTCATTATTTGGCTTTTTCTTTTTTGCCATGAACTCAAAAATGTTCAGTTGCTTTGATAGATGTTTAGGCATCTTCTTGAGTCAGGTGGATGACAGAAAACACTAATAGCAGCTAACAGGGCTTTAAGTTTCAGAACAGGAACTCAAGTTATCAGACAAATTGCACAGTAAGGAATAATCCACAGCTTCTTTGAAGAAGGTAGAAGAGAGCTCTGAAAGGGGGAAGACCAATAGAGCATTGATGTGACTGTTTCATGTGTTTTTATAATATTTCAAAAACTATTAAAGATAATTACATGGGTAAAAATAAAGGAAACTACATAATCAAATCTATAACTGTGTTCACATTTCACCAAACATGTTGATTAGATACAGCATTTAAAAATATCATTTACACACATACACACACTTCAAATTGGCATATCTAAAAATCAAGATAAATGACCCATACATATTATCAAGTTTTTTGACACTACATAAAATACCTTTAATCTGGTACCTAATTATTCAGAAATTACTTGATAGCTTAGGAGAAATGAAAATATAAACTTTTAAAGCAAGCACAAATGATCATAGTTGTTATATACCTAGAACATTGTAAATTATATTTGAACTTCAGTTTTTCTTATGTATCTTACTCTATGGCTGAGAGAGTGTGACTGCTTAACTTTTGTGCCTTTCAGGGGGTGAGATTATGAGCCCGAGCAAGCAAGGCCTGGTAACTCCTCTCAAACACTATAGAAAATGGCACCCCCTGAGCCAGCAAACCAAACAGCCTCTTTCAGGAAGGGCACCCCAACATGAGGTGAAAATACAGGCCTGAAGGCCACAACCAGCATACCCAGTAACCACCCAAACCAGGGAATTGGCCACATAATGAAGATTTATGCTTCCAATCATGTGTCTGTGCCTTGCTTTGAAGCCAAGAGAGTATGAATGCATGGCTTCCAGAACAGACCAGATCTGATGCCTTCTAGTTTGTTAGGCCATGAGCCTGACCAGGCAGAACCTGGAGGGCCTCTCTCTCAGATACAGAAGACCACGTGACGTAGCCCTCTTCAGAAGGGCCCCAGCCTAAGGCAGGCACCAACAGCCCAAGGGATGAGGTCTGAAAAAAAAATGGAGACCTCCAAATGAAGGCTTCCTAATATACTGGCAAAGGCTAGAAAGCTGAATGTGAGGCCTAGAACAAGATGGAGCCTTCCAATATTTGCCATTATATTTAAAGCCTAACATGAGGCCTGAAACAAAATGAGCCTCTCCCCCAAATATAATTGCAAGAGATTAAAGCTTAACTTGAGGCTAGAGCCTAACTCCTAACATGAGGCATACAATAAAATGTAGGCCTCAGACTTCTGGTGAGTGCTGAATGGCGGGGAGTTGGGTCTGCTGATGCTCTGCCAGAGACCTGTCCTTTTTCAGTGACTGGGTAGAGCGATTGCTCCCTCTCCTCTTGTGGACCGAAGCGAGGAGACTGTGAAACCCATGTCTCACCCGATGGCCTGTACAGGGGTTCCCTCATCAAGGGGGAATCCCTTAAAAGGTCCGGGAAAAGAGACACAGGGTACGGCGCGTCGCATTAAGGGATCCTGGGATAAACTCCCAGCCAGTCCCCGACCACACTCATTTTTTAAAAAAAGAAGAAGAAATTGGTGACGAACAAACTGAATAAAGAGAAAGTTCCATCCCAGCGGTAAGGAAGCCACATTCGAATAATATAACATCCATTATCTAACTGTTTTATACTTAAGAACTTGAGTTGATAAAGAGATTAAAGAGTTAAAATCTTGGAAGTTTGAGAGTTAAGGGTAAAAGGATAAAGGGAATAACTTAACATCTAAGAAGATTAAGAAGATTAAGAGACTTTTCGCGAAGCTCCGATCAGGAAGGCAACACCAGATAAGGACGCCGTAGGGGGAAGATACAAATATGGCGAGACAAGAGGAAGAACAAGGAATCTGACCTTGAAAACATTGTCTGCTTGGTGTCTCAGTGTCTGGTGTCGCTGAGTGGGTGGAGGGACTGTGGAAAAGAAGGCACAGACTCCATTTCTGAATTGGTGAGGGATAAAGATAGTGACCTCGCGAGATAGAAACAAGCTCTCGCGAGAGATCCAGAGGCACATCTCTAGAAGACAGACATGGCAAGGCGAAAGAGAGAGAGTAAAGACTCTGTATAGCTCTATGGGCTACCCTGACCACACGGATTTCTACCCTCTACCCTCTGCGAGAGACTGATTAAAGAGGACTTAAAGAGAATTAGAGAAGCCTAGATTCCTAATCTCAATCAAACAAGATACTTAATAAAGAACTCAATACCTAAAGAGAGGGGAAATCCTCCCCGCAGAGAGAGGCTCTTCCCACCCCAGAGCATAGGGTAAGAAAAGGTTTATGTTGATAAGAATTAGTTTAATTTTGTAAGCCCTTAACCCTGTTGGTGTTCTCCCTACCCCCCCCCCCGTGCCCCTTCTCTACCCTTTTTTCTTTTTTTCTTTAATATTTTTCTCTCTCTCTCTGTTCTCTACTGAAACTTCTGTATTTAAAATTAATAGACAAATTGGAGGCAGACTAAAGGACTTGACGCAGACGAAGGGGTAAATACTGATTGTAAAGAATAAAAACCTTGTCTTTTTGACATCCTACCGCATAAGATTAATTAGACAAGAAAAATCTCTTCGAGAAGGTTAAACTATAAGTGCAATTATAACCTAAAATATACTTAACTGAAGATAAAGAAAGACTAAAACTGACATAAATTGACATTTACTTAAAGAAAAGAAGACTACAATGGCATACAGATTGAGGAGTGAGAAAGAAGCTAGAGAAGGCTAAGGACAAAAAGGAACCTCAATTTCAGAGGATCCCCAACCAAAAGATATGATGGAGACCATTTTGAAGGAGCTCCAGAAAATGCAGGAGAACCAAGGTGCATATCAGAAATTAGCTCAGGAGCAGATGCTGGATTTTAAGAGAGAAATAAAAGAATTAAGAGAAATGAAACACAAAATTGGGCCAATAAATCAGGAGCTGAAAGATTTAAAAATGGAAAAAAAGAAATTTAAAAAGCCCATGAGAAATTATAAAAGGAGGTGAAAACATTGGCGCAAAAAGGTTTAAAGGTTGAAGAGAGGCAAGACTGGATGGAGGCAAAGGAGCTTGAATTTCAATTAAGATTTAGGAACGTGTGGGAAGACTCAAAGGAAAATATAAGAGAAATTATGATTGAAATGATCTCCAAACTTCTCCAATGTTCGGAAGAAGAAGCTGATGACAAAATGGACCGAGTGTACCGTATTAACACGAACTATGCCAAAAGGAACAAGTCAATCAGAGATGTGATTGTAAACTTTACGGAAAAAAACTTTTAGGGACGAGATATTTAGAGCAAACAGCGGAACAAAGGAAGATAGCAGTTTTGAAGGAATATCCAAATGAAATAATTAATAGAAGGAGAAAATACATGTATTTAGTAGATGAACCTAAAACGAATAACATCAGATTTCGGTGGGAGAAGGTAAAAGGGCTAATGTTGACCTACAAAGACCAGAAAGTATGGATTACGACAGAAGAGAAAGCAAAGGCTTTCTACCATAAACTGAAAAAAGAACTGGAAGAAGAAACAGAGGAAAAAATTAAGGACTATCAAAAGAAAAAAAGAAATAATATGAACATGCCCTCCTGGAAAGACAAAGCGACAAGACTACCCAACTCACCCCCAAAGGATATACCCGGGTCACTTAATCAAGGCAAGACAGGAGAAGAAGAAGACAAAATTGAAAAAGAAGGAGTGTCTGAAAGCAAAAATGAGGTAGATAAACTATGAACTGTCAAATAAAAATATACTGTAATAATGTAAATGGATTAAATTTGCCCAATAAACATAACAAAATATTTAATAGATTAAAAAAAAACTTGACTATGATATAATTTCTTTACAAGAAACCCATATTTCATCAGCTCATACCAAACATTTAAATCAAGAAAAATTAGGCCAAGTTTTTTTTTCCTCAGACCCAAGGAAAAAAGGTGGGTGGCTACATATGTAAAACCAAAATTTGATGCCCAACGTGCTTTCAAAGATACTGAGGGAAGAATAGTGGGGGTCACAATTATAGTTGGGAAAACAAAATTATTATTATGCCCCAAACGTGTCAAAAACTGTTTTTACAAAGAAATTAAAAGAACTAATTACAGAGACAGAATTTGAAAGTATTATAATTATGGGGGATTTTAACGGAATCTTAGATAGTAAAAAAGATAAAAACAGTGGGGGAAACTCCTGAGGGAAAACATATGAAAGAACTCTCCCAAAAGATTTAATTAAATTAAAGGATGAGTTTAATCTACAAGATATCTGGAGACTACAACATGAAAACGAAAATGATTATACCTATTACTCGGCTAGGCACAAATCCTGGTCAAGGCTTGATATGTTTGGATATCAAATTCACTAGCCTTTAAAGTTCAAGATGTTAAAATACTCCCCCAATTGGATACGGATCACTGCCCCTTGGAACTGACTATTAACAGAATTAACATAAGAAGAAGATGGAGATTAGACGAGAACTTGTTAAAAAAGGAAGAACATATTGAAAGAAATAGGAAAATATTAAAAGAATTTTTAAAATTAAATAAAGAACAAGACTCCCCTTTAAATATAATTTGGGAAGCAAGTAAAGCAACTATGAGAGGCCATTTTCTACAACAAGGTGCAAGAAGGAAAAGCATAAAACAAGAACAAATAAAAGAAGCAATAGGGAAAATCGAGGAAACAGAAAGAAAATTAAAAAACAAACCTAAAGACCAAAAATTACTAAGAGAATTGGAATTTCAACAAAGGAAAAGAGAATTTTTAGAATTGGAAGATCGAGCAAACCAGCTGAAATTCATTAAACAAACTAATTTTGAAAATGCTAACAGACCGGGAAGATGGCTTGCAAGAAAATTGAGAAAGAAGAGAGAGTCAGCATATATAAACAGAATAAGAGTAAATGAGACATTCTTCACCGCAGATGAAAAGATCTTAAAGCAGTTTGCGAATTTTTACAGTAATCTATATGAAAATGAACAGATAGACAAGGATAAAATCTCAGAATATCTTGGAAAACTGAAGTTGAAAAAGATTGCAGAGGAAGAAAGGGAAAATTTAAACAAAGAAATTTCCCAAAAAGAAATACAATTAGCTATCAGGAAAATGGATGGGAACAAAGCACCGGGCCCGGATGGACTAACGGCTGTTTATTACAAAACCTTTGAAAAAGAAATTACCCCTACAAAAAATTATGAACAACGTAAGAGAACAAAGAAACATCCCTGAATCATGGAAAGAAGTTCTAATCATGGTAATACAGAAAGAGAATACAGATACAGAAGATTAAAAATTACAGACCGATCTCTTTACTCAATGTAGATTATAAGATCTTTACATCTATTATAGCAGAAAGACTAAAAACCTTCTTAAGCAAATGGATTAAAGATGACCAGGGACTTTTTCAAAATGCTATCACAAGAATTAGATATGGGCCACTACTTTTTAATTTCGATCAAAGCAATCTATCAAGATCAAAAAGCAAAAATTCAAATTAATAAACAAGAAACAGATCAAATAAGTATTAGGAAAGGAACGAGACAGGGCTGTCCCTTATCTCCCCTGATTTTTATAATGGAAATTCTCTTAAACAATATCAGAGATAACAACGAGCTAAAAGGGGCTAATATCCAAGGACTAAAATATAAAGTGAGAGCATATGCGGATGACATCATTTGCATAATAGAAGACCCTATTAACAATGGCCAACGGTGGCTTGACATCATTAAAGAATATGATGAATTGGCGGGATTCAACATCAATACAAATAAAACTAAAGCTCTCACAAAAAATATTTCAAAAGAAAAACAAGATGAGATAATAAACAAATTAGGCATCCAAATTACGTCAAAAATTAAATATTTAGGAATAAATATTACAGCGAAAAATTCCCAGCTATTAAAAAATAACTATGAAAAAGCCTGGAAAGAATTAAAAAAAGATTTAGAGATCTGGAAAAACTTGAAGCTATCATTATGGGGTAGGATTTCTTACCAAAGATACTTTTCCTGTTCCAATCACTTCCCATCTTAAGATCACACAGATGTTTTCAAGAATGGAATAAGGACTTAAGCAAATTCATATAGAGGGGGAAAAAGCCACTGATAAAAATGAAAAAATTAATAGATGATAGGAAGAGAGGAGGCTTTGCACTGCCGGATTTAAAGACCTATTATGAAGCTTGCAACTTAACCTTGGATACAACTAAAAAATAAGAAAATTTTAAATTTGGAAGGTTTCGATCTGTGTTTGGGGTGGCACACATATTTATGGAAAGAGAGAGTATCAAAGGAGAAAAACTTTGGGAATAATTTCTTCAGATCATCGCTTATAAAAACATGGGATAAGTATAGAAAAAGGATGTATAATAAAACTCCCAGATGGTTTTCTGCATTAGAAGCCTCGCAGAGAAAACTGTTAGGCTGGGAAGAATGGCCGTGCTATGAGAAGATAATAAAGAAATCTGGCAAAAAATATGAACTAAAATCACTCCAAGAGATAAAAACAATATACAAAAATATGACATGGTTGCAGTATTACCAATTAAGAGAACATTTTAAGACAGACAAAGCTCTGGGATTCATGGATAAGGACAATTTATGGGACAAGATATTTTTTTCAGAAAGGAAAACCATTACGAAAATATATAAAGTCTTATTGGAATGGAATACGGAAACAGAACTAATCAAAAAATAGTATGTCCAAATGAGCCAGATGTGTGGGAAGACCAATCCTCCTAGAGGAGTGGGAAACATGCTGGAATTGGAAATTAAAATATACATACTCATATAATTTGAAGGAGAACTGGATGAAAATGCTGTATAGATGGTATTTCACGCCTAAGAAACTAGGAAAAATAAATAAAACAGCAAATACAAAATGCTGGAAATGTGGAGAGGAGGAAGGATCTTTCTATCACATGTGGTGGAATTGTAAACAAGCTAAGGAATACTGGAACAAAATACATGAAAATACCCAACAAATATTAGGTATTAAATTTCAGAAACTTCCAGAAGTTTACTTATTGAATATCTCTAAACTACCTCCTGGATCTAATGAAGAGAAGATGTTAACATTTTTGTCAACAGCGGCCAGGATTGTATACGCAAGATCAGGGGTCCTCAAACTTTTTAAGGGGAGGGCCGATTCATGGGCCTCAGATGGTTGAGGGGCCGAATTGTCATTTGGAAGAAAAAAAAACCAAATTCCTATGCACATGTCTTATTTGTAGTGCAAAAAAAAAAAAAAAACCCAGGAACAAACATTTACTTATTTATTTATTTGCTACATTTATACCCTACCCTCTCTCACCCCGAGGGGGACTCAGAGTGGCTTACAAGTTGTATGTACATACAATATATTATAGTATTAGCATAGCACAATATTAGCATTATATAATACTATATTGTACTATACCATTATACCGTAACATTATTAGTAATATTACATTTAATATATAATATATAATTAATATTATTATATTATACAATATTATTATATTGTATTATTATTATTATTATTATTATTATTATTATTATTATTATTATTATTATTATTATTAGCTGCCCTGAGTCCCCTATTGGGTGAGAAGGGCGGGATAGAAATACTGTAATAAATAAATAAATATTATATTGTACTACATTATAATATTTATTGTCAATATTATATGTATACACAATATATTATATTATTACCATATCATTCATTTACAATAATTCATTTACAATATTGGTAAATGAAAAAACAATACAATATTTAAAAATAATTTTAACCAACATACTGTAAACTTATCAGGATTTCAGTGGGAAGTGTCGGCCTGCTTCTGTCCAATGAGATCATCAAGTAGGATTCTTGTTGTTGTGCCTTCAAGTCATTTCAGACTTTGGGCGAGCCTAAGTCTAAAACTGAGGGCGGGGGCCAGGTAAATAGCCTTGGAGGGCCGCATCCGGCCCCCGGGCCTTAGTTTGGGGACCCCTGCGCAAGATATTAGAAGCAAGATAAGACACCTACGATAGAAGAATGGCTAGTCAAAATATTAGAAATTAAAAATTATGGATAGGTTAACCTTTTTGATAGCCAAACAGCAAGGAAGACCAAGAAAAGAAACCGATTGGAGACAATTAGAAAACTATTTAAAATTAAAAAAAAAATAACTAAAAAAGGGAAAGTTAAGGAGATTGAAAGAATATGGGAAAATCAAACCATTTCTCTCCGGTAATAGATATTGAAGATAGAGAAAACTGATACAAATTATTGAGAAAAGAATGTGGAACTATATTAAGAACTTGTACAGAACAAAAAAGAAAATGATATGTAACCAATGGGATTGTCCTGGAAGTACCTACCCTGCATCTCTACCCCAACCTTGAACCCTCACCTTACCTACCCTCCCTGCCCTATCCCCTTCTTTCCCTAATCCCAACCCCCCTCTCCCCCAAACGTTTTTATGTGTACCAAAATTTAAATAAAGATCATTTTATATATTTAAAAAAATGTAGGCCTCAGTATGCGATGACACATTTAATGTGTGGAATTGCTTGTGCCTTCCTGGGGCTGCGAGAATGCGACTCCTTCCAGACAGCAATTCATTAAGCATTATTTGCTCTGCTGCTGGGAAATCCCTGCTAATAAAGGCCAAGGGTAGAAACTGCCCAAATAGTAGGGTGACTCCCTGAGGCGAAGGCATGGCAATGAGAACCCTGTTATTCTCTGGAAAGGGGGTGGGGGGAGCAAAGAGGGAAAGGCCTATTTTCCCATTAGGAACCTCACCTGCCTCCTAGCTAACCCCCACCCCCACCCCACCCCACACCCCGGCTACAAGCCTGCTTGCCAGTGATTACACCCGACGTTTGAGTTTTTTTAGAACCAGAAGCATACAAAGACATTTTACTCATATTCCCAGCATCATTTACCAGTTGATATTGTACCTCAGACGTAAAACAGGGGTCATTAGCCTCAGATTGAAAATGCTGAGGAAATTGTTGTGATTGTTCAATACCATTTTTTTTTTGCTTCTCAAGTAGTATTATATTTTTCATTATCAATATTCAGCAGATCTCCCATCCATATTTCTTTCTCTTCCATGTCTTTTTGTTTTAAAACTTTAATATTGAAAGCAGGAAGAAAACATTGGTTGTCTTTTGAGAAAGAGAAGTGCTTATGTTGTGGCAGTGAAGTTTAAAACATGAACATTGTCTTCTTGTCAGCACCATCTCAACTTTATTAATCTTCTAATTACTCAGTCCAGTAGACATTATCTGAAGGAAAGATGCTAACAAATGGCACAAACTATGTTCAAAGCAGTAAGTTAGTAGAAGATAGCAAGAAGATGACTTTCCCAATATAAAGCAGGAAGGAGGCAAAATAGTTTAATTCACTTGCTTATTGTCACTTTAAAGGTCACTTGTACCTACACTCAAGAGTCACAACTGATTAAATTCCAAGTCTTCATGAGGTTACAGAATGTAAAAAAAATCTTTCTTCTTTACTAAATTAAATGTTCTTCTCAAGAGGATACAGTTGTTGCAGTTTATCAGTTTCTTCTCTTAATCAGGTTCTGACTTTATTTTTTCAGTGTAGCTAATCAGTGCAGATATTGCTAATGCCGTTTTTTAGAGGAGGCAGCTGGGCAATGTAGTTAACCAACTATCTTTGCTAATGAGAGTATAATAATGAGGTGCTTGCTCCAAAATTATTGATAATAAAAGTAGCCAAATGCTGCTAAACAAATCTCCTCCAGGGACAAGGAGGGTTTTTTTAAATGGAGCAAGTTGGAATGAGATACCAATGCCTTCAATCCCCTCCTCAATAGTTTTTAGCTACCCAGAAGCAAAAGAGCAACAAAAGTAAGAGGAAAAAGAGAAAATTCCTAGATTAAAAATTGATAGATTCCTCTGAACTGTATTATGAACACCATAATATTATTTAGTGATGTCAGAAGGTAAAAGATCTTATATAGCTTGGAGAAAGTGAATGGTGGGGATCTTCCCTACCCCCTCCCTTTTTATGATGCTCAAAACTGGGTCTACCAATGAAGCTAAATGATAAAAGATTCAGAAGAGACCAGAGAAAATATTGTGTTAAATTATAGAATTCACTATTTTAAAAAGTATACTGGCTGCCACAAAAAGGATACTGGTGGCCTCTTCAAAAGGAGATGAGAAAATTAATGTATGACTAGGCTACCACTGAATATACAGTGGGCCATCCAGATCTGTAGGCTCCGGATTTGTGATCTCAACCAACTGCAGATCAGCACACCTTACAGTCTTAAATGGATGCACTGTGAATCTGGATTTCCTGAACAATCCACATTCATATCACTGCCATTTAAAAATATGGGACATAATTATCTGTATTTTTTACGTATATGTGCAGGGTTCTGGAACAAAACCCCTGTAGATGCAATGGGCGCACTGCTAGTATCTTTGGACATGGCTTTTAATCCTGGTATTAACAATATTGCGTAATTTGCTTTATTGATCTCTTTAATTTACCTGGCATCTGAATCACATGGATACAGACTTATAAATACTAGAACTGGTATGGAAACAATTTGGTTAAAGTTTGTCGGCAATAGCAGTAGTAAAGCTTTGTAAAATATGCAGTCAAGAGACATACATCCTATAATAATAATAATAAAACTTTATTTATACCCTGCCACCATCTCCCCAACGGGGACTCGAGGCGGCTTACATGGGGCCATGCCCAAAACCATACAATATGACAAAATATAAAACAACATATCATAACACAATTTAACAGTACAATAAATAATAACATACATTACAATCCAAAATTCAGAAAAAGCAATAAAAACCAGGGCAGGCCACATGAACACTAAATTAAAACTTGGTGAGAAAGACATATGAATAAAACCCTATAACTTTCAAATAACAATTTTGCATTACTGATACAGTGTTCTATAAAATACAGTAAACCAACTACATTATACTTCTAACCATATACTAATGTAATGTAGAGCTACTAATGTAAGCAAGTATTGCTAAAATGAATTGTAAGCACTAAAGCACTAATTAGTGTGTCCTTCATTCCTCTAGTTATGTGCTATATCATGTCTCTACCAGTTGATTTTTTTCCTGTAATATATCATCTCTAAAAATAAGCAAGTGGCAAAGACTCAAAGAGGAAGGAGATATTCCAAGCAGAAAATAAAGGCTAATATAAAATGTTCTACATATTCTGACTAAAATAATACTGGCAATAATAATTAGTTTACCAAAGTAGGGAATGATAATTTTTTCTTAGAATATTTGTGATTCAAATATTGAAATTAGAAGATTTAAATTTAGGAAACTCATGGCTTTATAACATTGTGTCTAATGGATTCACTGGTAATTTATTTTCTTATTTTGCATAAGATTCATGTGAATGTATTATATAAAGAAAAATCTACAGTTTATTGTTTTAAATGGCATTATAAAGTTAATTGCATTGTCCCAGTGCCAAACATATTAGCCTAAATAACAGTGCCACCTGCTGAAAAGTTAGATAGATTTGCAGGAAAAGTTTAAAATTTCCAACTGGAAGTTTGAGACTAAATGAAAAGAAGGGGAATGAAAAGTAAAATAAAAGAAAACTCTTAACAGTGTGTATTCTATATGCCTTGTCTATGCAGTAGTTAATCTCATTGAATTCACTGGCATGTAGGGCCCTTCCACATAGCCATATAACCCAGAATATCAAGGCAGATAATCCACAATATCTGCTTTGAACTGAGTTATCTGAGTCCACACTGCCATATAATACAGTTCAATGTGAATTTTATGTAGCTGTGTGGAAGGGGCCTTAATTCCAGGTGTGTTAGCTTAGTATTGCAGGCTATTAGTCTTTTAAATCATTATTAATTAAATTTGAACCCATGAAGAAGAAGATTATGACAATTATGATGATAAAAATTATGATAATGAAATAAAGATGGCAATACAAGGTTACCATTGGAATTTGGTAATCCACAAAGATGAAAGAGATCAAAGTCTTTTTTCCAATTGGGAGAATACTATGCAAGCTACCCAAACTGTCCCACATGAGATTCAGTGCCATTTTCATAATTAAAGCTTTTCATTGCACAAAATACTATTCTCCTTTTCTCTGTAAAATGCTAGTCTTCCTTACTTCAAGCACGTCAGAAGTCTGTTGGCAGGAAACATATACAGGCAGAGTATACATAAGGCAGTTCCACACAGCCATTAAACAAGATATAGATTAAAGGAAACTGGTTCACTACCTAAACAAGCACCCAAGGAGCCAGTTCCAGACTAGGAGACTAGCTGATTGCAGAACACAGGAATATTTTTCTTACCTTATCTGTTAAGATGCACTGACACCAGAACTGAGTGGCAGCAACATGTTCGATTGGAATCATTGCTAGAGATTGGAAGGTCACAGCAATAAAGGGGCAGATAGTAGGCATTCCCATGGGAAGACAAGGGAGCTGTTTGTTTACAATCCAGGGAGCTGTGCTTCCAGTTTCTTCAAATGCATAATGTTAGCCCTGTCCTCACAAGTGATTAGCATTTTTCTGTCTCCAGTTCAGATCTGCAGTGGTTATACACTGATCAACTGCAGCTGATTTTATAGCATATTCCAGATTTTTTGGTGAGTTTTGTAATACGCTGTTTCCAGCTGGATGCATGCTGCACTATGGAATGGGCAGTCTACGTTTTGTATGCACCCCAACATCAAGAAGGTTTTGAACTGCATTTTAATGACTGTGTGTAACCACTCATGGTGGTTTATAGAGATTTTGAATTTATGGACGAGTTGTTAGGAAATGTAGTTAGCTTTCACATTCACCCTGTACATATATTGTATAAGTTTAAGGCACACATAATGTAGTAATTGGGCATTTACTAGTTAACCAAATAGACAGATATAAAAAAATATTAATAATGCCCCTTTCAGCAGTTGCAGTTTCTCTAATGTTCTGTGCATAACTAGTTTAATCTGAAGGGATAGTTAAGAATCTTCCCATATTAGAATGCCTGGGAAAATGTTTTATTTTTTTTTTCTAGTTAGGATGTGCCTTTCTTTCTGCCCTCCTTATGAAAGTGTCAGAATCATCTAATTCAGAACAAGGGAGTAGAGATCTGGAAAGATCAGAGAATTTCTCTCATTTGGGGAGGTTCACTTGTCAAAGTCCAGCACAGGCAATATCTCATTCATCTTGGGAACATAGTGGACGTCAACTGAGACAACTTACTGATTCAAACATCCAAAAAACATAAATTAACATTGCCTTTGCCTTGGACTTTATTACACCATCCCAGTTAATAATTTATGTAATCAATGAGAACTAATTGGATCAACTGAATATAGTCTAATAACCTTTCTTTCCAATCCTTTTTAGATAGTTCTTTTCCACCTTCCCAAGATTTTGCTATGTCAATCTGGTTGCAACAAAGCTATATTGACAAATTTCTTCACCCCTTTTACTAATTCTCTCCCTAAATAGTTCTAAAAGACACATTTCTGGGTTTTTCTTAACATTTTAGTAATCATTTTGTTTGTTTCCTTAATCACATTTTTCCAAAAGTCTTGTACCATCCTACAATCCCGCCAGACATGAAAAAGGTACCTTTCTGCATCTTGATCATCCAGCATTTCTCTAGATGGAATTTATCCATTTTAGCTATAATCTCTGGTATTATTTCTTTATTATTTATTTACAGCATTTGTCAGACCCCTGGCAGCAAGGGCACCAAGAACCATACACGGAGGCCAGTCTCTATCTAATATCTTTATTAATAAAATGTATAAAAGTAATAAAAACAAATGCAGAATATAGTTCAAAAGCAGACCTTTCAAATGAGGTCAAATATAGTCCAAAAAGTATTGTCCAATAAATGATATTAGAGTTCAAAGTTTTTTATCCAATACCGAAACACACACTATTGCCAAGCAATAGCGTGGGGAAATGTCAGAGTCTTAAGAGTCCAAGGTAGCTTGACAACAAGGCTGGAACAAGGCTGGATATAACTTGGTTCTTTAACAAGGTCCGTGACTAGGTACAAGGCAACCAGTGATTCCTGGAACAAGGTCCGTGGTTAAAAGCAAGGCGAGGCAAAATCTTGAATGCTTGATCCGGGAAGCAAGGAACTGGGGTTACGAAGTCCACACACGATCTTACTCCTGAAGCTGCTCTGTTGACTCCGCAAAGATTCTCCTGCGTCAGGCATCTATATTGGGGTCTCGTTTTCCCGCCAACAATCTCTTTCCCTAGAGAACGGGAAGCGAAACCCAACTTTGTCCAGATGCAAGACTCCTTAGAATTTCCCAAGGGAAGCAGGTCTAATCAGCCTGTTGTTTGGCAGCAATCCGTAAACTCCTGCGATTCTGTTCCCTGACTCCTCTGTCAGCACAGTAGGATTCTTTTCTAGGGAATGGAGGCGAGGAATGTCCAAGGTCTGTTTTACTGAATTCTTGGGGACAAACATCAACATCCGGCAGGTGAAAGGACTCCGGCTCTTGTTGAACCGGCGAAAACCCCATGTTTTCGTCTTCATCTGCCACGATGGCACTAGGAGCAGGACTACAAGGCCCATGAGGCATCACAGCATTTATATTCCGCCCTTCTCACCCCGAAGGGGACTCAGGGCGGATCACATTACACATATAGGCAAACATTCAATGCCTTTTAACGTAGAACAAAGACAAGACAAACATAGGCTCCGAGCGGGCCTCGAACTCATGACCTCCTGGTTATAGCTTCTATAAAATATTTTATACATATTTTCTCTAATAGAGGGAGCTATAGAAAATTTAAATCCTCTTTTCCACAGTTGTTTCCAATTCTCCAAATCAATATTTTTTCCTAAGTCTTTATTTATTTAATTAATTATTTAATTTTATTAACAACATTTATATCCCACGCTTCTCATCCCGAAGGGGACACAGGGCGGCTTACAAGTTATATTTACATACAATATATTATATTAGTAGCATAGCACAATATGAGCATTATATATTCCTATATTGTACTAAAACACTATATTGCATTATTATTAGTAATATTACATGTAATATAAATATACAATTATTATATTGTATTACATTATAAGATTATTATCAATATTATATATTGTAAGCCGCTCTGAGTCCCCTCGGGGAGAAGGGCGGGGTATAAATGCATGTTATATATATATATATATATATATATATATATATATATATGCACACACACAATAATAATATTTCTGAAATCTAGAAATTAAGACTCTATTCCCCTTCTCAAAAATGCATTCCAACACCAATTTAATTTTGGAGAAGCTATCTAATGGCATTCTAATGACCAAGCTATCTAATGGTATTTGGGGAGGAAATACTGAAGAGTTTGCCAAAAAATGGAGGCTAGGGCATTTGAATATCTGGAAAGAAAGAGAAATGTAGATTTTAAAGTAGCCACAAGGGGAATCTACTAAAGTAGTTAAAAGGGTAGGTTTTATTAGATATAGTGAGTAGTGATGGAAGTCATAGGCGAGTTCACGGGTAAGAGGAAGAAAGAAAAGGATTTGTTAAGATGTTGTAAAGTATATGTTTTGCTAGATATTATAATTTTTGTTTTTGCTTATCACTTGTATACAATAAAATTAAATATTTGTACGCACACAAAAAGAACTAAGTGGATCAATACCCTGAGATACAGTTCCCATAATCATTGGTGCTAAGACTAAGCTAAGGACTTCATCACATGACTGTTTGTCCATGTGTTCTCTCTGTTTTCCCACGCTGGTGAAATGGAATCCCATAGAGCACATCCCATGATGCATGGCCCTGGCCACTTCTGGTGGTTACCCATGATACTCAATTTTGCTAACTTGCTACAAGGGAGGGAAGAGTCACTTCTCAGGAGTCAGGAGTTACCCAACTCCTGCTTCCAGAAAGCGGAGGAAGCAATGGAAAATGAAAAGAAGATGGGGAAAGGTTGTGGAATGGCTGGCCACCCCCAAAGATGGATACTGCCAGGAGATAACAAGGTAAGATGGTTTCCCCACGCTTGCCCCTCCCCCCCCGGCTTCCCTTCTGCTCATCCAATAAAGTTTTATATGGCATTACCAAATTTGCAACTCAGTCCATGGAGGGAAAACAGAGTTACCTTCTCAATATCCCTCCTGCCCCCATGGTTTGTATCACCAAGAAAGCATACCATTCTATTCACAAAAGTTGTCCAAGTACTTTTCACCCAGCCATTCTGCTAAATGCAAAGTGCAGGAAGGGAGTAGCAAAAATAGCCTTTTTAAGTAGGCCAAAATTTTGCTATCCAATTGTCATTTCCCAGTCTGATTCCACAACTGCGATAGGGTGTATCTTACATGGGCATTAAGTAGATGGATCTAACCTAAATGGAATTAACAACAGTATTCAGTAGGCTTGAGCAAATTTTTCGTTAGTTCGTTAAATTCGTTTAAAATTCGTTTCGTAATTACTTTTGAATTGATATTTGAACCATCTGCTCACTGCCTTACAAATATTAAGAATTTGAATAATAAAAGTACCTTTTTTCATTTGTTTCTGATGTCTTCGGATGTAGCTGTAGCCCCTCTGAGAGGAGAAGCCATGTTGGCATGCCTCTCAGCCAATCAGAGCGGAAGAGGGAGGGAGGGAGAGGCATGGCCATCAATCTGCTAGCATTTTAAAAATGCCATTGAGACCCCCCCCCCCCCCCGCGGGGACCACCGGCTCAGTAGAAGCCTTCCGCATTGCTCTCTCTTCCCTTCTCTCTCTCCCCTCCCTGCTTCTCTCTCTCTCTCTCTGAGAGAGAGAGAGAGAGAGAGAGAGAGAGAGAGAGAGAAGCAGGGAGGGAGGGAAGAGAAGAGAGAAGAGACATGCCTGCCTGTGCTTGGCCTTCTCCTCGCCCTGCCTTGGAGCCGCGTGTTTGGTTTTGCTTCTTTCCAGACTTTCCAGCCAGGCTTAAAGGGGAATACCAGAGCCAGGCAAGCCTTCCTAAACGGAATCCTTAGAGCCAGAGGATATCCCTTTAAGAGATATCTCCAGGAGGAGATCTCCCGGAAAGGATTATGGCACCAGCTCAATTGCAGCAGATTCAGTGCCATGTAATCATGTGAGCTGTAGTTTTACAAAGTCCCTAGCCTTCCCTGCAGAAGAGAGCCAGTACCATGCCAAACTACAACTCCCAGTTTTCTGTCAAATTGTTTTGGATTTCAACTCCTACAATTCCTAACTCCAGACATGGGCAAAGTTTGCCCTTGCCTGGTATAGAAGCATTCTATTCTTCTTCTCCAGACATGCCAACAGTATTAAGTGATAAAATCTTGGGCATTTTTTCCTTTAATGCTAAAAGTTCATAGGTTGTTCAGCAACAGCCTACTGGCTGGGTTGCTATGAGTTTTCCGGGCTCTATGGCCATGTGCCAGAAGCATTCTCTCCTGACGTTTCACCCACATCTGTGGCAGACATACTCAGAGGTTTTGACATCTGTGCGAAGCTAGGCAAGTGGGGTTTATATATCTGTGGAAGGTCCAGGGTGGGAGAAAGAACTCTTGTCTGTGGGAGGCAAGTGTGAATGTTGCAATTGGTCACCTTGATTAGCATTGAATAGCCTTGCAGCTTCAAAGCCTGGCTGCTTCCTACCTGGGGGAATCCTTTGTTGGGAGGTATTAGCTGGCCCTGATTGTTTCCTGTCTGGAATTCCCATTTTCTGGGTGTTGTTCTTTTACTGTCCTGATTTTAGCTTTTCTGTTGAAATTGTCCATGTGCTTCTTGTGGATTTCAGTGGCTTCTCTGTGTAGTCTGACACGGTGGCTTTTAGAGTGGTCCAGCATTTCTGTGTTCTCAAATACTGGCTGTTAGGAATTGTGGGAGTTGAAGTCCAAAACATCTGGAGGGCCAAGGTTTGCCCATGCCTGATTTAGATCCATCTCAAAAAAGGGTATATTTGCCAAGCCCTTTGAGTACAACCTTCGAAATATCTGGTGGCTATAGTGCAAAATGTTCTCAAGTGTTGGGTTTTGGAAGCTGCACAAGATGGCTTTAAGGCCATTTCTGACCCTCAGACAAAACATATGCAGCCAACTTCAGTAAGCTGGAAATAATGTCTTGATCATGTATCCAGCTCAAAAGCAGATTGTGATGGGAAAGTTCTGGAAAGTGCAGTATAGAGCAGGCATGGGCAAACTTTAGTCCTCCAGATATTTTTTAATAATAATAATAATAATAATAATAATAATAATAATAATAATTGTTATTAATCTATTTCTAACCTGCCCTCTCTCCACAAAAGGACTCAGGGCAGCTTCCAAATGCAAAGGCAAATATTCAATGCCTTATACAATAATAAAAACACAACACAATAAAATAGCAAATAAATCATAGCTAAAAATGCATATAAAATTGATTCTATAGGGAGGATAAATGATTGGATTTCAACTCCTACAGCTTAGCTTTCTCTGCCAATAATGGTACCATACCAAACTAAAGCTCCCAAGATTCTGTAGCTGTGAGCCATCTTGGATATTGTAAGGGATTTATTATTATTATTATTATTATTATTATTATTATTATTATTATTATTAGACCTTGCTCCCAGGCAGGTGCCTTCGCTGTGGCTCCCAACTTATCTATCTACCTTTCCACATATTCTCCACATTGTGTGTATGTGTATGTATATTATATATAAATGAGCCCCGATGGCAAAGTGTGTTAAAGCACTGAGCTGCTGAACTTGCAGACCGAAAGGTCCCAGGTTCAAATCCCGGGAGCAGAGTGAGTGCCCGCTGTTAGCTCCAGCTTCTGCCAACCTAGCAGCTTGAAAACATGCCAATGTGAGTAGATCAATAGGTACCACTCTGGCGGGAAGGTAATGGCACTCCATGTAGTCATGCCAGCCACATGACCTTGGAGGTGTCTATGGACAACACTGGCTCTTGGGCTTAGAAATCGAGATGAGCACCAACCCCCAGAGTCAGACATGACTGAACTTAACGTCAAGGGATACCTTTACCTTTACCTATACACACACACACACACATATGCAGGGATTATATATATATATATACTAGCTGTGCCCGGCCACGCGTTGCTGTGGCGTTGTCTGGTGGTGTTGGTGAGAAATTGTTGAGGTAGTGGTGGTATTGAATGTCTGTTGTATGGTTGTCTTTATGTTTAGTATGCACACTGAAGTGGATTATATGGCAGTGTGGAGTCAAGATAATCCAGTTCAAAGCAGATAATATAAGATTCTAAATGGGTTATATAGCTGTGTGGAAGGGCCTTGAGTCTACACTGCCATATAATCTAGTTAAAATCTGATAATCTGTGGAAGAGGCCTAAGTGAGGCCTAACTGTGCCTGTCCCTGGGCTGAGTAGGTTGCTAGGAGACCAAGTGAGCGGAGCTTAGCCTTCTAACTGGCAGCAATTGGATAAAAACAATTATTCCTCTCCCTCTAATTAGGACTTTATTTTTCTTTTCTTTTTGTTGTATCAACCTAGAGGCATGGATGAGGGGTTGTGCTGTCAGTTTTCGAGGTTGGGGGGCTTGTAGTTTTGTTGTTTTGTCCGCTGCCCTGATGCCATCACTCATATATATATATATATATATATATATATATATATATATACACACACACACACACACACACACACACACACAGTATATATCACACACACACCAATTTAACAAAGTTTCAGCCACAAAAACAAAGTTTCTGAAGTAGAACAATGACTTTCACAGTAAAGACAACCCAATGAAACAGGAAATAAGACTTTCAAACCAGGAACAGATTTCTGCAATTATTAAAAAATGGTTTATTATAAAAGCTATGAAAATTCGCCAAAAATCAGAGGATAAGGGAAACGTGAGCTATCAGCGTTAAATGTGTTCTACCACTGTACCAAGTTTGAAGAAGATCACTCAAAAAATGAGGGCGGGAGAGTCCTGTAAAATCTCCCCTCGTGCTGTTTTTTTTTTTTGCTACTGCGCATGCGCGTCCGCCATTAACGAATTACTTTTGAAACTAACGAATTTTCGTTAAATTTCGAAAAATTTTGAGGGCAAAATTAGGAAATGACATCAGAAACGAAACGCTGGCGCCCCATACTTTTGAAACGAGTTTAGAATCAATTTTTTCATGGATCGCTCAAGCCTAGTATTCAGACCAAATCAGCTGTTGGAATGTAATCTCTTCTGGCAGCCCTACCCTGTAAATTTTAAATTGTGAATTTTAATCTGCATTTCATCTGTGGATTTTAACTTGTATTTTAACTCTGTGTATCTTGTAGTATGTGTTAATAGTTTTCATCTCTTGTTTTAATCATGTTGTACCCTGCCTTGAGCCACAAGAGAGGTGGGTAATAAAATTATTCCTACTAGTAGTAGTATGTTTAATGAATAAATACCAAAAATGCAGCTTTTCCCTCAATTACAAAACGAAAATATTGTAAAATGTGACTGTATTTTCTGTGTTCTTGTCTAACTGTGTTTCATTTCTAGCTGACTTCCCTCCAGTTCAACACTTAATGTTTGAAATCTGAATGAAAATGGCTGCTGAGAAACTAATGAAAGGCCTAATGCTTTTTATTTTATAAGTCAAACAATATAGCATGTAGCCTTTTCTTTTTTGGTGACTGAATAATAGAGATCTGTCTGATTATTAAGAGATTGGAAAGGAGAGATTTTCAATTTTATCACTCTTGTACACATTCTTACAACCAATTTATTTCCTTCTGATTTAAAGCTATGGTGTATTGTCTGGACATAAATAAAGTTTTTGAGAATTTGTGATATGGTAAATGTTATCTTTCTTATTCCTTCATTATATTGTGAATGTGTCACATCATAGGTTTATTTTTATTTTGTAGGCATTGTGTTGAAAAGAAGGCATTATAGAAGCAGATTGTTTCGAATGGTGTTTATTTAATTGCTGCTATCTATTTTTGTGACAGTTGTTGCAAAATGAATTACATTCTGAATAGTGCTGGAACATCACCAAAATATTATCACCCTCAGAAACAAAACAAATAAACAGAATTTGTATTGCTATTCACAGGTAACAACTGCATAATATTTTATACATTTCCATTTCTTTTTAAAGTATCGAAGGGAAAGTTTTGTGTTCAGCATGCGAAAGGTTTTTAAATTCCGAACACTGAAGATGTTTGGATTCAGAATAAACTTTGAAGTTGATCGTGGCCTTCAATTAAAAGATATTTATTTATTATCCCTTTCTCCTGAAAATGTTTTTCATTTCCAGATAATGCATTGTTTAATATTATCACTCTTGGCTATTGTGAGAATATATTGTAGATTCTCATTAAAATGGTGTGTTGGAGTTTAGGAGAACCAGCATGATGTAGTTCTTTGAGCATTGGACTATGATACTGAAGATCATGGTTCAGGCACCTGCATCACCACAGGAAGCCACTGGATGATCTTGGGCAAGTCACATTTTCTCAGCCAAAGATGAAAGCAGGGGCAAATCTTCTCTGAGGTTTTGTAGTTTCTCAGACCTTCTCAGATCTTCTAAGGTGAATTGGTAATGAAAGAACTGACTTTCTGGTTTGCATGCAGTTTACCACCCATCCTATTCTTTAGCATTTCATCAGAAGCAGGCAAGTGTTATGCCTTTGCTCATGCATCATTGACAGATGGAAAACTGGACTAATAGAACTTAAACCCTTGGGCAATTTTAGGGGGATAAAATGTGGCACGTCATGGCATCAACTCTAGGGACCTCTTCACAAGGAAGTCCAGAAGCCTGGGAACAGTGTGGGAAACCATGGGGCAGCATCCAGCTTCGTCCCCTTACCATTGTGGGTCATGGGCTGCCATACCATGACATTTCAATGCTGTCCTCAGCTTCTTTGAGTGTTTTCTCTAGCTTCTTCAGTGTGGACACAGGTAGTCACCTGATTCCTCAGGGCTCCCTCTTAATGTGCTGCCAGTACGCTGTCAGCATGGAACCCTGCTGGAAGTAGCCCTGCATCATTTGATGGGCTCCAACAGACTCTGTTCCGACAGCGTGCTGGCAGCATGCTAATATAGGGGAAACCACTCATCTGATGAGGTGGTAAGACTCATATTAAATGAAGTTCTACAACTCATCCTTCCTTAGTTATAGTTTAGAGCCCAATGCGAAAGCCTGTGTTTAAGAAGTGAAGATGGCCAGAAGAAACCAAATGCTTAAGTTTCCCCTTTGGAGGCAACATCACCCTGCCTTTAGACTGCCAAGGTGAAGGGTTTGAGATTTTAACTGATTCAGCTCTTTCAGTTAGACCCAACAACATGCTTGAGACAATGTTTGTCTCCCTATATTATTTATATCACAATAATAGAAATAAGCTAAGCTCTGCTAAAAATATATCATCATCTCAGTCACTATGACATATTTTAGCTCAGCCAAACAACACAACCAAAAGTCACAGATTTGGAGAAAATGGGCAGGGATGCAATCCAGCATAACCTAACTTAGTCTGGATCTACACTGTGATATAATGCAGTTTGATTGTGCATTATGTAGTCAGTGCAGACTCATATAATGTAATTTCACTGCATTGAAATGTATTATATGGTCTACACTGGCCATGTAATACAGATTCAAACTAAATTATATGACAATATGGATACCGCCTTAACTTTCCCAAAACTCATGATTATTCACCAACTTCAGTTCCATCTAATCGACAATTGCTACTTCCCATTCAGAAAGTAGCACAGGTGATTAGACACCACCCTGCTTTTCTATGTTCAGGCAACCCATAGAAAACAAGTGGTACCTGCCCCCCTCCCCTAATTTACATTAGTTGTGTCAAGTGGACAACAAAATAGCATTCGGCACTCCTTGATCCCTGGAATAGTAATATCCAGTATGCCAAGGAGATTAGATTCCTTATCTCCCCACTCTACCCATCTCACTGGTGTGCTTAATATCATTCTAGGTGCTGAGGTCATTTTGGTGCCCACTGGGTATCACTAAGATATGCTAGAAGGGAGCAAATTTTGGGTGGCCCATGAATGGTGGTGAACTGGTTTTGCTGTCACTCACCCATGCAATTGCCATGGAGCCCCTGGAATGGTTTGGGGGCTGCTGGTGTAACTTCCATGCAATTACCAAACTGCCTCGGGTGCTATCAGTACTAGTTATCCTAGATATCAATCTGGAGTATCTCACTCCCAATCAACATTATGGTTACTGCCCGGAAAGAGAAAGTCTCATCTCTTACATTGCTAATATGTTGGCAGGGCTATTGAAAGATCAAGATCTGAACATTATTCATGCTTCAATTTCGACTTGTTTCAGAATCAACTCAGCCTTCGCAAGACAAAAAAAAGGACCTAGGGATTGTATAGTACAATTTGTTGCCATAACAATTAAAGAGTTCTGAAAAAAACAATATGAAACCCCAATTGTGATTGAGGGAAAGAAAATATTAATGATAAAGGAGATTCCGGGAAGGCTCCTCAGAAAAAGGAAAGAATTCAATGCATTGGTGGTTAAATTGAAGACCAAAGGCACCCCCTTTCGATGGCTCTTCCCACAGGGCGTCTCCTTCTACCATAAGTCAAAGAGACATTATATCACAGATGCAGGCAAGGTTGAACAATTCCTAAGGAAACATGCCCAGGACTTTCCAGATGGAGAACAACAGCTTGTAGGTGAGGAGAGACAGGGGCACAGAAGGGGCAAAGGGGTGCCACAGGAAAGAAAAGAGCTAAAGCAGAAGGAGCAGGAGGAAAAGGAGAAAGAGAACACCCAAACAGATGAAGAAAAAGAAGAGGAAGATGAAGTTTAAGAAGTGGAAGAAGAAGATGAAAAAGTGGGGGAATAGACTAACAAATAAAGGGACATTAAGAGTATTGAACTGATTATTTGGAAATATAATATGTTCCTTTTGCTGACTGGAATGGGAAAAAGGTGGGGGGATGGGGTTGAGTAGACTTAAATGTCTGTACAAAACTTAAAAATTATGTCTTGTAACATTAACAGTTTAAATAATGGCTATAAACATAAGAAAGAGGTTCATTTTTTGCAGAAAATTAAATCAGACATAGTGTGAGACACACTTGATATATAAGGATAGTCACCTGTTAAAAAAAGAAAGGTTGGACCATTTTTTCACAGCATGTAACAGTAAAAAGACCAATGGGGTACTATTCCATATATAAAAAAGATCTGGCACCAGAGAAAATATTCTGTGATGAGGAAGGTAGAATATTAATAATTAAAGTATATATTAAAAAAAAAAACCCTGTACTATTAGTAGGAGTGTACGCACCAAACAACAAACAAAAAATATTCTATAAAAAATTAACATGTATATTAGCAGAATATGGTGAAAAGGAAATGTTATGGATGGGGGATTTCAATGGAGTCATGGTGTCCAAAGAGGATAGAGATAGTAAAGTAAAAAAGGACAGGAAGGACTTGAAAGGAGGGAGAGGTACGACGCAGCAAAAACAAGATCCGTGCCCTTATTTAAAAGCTGACGTTAACATACTGATGGACCATGTGGCGAGAGGGTGGCCATCTAACAGCCGAGGAATCCCCATAAAAGTAATTCAGGAGAGGGGGAGATACAGGAAATGGAGGCATAAATGAATTTGGCCTAGGGCAAGAAAAAGAGTTCTTATAGATTTAAAATGGCCTCCTGATATGGTAAACTTGGGTGCCCAGGCTGGCGGTCCCTACAGGTTATAAGTGGTGTTGTTGAACGCCAGGTCTGTCAATGGAAAAACTGCTATCATCCAGGAACTTATCCTGGATGAACAGGCAGACCTGGCGTGCATAACGGAGACCTGGCTGGACGAGGCTGGGGGGTTAACCTCACCCAGCTTTCTCCGCCAGGTTACACCGTGCAGCACCAACCAAGATCTGGAGGGAGGGGAGGTGGTGTTTCAGTAATCTATAAGGAGTTCATCCCCCTGACAAGGTGCCCCATCCCACAGTCAACCTTGTTCGAATGTGTCCACCTGAGGGTAGGTGACCAGGACAGACAGGGGATTCTGCTAGTGTACCGACCACCCCGTTGCACTACAGTCTCCCTGCCCGAGCTAGCTGGGGTGATCTCTGGCCTGGCATTGGAGTCCCAACAGCTCATAGTGCTGTGGGACTTCAATGTCCATGCCGAGACCAACCTTTCAGGCATGGCTCAGGACTTCATGGCCTCCATGGCAACCATGGGGATGTCCCAATGAGTATCTGGTCCCACCCACAGAGCTGGGCACACGCTTGACTTGGTTTTCTGTCAGGGATGGGAGGAAAATGGCAGTGTGGAGGAGCTTACCATCGCTCCGTTACCATGGACCGACCATCACCTGATCAGGTTTAGACTTGCTGCGCCCCCTAACCTCCGCAAGGGTGGAGGACCCATTAAATGGTCCGCCCCAGGAGGCTCATGGATCCAGACGGTTTCCTGATGGTTCTTGGGGAGTCTCCCGCCACATCGGCTGGTGATTCTGTCTATGCCCTTGTCGCTCTCTGGAATAGGGAGATGACTAGGGCAATAGACACGATTGCTCCGGAACATCCCCTCTCGAGTAACTGAGCTAAACCATCTCCTTGGTTTACTGAGGAGCTGGCAGTAATGAAGTGAAAGAAGAGGGGACTAGAATGTGTGTGGCTCTAGTCCCTGAAAGAGTCAAACCGAACAAGTCAAACCAAACACGGCTAGGCTCTTAACTTAAGGCTTATGCCGCGGCAATAGACGCTGCAAAGAACTCTTTCTTTGCAGCTAATATTGCGTCCGCACAGAACTGTCCGGCAAAGCTGTTCCGAGTTGTCAGAGGTTTGTTATATCCCTCGGGATGGGATCCCTGACAGCTTGGCAGCCCGCTGTTAAGCATTTGCTCAGTTCTTTGCGGACAAAGTCGCTTTGATCCACTCTGGATTTGACACCATATTAATAGCAGTCTCCGAGGATGTAACAAGTGCACCTACTTGTCCTATTTTGAAGGATTCGTTTCAATTGGTTCAGCCTGAGGACTTGGACAAGGTGCTTGGAGAGGTGAGGGCTACCACATGCATCCTAGACCCCTGCCCATCCTGGCTGGTGAGAGAAGCCAGAGGGGGATTGGCCGAGTGGGTGAAGGTGGTGGTGAATGTCTCCCTTCGGGAAGGCATATTTCCAGCGAGCCTTAAATTGGCTGTGATCAAACCGCTATTGAAGAAGTCATCACTGGACCCCACTCAATTGGAGAACTATCGGCCTATTTCCAATCTCCCCTTTTTGGGCAAGGTCGTGGAATGTGTGGTGGCTGCACAACTCCAGGCATTCTTCGTAGATACAGATTTTCTGGATCCGGCACAGTCTGGCTTCAGGCAGGGGCATGGTACCGAGACAGCCTTGGTCGCCTCAGTCGATGATCTACGCCGGGAGCTGGACAGTGGGAGTGTGTCCCTGCTGGTTCTGCTGGACCTCTCAGCGGCCTTTGATACCGTCGATCACGGTATCCTTCTGGGGTGCCTTGCTGGGATGGGGCTCGGGGGTACTGTTCTGCAGTGGCTCTGGTCTTTTCTGGAGGGTCGTTCCCAGATGGTGTCATTGGGGGATGCCTGCTTGGCCCCACAACCATTGCCTTGTGGGGTCCCGCAGGGCTCAGTACTGTCCCCCATGTTGTTCAACATATACATGAACCCGCTGGGAGAGATCATCCAGAGTTTTGGGGTGTGGTGTCATCTGTACTCAGATGATGTCCAGCTCTGTTATTCCTTTCCACCTGTCACTAAGGAGGCTGTTCAGGTCCTGAACCAGTGTCTGGCCACTGTTTCAGACTGAATGAGGGTGAACAAATTGAAACTTAATCCAGACAAGATAGAGGTCCTCCTGGTCATTCACAGGGCTGAAAAGGTATAGGGTTACAGCCTGTGTTGGACTGGGCCGCACTCCCTTTGAAGACACAGGTTCGCAGTCTGGGGGTTCTCCTAGACTCATCGTTGAGCCTGGAGCCCCAGGTCTCAGCGGTAGCCAGGGGAGCTTTTGCACAACTAAGACTTGTGCACCAGCTGTGCCCGTACCTTGGGAGGTCTGACTTGGCCATGGTGGTCCACGCTCTGGTTACATCCCGTTTGGATTACTGCAACGCGCTCTACGTGGGGCTGCCTTTGAAGATGGCTCGGAAGCTCCAACTAGTACAACAGGCGGCAGCCAGACTAATAACAGGAGTGGCATACAGGGAGAGTACCACCCCCCTGCTAAACCAGTTCCACTGGCTGCTGATATGCTACTGAGCCCAATTCAAAGTGCTGGTTTTGACCTACAAAGCCCTAAATGGTTCTGGCCCATCTTACCTGTCAGAACGTATCTCCCCCATGAGCCTTCTAGAACTATTAGATCATCGGGGGGGGGGGGGGGCTGCTCTCGGTCCCACCAGCCTTGCAGGTAAGGCTTGTGGGAACGAGGGATAGGGCCTTCTCGGCGGTGGCTCCTCGGCTGTGGAACACCCTGCCCAGCAACATACGGCAGATACCAACTCTCCTAGGCTTCAGGAAAGCCTTAAAGACATGGTTGTGCATGCAAGCTTTTAATGAATGAGAACATGGACTTTACATGACCTGTACGAAGATTTTGAAGATTCTGGATGAATGGATTCTAATCTTGGACATGCTTAAAATTTTATATAGTGTGATTTTATTTTGCAATGGTATCTGTTTTATATGAATTGTTGGTTCGTAGATTGTTTTATTTGAATTGTTGTTTTTACATTGTTTTTAGGCATTGAATTTTTGCCTATTTATTGTAAGCTGCTTTGAGTCCACTTGGGGAGAAAGGTGGGGTAAAAGTGATGTAAATAAATAAAATAAATAAGGAAGGCCAACTCCCGGGACCCTTCCTAAGGGAAATTCAGTATTGAGAACTTTATGATATCTGGAGGGTCCACAATCCAACAATGAAAGAGTATTCATACTATTCACATAGCCATGGCACATCCTCAAGAATTGACCTGATATTTGGCACTAAGGAACTAGTGGGTAAAACAGAGAAGATAGAATTATTACCTAGAGTATTAGCTGACCATAATCTGATATTAATGAAATTAAGAGTGGGATACAAAAGAAACAGAGCCTGGAGAATGAATGATTATATTTTGGAAATCAAGTCACATAGGGAAAAAAATTAGAATTGGAATTAATAATTACTTTAAGGACAATGCTAAAGAAGGAATGAAGGAGGGAATAGTTTGGGAGGCTGGAAAAGCAGTAATTAGAGGGTTATTGATACAACAAAACTCGATTTGGTACAAAGGAAAAAATAAGGCCCAATTGGAGTTGTTGTCAGAAATCAGGACAAAGGAATTAGAAATAGAAAAAGAAAAAGGTACAAAGACGAGATTACAAGGTGAACTAAAAAAAATTGCACCAACAATACGAACAGCTAATTGCTAGTGAAATAGAAAGGAAGTTGTGTATAATAGATACAACTTTTTTGAAAATGCAAACAAACCAGGGAAATTATTAGCTTGGCAAATAAAAGATGCAAAGAAAAAAACCATTGATAATGAGTATAAAAAATAAAGGGGAAATTGTTACCGGCTCACAACAGATACAAAAACTATTTGAAGAATATTATGCAAACTTATACAAAAGAACTCAGGGGGAGATTAAGACAATCTCCCAGTATGTAGAGGAGACAAACTTAAAACAAATTTCAGAAGGAATGAAAGCTGACTTAGACAAACAAATCACACCAGAGGAAGTAATCAGGACAATAGAAATGGCTAAAATAAATAAGTCCCCTGGGGCAGATGGACTTTCAACACTATACTATAAAACGTTTAAGGAAGAGCTAGTACCACAGTTGGTATCAGTGATGAATTCGGTCTTGAAAAGGGGGGAACTTCCAGAATCCTGGAAGGAATCCATAATTGTTTTACTTCCCAAATAGGATAAAGACTTAGACTTAATAAAAAATTACAGACCAATATCACTGCTGAACTGCGATTACAAAATATTTGCCACTATATTGGCAAATAGAATTAAGCAAGCTCTGGCACAGATAATACATAAAGATCAGGTGGGGTTTCTCCCAGGAAGACAAGTAAACCAAAACATCAGACTGATATTGAACACCCTGGAAGTAGCAGAAAAAGAGATTTGGCATTGTTCTTTATTGATGCAGAAAAAGCCTTCGACCATGTCAGATGGGATTATTTGGAAAAAGTGCTAGAAAAAATTGAAGTTGGCCACCAATTCAAAAGGGCAGTAGAGTCTATATACACTAATCAAAGAGCAAGGTTAAAAATCAATGGTCAACTATCAGACTACATTGACATACAAAATGGGACTAGACAAGGTTGCCCGCTGTCCCCACTATTATTTATTATGGGAATGATAACCTTAAATGTCAGGATAAGAGAAGGAAATTACTGGTTTAAAGATCAGTGACCAAGAACTAAAAATCAGGGTTTATGCAGACGATATAGTCTGTATCCTAACTAACCCACTACAAAGTATTATAAAACGTATTGGACATTATTCAAAGACATGGTGACATATCAGGATTTATTATAAACAAGGAAAAAATCTAAGTTTTTAGTAAAAAAATATAGATGCTAAAAGCTGTAAGAAACTGGAGGCCGCAGCAGACTGTGAGGTGATTCCAAAAGTAAAATATCTAGGTATATGGGTCACAAACAAAAATATCAATTTATTCCAGGTTAATTATGTCAAAGCATGGGAAGACATTAAAAAAGATCTTTCTAGATGGCAAACAATCCCACTAACATGGATGGGCAGAATTTCAGTAATAAAGATGATGGTACTCTCCAAAATGCTATTCCTTTTTCAAAATATACCCATTATCAAAGGAATAAAAAATTTTGAGAAATGGAAAAGAGAGATTACAAATTTTATTTGGGCAGGAAAAAGAGCGAGGATAGCATACCAAAATTTAATTGATGATAAAGGAAGAGGGGGGCTAAGCTTACCCGATCTAAGGACCTATTATGAGGCTGCAGCGCTGTCCTGGATGAAGGAATGGATAAAATTAGAAAATACGACCGTATTAGATTTGGAAGGATATGAATTAAGATTCGGCTGGCACCCATATCTATGGTATGATGGAGACAAATTAAATAAAGACTTTAATAAACATATAATTAGAGGGGGGCTATTAGACATTTGGAAAAAATACAGAAACGGTATGGAACCAAAAACACCCCTTTGGCTGAGGCCACTAGAAGCAGTTACAAAACCAGCCTTAAGCATAGAAACAAGAACATTTAAAGAATACCTTATTAGAGAAAATAAAGAATGGAAATTAAAAGGGCGGGAAGAATTGGAGATTAATGATTGGTTTCGATATCACCAATTGCATGAAAGGTATTAAAAAGATATGAGGGTAGGTTTTGCAACTAAAAAAATCAGAACTGGAAAGAATATGGGAAAAGGAAAACAAAGGGTTAATATCCAGATTATACAAATACATATTAAGTTACAATATGGAGGACAACACAGTCAAGACAGTAATGATATACTGGGACAAGGACCTAGGTAGGCCAATAGCATTGAATAACTGGGAGTACCTATGGAACAAAGAATTCAAATTCACAATATCTGGATCAATTAGGGAGAATCAATATAAAATGTTTTATAGATGCTATATCACCCCAGCAACATTGGCAAAAATAGATAAATCATACTTACCAATAATAGGAAGAACAAAAGTAATGAGGACTTTTTAGAAATATGGAAGTTGGCCATAGCATATCTGAATAGGGAGTCAGTAACATAGAGGAGTTCCATTAGGAATTTAGGGTTACTATTAACAAGGATAGATAAATTGGCTCAAAGGCTTCATAGTGCTTCAGGGTTGGAAGTCATGGTGAAGGGTGCACGGGTGTAGGGAAGGAATTTTATTTTATGTGGGATAAAGGTTTTGGGTGTGTGCAGGGTCTGTTGTGTGTAATACGTTGTATGTCTTTGTTTGAATGTTAGGGTGAACTCTTATATTTAATTTCTTTAAAAAATGAGTAGAAACCTAGATTGAAAATAGTGGATAACATGTAGAAAGAGCAATTCTATATGTTTTGAGTAACAGATAATAATATGTACTCAGTGTTAGAATTAACAGGCTGATTGACTAATGTAGATATGCATGTACATTTCCAAATGATTGTTATCTGACTATATCTGCTATAATTTGCTGTTTTTGTTATGTAACATTTCATTAATAAACTGTTTACCCACCAAAAAAAAGGAAAGACAGAAGAAAAAAAACCATTATAGTTACTGCTCTGTCAAGATGCACACTGTTTGAAGGCAAACAACGATAACATGGGATCAACATATTCCTAAAATATAAACCTATAAAGTGTTCCAGAATATTCCTTTATTTTACACTATTTAGAAAAGGGATTTGGGTGTTTGAAAAACATGTTTTGTTTAATTTCAGAGAGATTATTTATTTCATACATTTTATTTCTTCATGCCTACTTAATACATAAGATCTCTACCACATTTCACAATGAAGTCAGAGAAAAGTTATTGCAGCTGTCCTATCAAGCATTTTGAGTTCACTCCAAATATTCAGATGAAAGTGAGACCTTCATACAGCTATCATAGAGATAGCATGAAGAAATGAAGGAAAATTCTGAAACAGAAATTGAGGATCTGTCAAAAGAATTAATCAATTTGAAATAAACTGTCAAGATACATAGCGTTTTTATCTGTGAACATTTCTGTGAGGAAAGGAAAAGATTTAACCATTCTGGTTTGTCCTCTCACTTTGTTCCTAAATTGTGATCATCCATAGAGAATAGCTCCAAGCTTTTTGAAGAGAAATATATTCCATGAAATGCACTTTCCAGGGGCCTCTCCTGCTCTTTTTAAAGTATTCTCTTTGTAGAGAGACTTTTTTCAAAGACAAGAAAGACTACACTCATATTTCATGTTTGTTTCTTATCCCTGTGGAAAAGATTATCAACTAATCTTTTGAATGGACATAATTTCAAACTCTTTCTAATCTGTGCATTATATTTGTTATAATAATCCAATGCTAGTAAGCAAATAAATGTCTTTGGATGAAGCATAATAAATTTTCATAAATAATCCACTCCCAAAGTGGAGAGACTAATTGCTATTGTTGATGCTGTTGTTACTGCTATACAAAAAGGCTTCAATATACTATCTGATATTGAAAGGCAATGGCTCCAGACACTGGGAAAAAGAAACAACTATCAAAGAGTATGTGATTTACCATTTCTCTTTCCATTTTTCCCATAAAATGTGTAGAGCTCAATGTCCCATCAAGAGTCCCAGAAATATGCAGACTGTGAGGAGTGTTTCCATATACAGTATGAGTTAAGTACCTTTCAACTGTTGTCCTCTCACATGCAATTACATGATGGGGCTAAATTTCACCCTTCAAGAGATCTAGAAAGGAGAAAAGCCCTATATATCCTCTACTCCCTTTCCACTTCAATGTCATCTCATTATACACCATCACATGATTAATCATGACCACCTTTCATTGAAGGACATCAAAGACCATTGTCCCAGCTATCAGCATGCTGGGCCACTTGAATTATCCTGCCCCACCTGTCCTGGAGGGAAAAGGGTCAAAGAGGTTTAATAATAATAATAATAATAATAATAATAATAATAATAATAATAATAATAATAATAATAAGGTGCCACCTTGACGTGGTGGGGGGGCTTAACTGCTCCAGTGATGACTGAGGGCTGTGCTGGCGGTAGTGTAACTACCGGCAGGTCCAACCAAGCCAGAGAGGCCTCAGCTGAGGAATAGAACCAAGAGCATCTAACCCATTAGCATTATGGAGAATCAAACCAAAACGAAGTCTATACTGGCTCGGTCGTCGCTCAGGATAAAAAGGACCACGGTGGAGGCTGCTGATTCTGGACATCCATCGACAAGTGGGCTACGGAATCAAAATACAAATGAACAGTCACAGAAGCGGCAGAAATATACCAAACCAAACATTATTGGGATCTCCATTTTTTGCTAATCTAGGTGGAAAATAGACATTTATACAGATTACACAACCAAAGAACGTGCTCTTAATGAGGAGGACCTGTATATATTGCGGTAGGGAACTATCCAAACTTTGAATGTCCACATGCAGATCAACTGAAATGAAAATGGCAAGGCCTCCGCTACCACGGCCTTTAGAGCTCGTTTTCACAGCTGGAACTGAATATGCACTGAAACCATGGAGAGAAGGAGGATTTGTTTCAGTGGCCCATGTCTCTTGCAAACAAATAATTTTAAATTGTTGCAGATAAATTGCAAAATCTGCATCATGGAACTTATTTGTCCATCCCATTATATTCCAGGATAGCAGGTGTAATTGTCACGCTGGTGTAAATGGGTCTGAGACATTACCGATCTCCAGAAGTTCAGTCTGAGCAGGAGCTGTTTGGTTGGGTAGCAATTCGTGTGTTGAAGGTGTCTGATTTTCCCTCATAGGCATCAGGGGGTGCATTGGACTTATAGTTGTGATGTCATCCTCGTTCATTGCTAGTAGTGCATCAACAGAGCCCCCAGCCAAATCCCTCATAGTATGTGGGGCTTCAACAGAGGGAACTAAGTCTATTAATGGTTCAGCCATGTCTCTGATAGAAAACATCATGTTCTTAAGGTGGTCCAATCTACAAGCAATGTCTTGTTGTTCATTGCAGGATGGCCTACTTAGGCTCCGAGGCTGCTTCTCTGTTAGTGTACTAAGGGTTTTGGCTGGGCTGGACTGCAGCATGTTCTTGCGAAATGTTTCTTTGGGATTTCTCAAACAATTACTGTTGTGCAAAGGCATTATCAAAGGGGTGATGCTTGAATCTCGAAACACCCTTGTTGGTGTTATTTGAAAACTGGACAGAAAAAGCTTCATCTTCATCAGCATGCTGGGAATTGTCATCTGCTCAAATGATATGAGAATCCTGTCGTGAGCTGACACTCTGGGAAGCCACTCCACTGTAAGCATATCGATACTATGTGGATGTATGTTTAATAGCTGGCTCAAAGAAGTTCTGATAGCTCTAAATGAATTCCATTTGCCCTTATTTATTCCAATGTGGGCAATTTGCAGCATTGTTTGATTTGCTTGTAATATCCTATTGCCTTTATTTATTTATTTATTTATTTATTTATTTTTCAAACTTATATGCCGCCACTCCCCTAGAGCTCGGGGCGGCTCACAAGAACTGGCTAAAACAACAATTTAAAAACATCTTAAAAACATCTTTAAAACATCTTTAACAAAACATCTTAAAAACATCCTAAAAGCACCTTTTAAAACATCAATAACAGAACTCAAAAGCCTGCCTGAACAGATGCGTCTTACATGCCCTGCGGAAGGCCGACAAGTCCCGCAAGGCACGAACTTCAGGTGGCAAGGTGTTCCAGAGAGATGGCGCCACTACTGAAAAGGCTCTGCGTCTAGTTGCCGTTAGATGCAAGGTCTTAAAACTGGGGACCTCCAACAGGTCTTGGTTCTCAGAACGGAGGGATCTCTGGGGTTTGTAGGGAGCGAGGCGGTCCCTCAGGTACATCGGCCCTAGACCATGCAAGGCCTTAAAGGTAAGTATCATCACTTTGAAAGTGATCCGGTGTTCAATTGGTAACCAGTGCAGCTGCCGTAAGATTGGTGTTATGTGGCATCTCATTGGGACTCCCGCAAGGAGCTGGGCCGCTGCATTTTGCACCAATTTGAGCTTCCGGATCACCGAGACAGGTAGGCCAGTGTAAAGGGCATTACAGTAGTCCAGTCTCGAGATGACCGTAGCCTGGATCACTGTAGCCAGGTTGTCCCTAGACAGATAGGGGGCTAGCCGTCTAGCCTGCCGAAGATGAAAAAAGGCGGTTTTGCTAACGGCGGAGACCTGGGCCTCCATCGTCAATGAAGGGTCCAAGAGGACTCCCAGACTCTTTACCAGTAAAGATGGGCATGGCGCTTCGCCATCCAGGGTTGGCAACTGGATATCCCCACTGCCCGGTTGGCCCAGCCATAGGATCTCTGTCTTTGCTGGATTCACCCTCAACCTACTGGAACGCAACCATCCAACAATGGCCTCGAGGCACTGATGAAAATTGTCAGGTACAGAATCCGGTTGGCCTTCCATCTTTAACACAAGCTGAGTGTCATCAGCATATTGATAACACTCGAGGCCGAAATCTCAGACCAGTTGAGCAAGTGGTCGCATATAGATGTTAAACAACAGAGGGGAGAGAATGGCCCCCTGAGGCACCCCACAAAGTAGAGGGGACCTTTTAGAGACCAGGCCTCCCCTCTCCACTCGCTGTCCACGGTTGTGAAGAAAGGAGGCCAGCCAATTTAAGGCTGTCCCCCTGACTCCAGCAACAGCAAGGCGGTGGGTCAAAAGATTATGATCGACTGTGTCAAATGCTGCAGTGAGGTCCAATAACACGAGCAGCACCGACCCGCCCTGATCAAGCTGGCATCGAAGATGATCCGTGATGGAGACCAGCACAGTCTCTGTCCCATGCCCCGCATGAAAGCCGGACTGGAAGGGATCTAATCCAGCTGTGTTGTCTAGGAACTGTTGCAACTGCTCCGCTACTGCCCTTTCAATCAACTTGCCCAGGAACGAGAGGTTCTAAACTGGGCGATAGCTGGAGCGAACCGAATGATCTAAATCTGGTTTCTTCAGCAGGGGAGAGACCACCGCCTCTTTTAAACCCTCTGGAAAGACTCCTTGCTCAAGGGAGCTGTTTATTATCTTCAACAGAGGGTCACGTAATCCCTCCAAGCAGGAGGGATGCATTTGTAGCTCCCTAGTAGGTAATTCAGAGGTGTTTTGGTGCACATTATTGTGATGCCTCATGGGCCTTGTAGTCCTGTTCCTAGTACTATTGTGGCAGATGAAGATGAAAACATGGGGTTTTCGCCGGTTCAACAAGAGCTGGAGTCTCTTCACCTGCCGGATGTTGACGTTTGCCCTCAAGAATTCAGTAAACCAGGCCTTGGGCAGTACTCCCCTCTGTTTCCCAGGAAGGAATCTTATTCTAAAGACAGAGGAGTCAGAGAAGCTAATCGGAGAAGTCTAAGAATCGCTGCCAAACAAACAGGCTGATTAGGCCTGCTTCCCTTGGGAAAATCTAAGGAGTCTTGCATCTGGACAGAGTTGAGTTTCACTTCTTGTTCTCTAGGGAAAGAGATTGTTGGCGGGAAAACGAGACCCAATATAGGGGTTTGGCGCGAGAGATTCTTTGCGGAGCCAATTGTTCAGCTTGAGGAGTGAGATCGTGTGTGGACTTCGTAACCCCAGTTCCTAGCTTCCCGGATCAAGTTTCAAGCCTTGCCTTGCCTCGCAGTTTAACCACGGACCCTATTCCACGCTTCATGTTTGCTTGTTTCCAGTCACGGACCTAGTCAAGAATCAAGTTTATTTCCAGCCTTGTTGTCAAGTTTCAATGGACTTCTAAGACTCTGACATTTCCCCACACTATTGCTTGGCAAGAGTGTGTGTTTCGGTCAAGTGGATTAAAACTTTGAACTCTAATATCATTTATTGGACAATACATTTTTGGACTATATTTTACCTCATTTGAAAGGTCTGCTTCTGAACTATATTCTTCACTTGTTTTTATTGCTTTTATATATTTCCTTAATAAAGATATTAGATAGAGACTGGCCTCCGCGTAGGTTATTGGTGCCCAGCTGCCAGGGTTCTGACAGTTTGACTCCGCCACCCTAAGCACCAAACAACCTAAGGCCAGAATGTCTACAGGAACCGGAGCGGACGCTCAACCACCCAGTTACACCATTTTCCAAGAAGAATTCAATCGGATCCGGGACACACTCCGTACGCAGGAGGGAGAAATACGGGGCTTGAAGGAACGCGGAGCCCGACTCCCTGCCCTAGCGCTACCAACCAAGTTTTCTGGAGAAGCCTCCAAGGTTCATGTCTTCCGTCGCCAGTGTCAGGCGTACTTAGAAGCCCGCCAAGCCGAGTTCCCCCAAGAAGATGTCAAGGTGGCGTGGATCTTCAGTCTCCTAGATGGGCCTGCGGCCACTTGGGCGACGGCGTTGTACGATGCGGGTTCCACGCATCTAAAACACTGCGCAAAATTTCTTGAACCACCTCAGAAAGACCTGGGGGATCGAGGACGACGAGGAGGTGGCCGGCCATAAACTCCGGCGTCTCTTCCAAGGGGACAGGCCGTTGTCCCGGTACATAGCCGAGTTCCGGGTGCTGGCTCAGAACACCGGCTGGAACGATATAGCCCTCAGAGGACAGTTTCGCGAGGGCCTCAACATCGAGATGCAGGAAGAAATCTCTAAGGTGGACCCCCCAGGGACTCTTGAAAGACTCATCAACCAGTGTTTACGGGCTGAAGTCCTGCTTGCCAACAAAAAACAGTGGCTCCGAGGCCAGAGTGGAAGAGCTGGAGTAAAGCCCCCCACTTCTACCAGCGTTCAGCCCCGTCCAATATGGAGAACCCCACCGCCAGCCCCAAACCCCATGGGAAGCGAGGAGGAGCCGATGCAGTTGGGCAATGTGCGCCCCAGACTAGATGTTGCTGAAAAGGCCCGCCGCCAACGCTTGAATCTGTGTTGGTACTGCGGGAATGGGGGCCACTTCGCCAGAGAATGTCCAGCCAAAAAGAAGCCTGCCGCCCGTCTGGTGGCGGCGTCCTCCGCAGAGGCAGAGGTGGCCAAGGCGGCTGGAGCGAAGCCGGCGGGGGAAGCCAGCGACCGGGCGTAGAGAGGCTCGCCAACCCGGTCAAAAACTCCACTCAAGAGCCGCAAACGGGGGTCCTATTTCTCCTGGTGGTCACGCTGTGGTCAGTGAAAAAGGGACCCATCATGATCCATGCCATGATAGACTCAGGGGCAACAAACAATTTCATCGATAGAGAGTATGCTGACTCTCTGGGATTACAATATCATGATTTCAAGAATGCCGGGTGGTGCAGGCCATAGACGGCCGACCCCTTAAGACAGGTCCAGTAAGCCAATGGACTGAGCCCACCAGGATGTGGATAAGGGAACACATGGAAGAAATCTCCTTCTTCGTTACCGAGGTTCCCCACTTCCCTGTGATTTTGGGTATTCCATGGCTGACACTCCACGACCCAAACATCTCCTGGTCCAACAGAGAACTGCAGTTCGCCTCAAGATATTGCCAAAACCATTGTCTAGTAGCCAAGGTCTGCCATGCCACAGACGCAGAGCCCATCATCACCTTGCCCAAGAAATATTCGGACTTTTGGGATGTTTAAAATGAAAAGGAAGCCGAGAAACTACCCTCACATAGACCCTATGACTGTGCCATTGACCTGGTGGAGGGGGCCCAAATTCCGCGAGGACACCTCTACTCCCTGACTGAACCAGAGCAAGAAGCTCTCAGGGAGTTTATAGAGTCAAACCTTCACAAGGGGTTCATCAGACCCTCTCAATCCCCAGCTGCTTCCCCAGTGATGTTTGTGAAAAAGAAGTCAGGGGACCTACGCTTGGTTGTGGACTATAGAGCATTGAACAATATCACGAAGCGGAACCGCTACCCCCTGCCTCTGATCTCGGACCTATTAGACCGGCTCCGAGGGGCCAAGGTTTACACCAAGCTGGATCTCCGCGGGGCTTACAATCTAGTTCGCATAAGAGAAGGGGACGAATGGAAAACCGCCTTCCAGACCAAATTCGGATTATTTGAGTCCCTAGTCATGAATTACGGATTATCCGGAGCTCCCGCAACATTCCAGCATTTTGTCAACGATATCTTCCAGGACTATCTAGATCGGTTCTTGATCATATACCTCGACGATTTTTTGGTGTTTTCTAGATCACAATCGGAACACGAGCAACACGTCAGAATGGTGCTACAACGATTGCGGGATCATGGACTATATGCCAAGTTAGAGAAATGCGCCTTTGATTTGCAAGAGGTAGACTTCCTGGGATACCGCGTCTCGCCACTAGGGCTCTCCATGGACCCGGCAAAAGTTTCAGCAGTATTGGAATGGCGGGCACCAACCAACAAAAAGGAAGTACAGCGCTTCTTGGGGTTTGCAAACTACTACCGCAAATTCATCCCAGACTTCGCTCGCTGGTCTGACCCAATCACCAGCTGCATCCGAGGGAAACAGCCTTTCCGCTGGACGGAGCAAGCAGAGAAAGGGTTCCACCAGCTAAAGCAGTTATTCACGACCCAGCCAATTCTACAGCACCCTGATCCTAAAACCCCTTTTGTTGTGCAGGCTGACGCCTCCGATGTGGCAATTGGGGCTGTACTCATGCAACCAGTGGGAGAACATCTTCATCCTTGTGCCTATTACTCCCGTCAACTAACAGCCCCAGAGAGAAATTACACTATTTGGGAGAAAGAACTTTTGGCCATAAAGGCAGCTTTTGAAAATTGGAGACATTGGTTGGAAGGGGCCAAATTTCCCATAGAAGTTCATACTGATCATCGAAATTTAGAGCACCTAAGGACCGCACGAAAGTTAAATCAAAGGCAGCAGCGCTGGGCTTTGTTCTTTGAACGTTTTGACTTTCAGATCCATTATGTGACCCCGGCTCAGACCAAGCAAGCAGATGCTCTATCACGGAAACCAGAATATGCTGCAGGACGCAGAGAGACCTCAGAATCTCGATTGCTGCAACCCGAAAACTTTGCCACGCTCACAGTGGGAAACACCAAATCCACTTCAATTGAACCAACTCCCTCTAACCCAGAATCCCTTTTCACTCAAGAAATTAGAGCCAGTCAACAGACAGATGCCTGGGCTCAAGAACAGATTCGCCAAGGACTACGCTTCCCATTCTCACTTAAGAACGGGCTACTATGCTACAGGAATCATGTTTACATTCCTCCAGGTCCCGGCAGAGAAAAAGCACTTCATCTGTGTCATGACAGCAAGCCAGCAGGACATTTTGGGCTATTTAAAACCATGCACTTGATCCTACGAGATTTCTGGTGGCCCAAGATCCGCAAGGATGTGGAGAAATATGTCAATACCTGTCCTGTATGTCAGCGTTCCAAGACACGAAGGGAGAAGCCGTCAGGGCTACTGCATCCCCTTCCCACTCCTTCTCGCCCATGGGAGATAATTTCCGCGGATTTTATCACTGACTTACCACCCTCCCTTGGATTCACCACGATTCTAGTAGTGGTGGACCTTTTTACCAAGTTGGCCCATTTCATCCCCTGCGATGGCCTCCCCACGGCCAAAGAGACTGCAGATTTATTCCTTCAACATGTTTTCCGACTACATGGATTGCCCAAGAGTTTAGTCACTGACCGTGGATCTCAATTCACCTCTCGTTTCTGGAAAGCACTACAAAAACTATTGGGCATAGACTCTCGTTTATCTTCAGCTCACCATCCCCAAACAGATGGACAAACTGAGCGCACCAATGCCACTTTGGAACAATACCTTCGCTGTTATGTAAACTACCAACAGGACAATTGGGCTTCCCTATTACCTCTGTCAGAGTTTGCATACAACAATGGTGTCCAGGCTTCAACTAAAGAAACCCCGTTCTTTGCAAACTACGGTTTCCATTCACGTTTCTTTCCTTCTGTCATTGAAACCTCAGAAGTCCCTGCAGCGGAGGACTGGCTGCAGGAACTCACAGCGGTGCAAGAACTCTTGCACCAGCAACTGGATCAAGCCAAGGAGGACTACAAATGCCACGCTGACGGCCATCGCCAGCCAGGCCCTGAGATCAAGGTAGGAGATCGGGTTCTGTTGTCCACTCGCTTTTTGCCCTCCCACCGTCCCTGCCGGAAATTAGATGCCCGTTTCATTGGTCCCTACCCAGTGGTGGCGCAACTTAACCCCGTGACTTTCAAACTCCAACTTCCGCGCTCCATGCGCATTCATCCGGTGTTCCATCGTTCCCTGCTCCTTCCGGCGGATGGTGTACGCCCCGATTCGAGCCGGCCACCCCCCGCCCCTGTTTTGGTGGACGGAGAGGAGGAATTCGAGGTTCAGGACATTTTGGATTCTTGCTTCCATCGCCGCCGGCTTCAGTATCTCATTGACTGGGTGGGGTTTGGCCCAGAAGAACGCTCCTGGGAAGACGCTTCCACAGTCCATGCCCCCGACTTAGTCCACCGCTTTCATCAAGCCTACCCTTCCAAGCCGCGGCCCCGCGATTCTCAGAGAGGGGCCCTAAATGAGGGGGGCCTTGAGGGCGGGGATAGTGTGATGCCTCATGGGCCTTGTAGTCCTGTTCCTAGTACTATTGTGGCAGATGAAGATGAAAACATGGGGTTTTCGCCGGTTCAACAAGAGCTGGAGTCTCTTCACCTGCCGGATGTTGACGTTTGACCTCAAGAATTCAGTAAACCAGGCCTTGGGCAGTACTCCCCTCCGTTTCCCAGGAAGGAATCTTATTCTAAAGACAGAGGAGTCAGAGAAGCTAATCGGAGAAGTCTAAGAATCGCTGCCAAACAAACAGGCTGATTAGGCCTGCTTCCCTTGGGAAAATCTAAGGAGTCTTGCATCTGGACAGAGTTGAGTTTCGCTTCTTGTTCTCTAGGGAAAGAGATTGTTGGCGGGAAAACAAGACCCAATATAGGGGTTTGGCGCGAGAGATTCTTTGCGGAGCCAATTGTTCAGCATGAGGAGTGAGATCGTGTGTGGACTTCGTAACCCCAGTTCCTAGCTTCCCGGATCAAGTTTCAAGCCTTGCCTTGCCTCGCAGTTTAACCACGGACCCTGTTCCACGCTTCATGTTTGCTTGTTTCCAGTCACGGACCTAGTCAAGAATCAAGTTTATTTCCAGCCTTGTTGTCAAGTTTCAATGGACTTCTAAGACTCTGACATTTCCCCACACTATTGCTTGGCAAGAGTGTGTGTTTCGGTCAAGTGGATTAAAACTTTGAACTCTAATATCATTTATTGGACAATACATTTTGGACTATATTTTACCTCATTTGAAAGGTCTGCTTCTGAACTATATTCTTCACTTGTTTTTATTGCTTTTATATATTTCCTTAATAAAGATATTAGATAGAGACTGGCCTCCGTGTAGGTTATTGGTGCCCAGCTGCCAGGGTTCTGACAATTATTATCCTCCTCTCTGGCCCACGTGCTGTTATCCTTAGCTGAACATTCTTTTAAAGGTATACTTTTCTGAGTGAAGCAGTCAACAGCAATTTTGAGAAGCTCCAACTGTCCTACTATTTTTTCTATCCTTTCGAAGATAGAAACAACAGTGTGGGCTGTAAGAAGACATTGGTTCATCACAAAGTCTGTGGTAATTGTTTTCCCTGTATGTTGTCTTATCTCGGTAAAGAGGGGGTTCTCTTCCACTTCATCTGTTTCAATTGACTCCTTCATGATATGCAGCCAAGTTGTTGTCAGAGGCTACTGATAGAGGCTCGTTAGCTTTATCATGAAGAATTAAGGGAGTAGCGTTGTTGTCAGTTGTAGTTTCAAACAGGGTGTTTAAGTCATATATACTCACAGTTCCTTCCCCGAAGAGTTCATCAATTTTCAGTTGTTTAGAAGCCTTGTGGTGCGTTGTTGACTCAGGGCTAGTCCTATTGCGTTTTTTGTTTCCCATTTCCAGGTGAGGGAGTAGGAAAAACAAAAATACCGGAGCCCATTAAATCACGTCCTATCATGCCGCTACCATCTTCCTCCCCGATATCCGGCAGAAATATACAATGCCAGAAAACCGCACAGTCATGAAATGCTATTACAACTCTGAACCTCAAAAGCGTGGCTACCAAAAAAGGATGCATCAGCTATGGAAACAAGAGTACCCTGACTCACCGATAACAGAACCCTGACTGGCTGACCAACGAAGATTCATAATCAGAAACAAAGTGTTCAGTGAAGGTGAATTCGAAGAAATCCAGAAAATCTGCAAAGCAAATTACCATCAGACCACAGCACAGACAGCAGCAGAGACTCCAGCAACACTTGGAATGGTGGAACAGATTGAACCAGAAGAAAGTGTGGAGCTTTTGCAAGAATTTGAAGAACCAGCACTTGAAACAACTGTTGAACCACCAGGAACCTTGACAGCAAGACAACAAGAGCTCAAGGATAAAATCATGGCTTATGCTGCAGCAAATGCAATAAGAAAGCGGCTCCCAACTCTAAAAAAGTGCCCAAGAGACACCTGGCGCCTCTCATGAAAGATGTGAATACAGTACTCTCCACTGTCCAAATAACATCAATTGAACAAACAAACCAGTTTGCCTACAGTGCAGCAGTGATAGTAACAGAAGAGCTTGGGCTTCTACAACCAAGGCAGCCCCAAAGAAAATCGACTGGAAAACCAAAGTGGAAGGTCAGGCTAGAGTTGAAAATCAAGACACTCAGATCAGATGCAAGTAACCTGAAAAATATGAAAGAGAAGACACTGAAGAAGGGCAAAATCAAGCAATACCTGATCAGAAAGTACTGGCTGAACACCAGAAAAATTGAAGAAGCTTTGGAAATCGTGAAAGAACAAATTACAGCAACAGCCAGAAAAACTGGAAGATATGAAGCCAGAATCATCCAGTACAGACAAAATCAACTGTTTCAATCAGACCAAAGATGGTTCTACCAGAGACTGAACCAAACAACAGACACAGTAACCACAAAGCCAGAGAATACTGCAACAACAAAGTTCTGGAAAGAGCTTTGGGAAAATAATAAGAACTACAACAAAAAGGCTGGGTGGATAAAGGAGTTTGAAGGAAAATTCTCACAGAACAAAATGGAACAGATGGAAATAACAACTGAAATGATCAGCAAATGAGTGCAAAAAGTCAAAAACTGAACATTGCCTGGTAGTGATCAACTTCATGGATTTTGGCTCAAACGTCTGATTACTTTACATGGAAAAATGGCCCAACAATTCAATGAGATGCTGCAGAAAGGAAGTATCAGTGAATTGCTAACAACCGGAAGAACTTACCTGATACAAAAGGATCCAGCAAAAGGAGCAGCACCAGGAAACTACAGACCAATAATGTGTCTGCACACTATGTTTAAACTATTGACTGGCATCATAGCTGACAGAATTCAAGATTATCTTGAAGAAAAAAACATCTTGCCAGATGAACAGAAAGGCAACAAATGGAAAAGCAGGGGCACAAAAGACCAGTTATTAATTGACAAAATGATTCTGGAGAACTGTAAAAGCCGAAAAGCTAATCTTCACATGACATGGATTGACTACAAAAAGGCCTTTGACTCAGTCCTACACAGCTGGATCATCAAGTGCCTGGACGCCATCGGGATTAGTAAAAACATTGGCACCTTCATTGAAAACATGATGGAGCACTTGAAAACTGAACTGTTTGTTGGAAATGAAAGCTATGGACTTGTCAACATCAGAAGAGGAATTTTCCAGGGAGACTCATGGTCCTCGCTGATTTTCATTATTGCCATGATCCCTCTGTTAACAATCTTACAAATCTCGGCTATCAAACATCTAAGAAATCTCACAAAATTTCACATCTTATGTACATGGATGACCTGAAGCTGTATGGGAAAACGGAAACTGAAATCCAGTCTCTGACTAACACTGTCTGAATTTTTAGCACTGATGTCAGCATGGAGTTTGGTTTGGACAAATGTTCAACAGTGGCATTGAAGAAGGGAAAAATCATTGAAAGTGAGGGCATAAATATGCCTAATGGCCAAACGATAAAGTGTCACCAACCAGAGGCCTATACCTGGGCATATTACAGCTGGATAACATCAAGCATGAACTTGTGAAAACTGTGCTCAGCAAAGAATACACACAAAAGGTCAGAAAAATTCTCAAAAGCAAGCTCAATGGAGGCAACACCATCAAGGCCATAAACACCTGGGCCATACCTTTCATAAGATATACTGCTGGCATCATAAACTGGACACAGTTGGAACTGGACAATTTGGACAGAAAAACAAGAAAACTCATGACCATTCATCATTCACTGCACCCCCACAGTGATGTTGACCGGCTATATCTGCCTATAAAATCAGGGGGCAGAGGACTCTTACAAGTAAAACAAGCAGTCAAAGAAGAAGAACATGCCCTGGCAGAATATGTAAAGCAAAGCAAAGAACCTGCATTGATTGAAGTCTAAAATCAGAAACTCCTCAAAACACAGCAGACAAAGAATCAGTACAAGAAAACCGCACTACAAACTAGAGCTGACAGCTGGCACAACAAAACATTGCATGGAAAGTTCCTTGACAAAATTGAAGGAAAAGCTGATAAGGAAAAGACCTGGCTATGGCTCATGAATGGGACCCTGAAGAAGGAGACAGAAGGCCTGATCCTTGCAGCCCAGGAGCAAGCCATCAGGACAAATGCAATTAAGGCCAAGATCGAAAAATCAGCTAATGACCCAAAATGCAGACTGTGCAAAGAAGTTGACGAAACCATTAATCATATCCTCAGCTGCTGTAAGAAAATTGCACAGACAGACTACAAACAGAGGCACAACTATGTGGCCCAAATGATTCATTGGAACTTATGCCTCAAGTACCACCTCCTAGCAGTAAAGAACTCGATCACAAACCTGCAAAAGTATTGGAGAATGAGCACGCAAAGATACTGTGGGACTTCCGAATCCAGACTGACAAAGTTCTGGAACACAACACACCAGACATCACAGTTGTGGAAAGGAAAAAGGTTTGGATCATTGATGTTGCCATCCCAGGTGACAGTCGCATTGACGAAAAACAACAGGAAAAACTCAGCCGCTATCAGGACCTCAAGATTGAACTTCAAAGACTCTGGCAGAAACCAGTGCAGGTGGTCCCGGTGGTGATCGGCACACTGGGTGCTGTGCCAAAAGATCTCAGCCGGCATTTGGAAACAATAGGCATTGACAAAATCACGATCTGCCAACTGCAAAAGGCCACCCTGCTGGGATCTGTGCGCATCATCTGAAAATACATCACACAGTCCTAGACACTTGGGAAGTGTTCGACTTGTGATTTTGTGATATGAAATCCAGCATATCTATCTTGTTTGCTGTGTCATAATAAAATAAAATATAATAATAATAATAATAATAATAATAATAATAATAATAATAACAACAACAACAACAACAACAACAACAACAATTGGGAAGTGTTCGACTTGTAATTTTGTGATACGAAATCCTGCATATCTGTCTTATTTGCTGTGTCATACAATGTCGTTGTGTCAATAATAATAATAATAATCTGCAAGGAAGCAGATGAAACAATAGATCACATCCTCAGCTGCTGCAGAAAGATCGCACAGACAGACTACAAGCAGAGGCATAACACCGTAGCTCAGATGATTCATTGGAACTTGTGCCACAAATACCATTTGCCTGCAACAAAGAACTAGTGGGATCACAAGCCGGAAAAAGTTACAGAGAATGAACATGTCAAGCTACTCTGCACGCATCATCCGAAAATACATCACACAGTCCTAGACACTTGGGAAGTGTTCAACTTGTGATTTTGTGAAACAAAATCCAGCATATCTATTTTGTTTGCTGTGTCATAATAATAATAATAATAATAATAATAATAATAATAATAATAATAATAATAATAATAATAATAATAATAATAAAATTAAAATGTAGTGGACACAAGATGCAATTTTAAAAATTCACGTTTAAAACTGACTGGGTAAAGATAGGCCTTCAGATATGTTTTAAATACTGACAGCTCATTTAGCTGACAGAGCTTTTCCGGCAGGTCATTCCAGTCTTGGGTGGCTGATGAAAAGTTCTTCTAGGTGACGGTCACCAATCAGGTTCTAACTGTTTGGAGTCAATGCCCCCCAGAGGACCTAGATTTTCAGGGGGGATTATATGGAAGAAGACAATCCAGTAGGTAACCTGGACACAAACCATGTAGTGCTTTAAAGGTCAAAACTAACACTTTGTACTTTGCGCGAACCTAATTGGTAACCAATGGAGTGACTTAAGTATGGGTGTAATATGTTCACTCCTAGATGCTCTTGTAACCAATCTGGCTGCCGTATTTTGAACCAACTGGAGTTTCTGAACTTGGTACAAAGATAGCCCAATGTAAAGTGCATTACAGAAATCCAACCTTGAGGTTACCAGCACATGCAATACCATCTTTAGGTCCTTCATATCTAAGAAGGGGTGCAGCTGGCGTATCATCTAATCTAATAGTAAACACCCCTGATCATCGCATCTACCAAGGCTGACATTTGGAGAGACGGATCTAGCACTCCCAAGCTTTCAGGGGGCTGCAACCTTGTCCAGAACTGGCTGACACACCTCTATCTAGAGTTTAGAACCCTTTACGGAAAGCACTTCTGTTTTGTCTGGATTCAGTTTCAATTTGTTTTTCCTCATCCAGCTCATTACCTCCTCAAGGCATTAAGTCAGAGAAGACACACTATCTTCAGCTGAAACTGTTCTTGAAGATTTGGAGAAATATATTTGGATGTCATCAGCATGATAACATCTTGCTCCATGACTATAGATAATCTCTCCCAGTGGTTTAATGCCAATATTTAAAAGCACTGGGGATAGATCCTTGTGGATCCATATAACAGCTCCTTTTTTGAGGAGCAGCTATCCCCAAGCACCACCATCTGGAACCTTCCTCCAAGATATGACTAGAACCAATGTAGCACAGTGCTTCCGATTCCCAACCCCCAAGTTGTTCCAGAAAGCTGCCATGGTCGATGGTATTGAAAGCTACTGAGAGGTCTAGAAACACCAACAGGGACACACTCCCCCTGTCGGTGTTGAGACAGAGATCATCTACTAAGGCAACCATAGCAGTCTCAACTCTGTATCCTGCTCTGAAGCCAGTTTGAAATGGGTCAAGGAAGTGTTTGTCATCCAAGGCTGCCTGGAGTTGGAAGACAACTGCTTTTTCAATAATCTTGCCCCCAAAATGGAAGGTTAGATGCTGGTCTGTAATTATTAAGGTCCAAGAAATCCAGGGAAAGCTTTTTCAGCAGAGGTCTAACTACTGTTTCTTTTAAACATGATGGAAAAATCCCCTCCCTGAGATATGCATTTATAATTTGTTGTATTTGAAACTGAATTGCATCTCCCCCTGGATGATCAGCCAAGAAGGGCAGGGATCAAGGGTGCCCTTCTTACTTGCCCTGGAAGCTTGTCCACATCAATGGTATTCACCAATTGAAACTGATCCAGTGCAATCCCACTCACAGAGTTGCTGAACACCTTGTTGTTAGCTTCTGCTCCAGTGAAACATCTACATTGGCTTTATTTGAGATATTTTATCTGCAAAATGCTTGTTAAAGGCATCACATTGAGATACTGAAGGTTCTAATGAGGAGTTCAGAAGGAAGGGTATCTGAGTACCCTACCCTGAGGGTACAGTGAACAAAGAGTTATAAAAATCGCAAAGATTAATTGTAACTATTTTAGGACAGGGGCTACCGCTTCCAATACAAATAAGCCTACTCAAAGTTCAGACATTTGTCTTTTTTCATTCACAAGACAGAGCAGCCATGCTGGTTATGGGAGTTTGGGAGTCTCAATCTAAAATTTACTTTTGACACAAGCTGCAAAATTGATATTTTTCAGAATCTGTCATGGCAATAATTACAAAAACATGATGGGGCAGAGTTCATTTCATGTCTTAAACAATCCTTCTCTTTTCTATTTTAGTTTCTGTTTTATATATGGAGAAGCCTCCTTCAACCTAGTACCTTGTGGAGATTTTGAACTGTGGTCTGATTAGGCCAGGTATTATGGCCAATGATAAGGAATCATGATATTTAAAATCCAAAACATCTGGCATGCATCAAATTAGGAAGTCTTATTACAAAAGAGTATGAAATATATATTTGCTGTATACTGCCAAGAGTTTGTTATACAACAGGAAGAATACAAATACTTTAAACTAATATTAAAGTCTACTCATGTAGACTTTTCCCAGAAATATATCCAAGTTAGTCTAGTATTGAAAAAAAAGTCAAGATTCTTGTGTCTCTTTCAAGAATTAAAATGCATTATGGTGTAAACTTTTGTGGATCAAATTCTACCTCGTCAGATGAATCGACTTCTTGATGATGTCTGGAAATGGACAGAACGTAATGTGTTTATTATTTCACTGGTCACACATATCATCTTGTCTTAATTCATGTCAACATTTCACACATGGCAGCTGTGGGAAAAAGTTAATCTATATTGACGTGCAGCAACTTCAGCATAGTCCAGTCCTAACACAGGATTAGTTTTTCAATCTCACTTCTGCAAATGACACAAAATGTGATGAAGAAAACATGAAAGAAGCCAGGAAATAAACTTGCTGAATAGATTACACTATCTAACGTGATTTTTGTTCCTGGATTATAAATGTCATTTTCTAATATCATAAAAACATGGAAAAAGTGTTTTAAATTGCAAAACTTTGCAGCACATTTTGCTATCATTTTTCAATGAATATCTCATTGAGTTTCAACCAATTCAACATAGTCACAACAACAAAGTTTCTGGAGTATAACAACTACTTTCAAAGTACGTACTACACAATTTACAAGTAATAACACTTTCAAACCAGCAACAGGAAATGTTTCAAATTTTGTTTCATAGTGTTATTAAGAAACAAGTCTAAAGGCTAGTGATGCTGCAATTTGAATCTTACTGGATTCAATGTAGTAGACCAACTTAATCAATTGTTGAACAATGAATCAACACATATACATAAATCTCATCGATTTGTTGGGTCTTCCCGACTTGCAACTAAAAATAGGATTTTGGCCAAAGTATCCAGCACTTCCCAAAAATGTTCAAGGTGACAATATATCCCTCTAAACATGAATCTAAAACTATTGCAGCCATCACAATAATTACAAAGCCAGATTTTTCCCTTTTCTGTTTTTGCATTAGTGCTGTTTTTGTCAATACAAATAGTCAGAAAGATGGGAGTGACATTTGACTAAGCAAAGTCATTTCTCCAATAATGAATAGTTGATGTGTTAGTGCATATTGAGATCCAATCCAATCCATATCAAATATTTTTTATATCTGAATGTAGCTGAAGTGAATTGCTGATCCATGTGAGAAATCTTAATTGCATGACACACATTCTTCATCCTGAGAACATGAGCAGGGAAGGAAAATATATTTTGTCTATAGCTGTCTGCTTACAATGTTATTCAGGGGTTGATTTTTACAAGTAAGATTTGGCATTTCAGTACAGTTTGTCATTATTTCATAACATGCTACTATGTCATGGGTCTATGGGCAATAATAAACAAATGTTCTTCAAAATAATTTTCAAAGATGGCAATACAAGTAGAAGTAATCTCTATACTGAAGGCAATTCATGTATAAAAGGAGAAGAGTTTGGTGATATGGAATTCATTTGTATCGAAATATGATTGTGATAGAAAAAGGCATTACTCATTACTAGGTTGCTGTGGTTTTTTGTTGGCCAAGGAAAATGTGAAGATCACTGATAATTAATTTTTGCCTATATTTATCTACTCAGGGAGTTTATTGCTTACAGAGTTTAAAGATCTAACTGTGCTTGAAAACAAGTTCTTAACCCTAAAACTTAGTTAGCACAAACCTTCCCCAATTTGAAATAATTGATTGAAAAGAGTACCACATGTCCAAATGGATAGCTTAGAAATACAGTAGAGTCTCGCTTATCCAACATAAATGGGCTGGCAGAATGTTGGATAAGCGAAAATGTTGGATAATAAGGAGGGATTAAGGAAAAACCTATTAAACATCAAATTATGTTATCATTTTACAAATTAAGCACTAAAACATCATGTTTTACAACAAATCGACAGAAAAAGCAATTCAATACACGGTAACGTTATGTAGTAATTGTATTTACAAATTTAGCACCAAAACATTGCAATGTATTGAAACATTGACTACAGAAACATTGACTACTAAAAGACAGACTGCGTTGGATAATACAGAACGTTGGATGAGTGAACGTTGGATAAGTGAGACTCTACTGTATTACCTGTTTGCACTGTCACTTCTAGAATCCCACACCATATCTGTTCTGGTCTCAGGCATCAAGTGCCTGTACTAATGGCACTTTGGGCAAGTCTACAATAGGCAAGAAAACATAAAATCACTTCTTAGGCAGCTGGCAGTAGGGATTCTGTCCCACCTCTGAGCAATGCTAGATTTACCATTGTGCTTAGGTGTGCTTAGGGCCCTGTTGGCTGGGGTTAGGCGGGAATCTTCCTGCCAAGTTTTTTTTTTTACAATGGATTTTGCTTATGTGGTGCAATTCTAAATTTGAAGGTGTTCGGTTCTGGAGTGATTCCAGATACACTGATAAAGTTAATAGCCTCTGGAAGTGTGCCACAAAGAAGGCAGTGTAGGCCTACCGGGCCTACCTCCTTCAGGGACAAAGTAAGGGACTTCATAACTTAACTAGCACAGGGCCTCATTTGTGCTAAATCTGGCACTGCCTCAGAAGCTAACAAAGTCCCTATGTGGACTCCAGGTGGGATCGATCTGGAATCTGACGTGCCAGATCAAACCTACATTATGGGTCTGTGTAAAAAAGACAATTTCTGGTGAGTATGACAGTTTGTTTGTTTTTGGTTCCTTTTTTAAAAAAACTTTGTTTCACATTTGGCAAAGTAAGAAGACGTTACAGAACACTTTGGAAGCTCTGGAGTATCCCAAGACTACATGGAAGTTTGGACAACTGGCTCAGTTCAGATTCAGTTCAATTTGTTCTCCAGATGGACATTATGCCACCTACCTTTCGTTGCACTATTTAGGGATCTTCCCACCTTCTTCCTGCTCAGCACCTGTGGTGCTCAGGAGCTCAAAGAAATCTGTGTGGCCAAATGGAAGTGGCAGTGGTAAAATGGAGGGTGAGGTTATGGTCCAGCTGGATCATCTAGATGCCAACACAATGCTGCAGCAGGTTTGCCCTGTTGCACATGGCTGCCTCCAAGCCAGCCCATAGTATAAAATCTCCATAATAGCCCCAGCTTTAGCAGGCAGTTCAGACCCACTCCAGGCTTAAAAGAGGGTGGAGACACCTTACACCAGATGACAAGTGGTTAAAAAAGTCCCAAAAATAGAACAAGGTCAGTCAGACACAGGCTAGCAAGAAAACCAATAAGGGATGTCCAAAATAAGGTGTGAAAGGCAGAGTCATCAACACTTTTGATAACAGGTGGAGGAACACAACATGGTTGCAACCTCTAACATGCTTGAAACCAATGCAACCACCCTTTCTATTTTCTCTGTGATCTGCAGTTTCCTTCTTTTTCTACTCCTGTGATTTTTATAGATTTGTCTTGTTATTACTTCCAATACTATACTCAGATAGAAATCGATGCCCTCCCAGATATATGCACAACAGTCACCTATATTCCATTTATAAGAGAACATGTAAACTACTAGAATTGTTGAAGCAAACCACTCCTCTTCCTGTTCCTTTGAAATGCTGCCCAACCCATAAGGTTCCAACTTTCCATTGCCATATCGGAAGTCCAAGGAGCCATTCTTGTTTATTGGCCTCCCCACTACTTGTTGATTTCTGACCTTCCTATGTCTATGGTAAGAGTTTTCACTTACATCCTGGGAGACTATGTGTGATAAAGTCCCTACTTTTTCTCTGCAGTGGTCTCTGCTCAGTCTAGAGGAAGTCTATTTTCTGGACAAGTCTGTAGACTCTGGAACCTCCTGTGATGAAGTCGGTGGCAACATGTCACAATGTAGCCCATTGGTACATGAATCCTGCCCACACTGCATAGTGTCTCCTGTATTTGGAAAATATTTAACAAACCATGGCTGACATTTCAAATACTGTTTTCCCCTTTAACCTTTCTATTCTATTTCCCTGTATTCTTTCAGAACCTGCAGCCCTGTGTCAGTTAATGTTTTCCGGCAACTATAAATTATGAAAACTTAAAGACTTGTTTCAAAGGTTTTGAGATGGAATCCTTCCATGTTGAAAACTGGTTCTTGCCTTGAAACCACTTTCAAAGCTTTTTAAAATAAATTATGCCATTTCCTGACATCTGAAAAACCCATTGAGATAACAGTTTTTGTCTGGAACTTATAAAGATGCTAGTCAGTCTTGCAATGTCCCTACTGTGTGGACTGACATATAGAGTATATGGCATTTGGCTATGTCAAAGATACATAAAACTGGAATATTACTTGCTGAAACCAAGGGCTCCTTTACACTGATCCATATTGAGGCTTGATCTGGCATGGGGTCCTAACAGGGATTCTTTTAGCTGCCTTAGACAGAATCCCTACTGTCAGCGGCCCAAGAAATTCCCCACAATGTCGCAGTTATTTCCAACTGCAACACAGTACCTTTCTTGTTTCCAGTGATCTGCCTGCCACCAGGGAGAGTAGTGGCATGCTGCAAGGGAAGGAAGAGGCAGAGGAGGGAACTTCCCTCCTCCCCCACTTCCTCTCAGCATGCTGGCATCCTGCCTAACATCAGTATCTGCCATGTTGTGGTTAGGAACCACCATGATACAAGGGTGCATGGGGGAATTTCCCCAATTGTCAAGTCAGAGGAAAACCCAGATCCTAGGCCAGGATTTATGCTTTCCCACAACTTAGGTCAAGGAGCCCCAGTGGCGAAGTGTGTTAAAGCACTGAGCTGCTGAACTTGCAGACCGAAAGGTCCCAGGTTCAAACCTCGGGAGCGGCGTGAGCAGCCACTGTTAGCTCCAGCTTCTGCTAACCTAGCAGTTCAAAAACATGCCAATGTGAGTAGATCAATGGGTACCTCCAGCGGGAAGGTAACGATGCTCCATGCAGTCATGCCAGCCACATGACCTTGGAGGTGTCTATGGATAACGCCGGCTCTTCGGCTTAGAAATGGAGATGAGCACCAACCCCCAGAGTCAGACATGACTGGACTTAACATCAGGGGAAACCTATACCTTTTTACAACTTAGGTTAAAAAGGCCACATTAATCCAAATTAGCTCTATGGGGTGTTTATCCACTGTGGGACTGGTCCATTTCTACACCAACTTAAGTAGTCAGTATAGAAATGCCCAGTTTATTTGAAGAAATTGTTTTCATAGCTTACATAGACTACATGCTTCCTAGTATGAACTACTTGGATGCTTTGTGTTTTAGAGTGCATCTATGCAGTACAATTAATGCAATTTGACACCACTTTAATTGCCATGGGTTAATGCTACAGGATTTGAGGAGCTGTCGTTTGGAAAAGCACTGGGCACTCTTTCATGGGGGAGGCTATGAATCTTGTAAAACTATAATTCCCATGATTCTATAGCATTGAGTCATGGCAGTTAAAGTGATGTCAAACTGCATTAATTCTACTGTCATATATTCATGACTAGGTGTCAGGTTTCAAACATAGTGTGTTCAGACCCAATTTCTATGTTTATCTTGTGAAGAAAACCGAGCTGCCTGCTTCAACTGAAGATTTATTTCAGTTTTCCGGATCAGTTAACTCTAACCAAAAAATCATCAGCATTCAGTGGAAATTTAGCTTGAGAATCATCCACTGGGATATCTTTTAATTTGATCATTAATCCTAATTGCACAAGTCACTGGCTTCCAGGCTAAAATAAATAAGAGAAAGAAAAGGGCAGGAGCCTTCTTTTCCGCTTTGGCATCTGCACCTCAATATTTAAAACGCAAATGAAGTCATTAACAAAAATTCATGAAAAGCAAAATGTGAAAATTGTTCTATGTCAAACTTTAACATGGGAAGAAAGAGATTCATTTTGTCTGATGTCTTTCAGCCTCCGAAGTCCTCTAAATGTAAGTGTTAATGGTCCGGCACCATCGTCTCATGTGCATTGCCTTAATCTCACATCAGCTTTTTCACAATGGACTAAATCACAGCTTGACCTGAATGAGACAGCTGTAATCATTAGTTAGCATGATAGAAATTGCTCTTGCCATTTTTGATTCAGATGATTATGTAGCATGATTTCTTTTCTGGGAACAAGGTAACTGAACTAGCTATTGTAAATCTTAGTGAATACCCTTCTTATAGGCAAGAATGAGTACTTTTACCTTTTTTCTCCTCACTCATAAAAATGTGTAGCTTTTGAAGACACTTTGCAGTTTGAGACGTATTCCTCGCAAAATCAAAAGTGTATATATGGCCTTTCTTCAGCATTAGCCATTATTTCCTACACAGAAACAAAAATAGCATTTCTGTTCAGAAACAAATTTCTTGCAGAGAAAACAGCATTTTGTGCATGGAAAATTATAGTTTTGTGTTAAGAAATGCATGTCCTTTTTTTACATAAAATACTCCCTAAAAGGTGGAGTTTCTCAGCTATCTAGCATATTCCCCTTCAAAGTTTTCCAACACTCAGCAAATTCATTTATGACTAGGGACCTCATAAGACCACCAGGGATAAGGTGAGGGACAGTGGAGGAAAGTGTGGGACAGCAGAGGGAACCATCAGGCTCTGTTCTTTCCCATCAGGATTCATCCTCTGCCTTCCCATGTCATTTCCCCCTTCAGATCCATCTTTCCCCACTACTTCCTCGCATTCTTCAATGAAGGGTCGGCTAACACCTGATTCCTCCAGGGGCACTGTGGGCTCTGCTTCTCTTCACTGCCAGAAAGGAACCCCGCGGAGTCCTGACAGAAGTTGCCCGATTATCATGTTATGGGTTTTGTGGGACTCTGTTCCAGCAGTGGAAAGAAGCTAGAAGAAGATGCTTTTGTATCTGATGGAGTCCTAGGTTTCAAGCAAACCAAATTTTGGGATCTAAAGGCATCCTATCAGTTCCCAAGCAGCTCAGAAACTAGTAATACAACTTTGTTGTATTCCTAAAGCATTTATACATATCTGGTACATGTAATTTATTAATATTCCTGTTGTCCTCACAAGCCCTATTCTTTATATGATAAATCTAATGTTTAAGCAATTAATCCTTATCATATCATTGATGCAGCAGAATGTTCATCGGGCTTTTCATACATATATACTCTATCAAGGCTTTTATTTTATGTTTGCAGTTTTGTTCTTTGATTAATGCTTTAGATTAAATTTGGTGACTATTAACAAATATTAATCTCTAAAACAATGGTGAGTATATTCGAATGCCATGTTTCTATAGCAACATTACTATTTTTACTGTCATAAACCTGCTGACAACTACACTGTCAAGAATATGCAGACTGAATTAATTGCAATATACTCATTTACGTCTATTATTGTCTTTGTTTTACGGATTGAAAGTTATTTGACTCGACAGATGGAGAGATGTCTGCAGGTCATAAACCTAATGCTATTTTAATAAAATTCAACATAAGGTTCTCACTTCTTGAAGCTTAAAGCAACTTTATTCAAATGAAATTGCACAATAAAAATTACTTAGTACTTAGTACAAAGTCCCACAACTCACATCATAATATACATTTCAAGATCAGAGGATTTCCTCTTACTGGAACACATCAGAACTCAGTCTGTAATTATATCCCCATTATAACTGACTGTACAGTTTTGTCAACATGTTTTGAAATAAAGCCTTTAGAATAACACCGTAAAATATTGATCAAGACATTGCTCATCTGAAATTCATGAGAAAATTTCAGGCAGTGTTTTAGGGATTCCTTGTGAACTTAGACAAGGCACACATGGCCAAAACACAGCAGATATTATATAGGCCATTTGTAATGTAATGCACACATACTCAGAAGTAAGCTCCATCAAGCAAACCTTAGAATGAAATTGATATTTGTAGAATGACAATCACACAATCAGAGATTGTAAGGTTATAGGGGTTTAAGAAAGAAATGCACTCAGCTTTAAATATACAGGTTGCACATCTCTTATCCAAAATGCTTAGGACCAGAAATGTTTCATATTTTGGCTTTTTCAGATCTTGGATTATAGTATAACTACTAGGCATGAGCGAAAAAATCTTAAAAGTAGTTAATCGTAATAAATTTGTTAATCGTATTAATATTGAACTGAGTTTCAAAGTGGTTTGGTGCTTCTGAATTAACCTTTCAATTCAAAGCATTGGTGCCCATGCCTCAAAATACCTTTGGATAAACTTCAGATATATGAGAAAGTGTTTTAATTCAACCAACCGTTGCTGTTCAGGAGAGAAATCCCCTTCCTGTCCTGGAATGCTTGGTTGCTACGGAGGGAGCCTCGCTCCTTTGCAAAGGGCATTGGTGGCTGGCTGGTTGCTTCTGCTATTCAGGAGAGAAATCCCCTTTCCCGTTTCTATGGGGATCTTAAAACGGGTGTCAGAAGTCTCCACCCAGGTTGGTGTGTGACTGATTTTCCACTTCAGGGGGAGAAGAAAATTGGAAATGGGCAGGGAAAGCAAACTATCACTCTGCTAAGGATTTTCCACAACTCTCCCTATTATTTTAAATTACCCTGATATTATTATTATTATTATTATTATTATTATTATTATTATTATTATTATTAAGCACAACAAGATGAGTCCACACTCTGCTGGCTGTTGTATTGGATCACACGTCGGACACTTCCCAAGTGTCTATTATTATTATTATTATTATTATTATTATTATTATTATTATTATTATTATTATTATTATTATTATTATTATTATTATTATTATTATTATTGGCACCCCACTTTTCTCTCTAGATTTGAGATGGGAAGGGACTCACATTAAAATATATATAATAGTATCATTCTGGGAAGGGAAAAGGTTGCATTTTAAATCTATGTTTTAGTAGTATTCCTTTTAAAATTTGCTCTATATTTGTGTGTATGTGTGTGACATGTATAAATCCCATCCACTCCTGGTTAGAAGCTGGCTAAGACCCATTGGAAGAAACCCACTCCTAGATTATCTTCTTATCCCAGATTACCTGGCAGTGTAGACTCATATAATCCAGTTCAGAGCAGATAATCTGGGATCAGATCTTGGGATATAGCAGCAGTGTAGAAGGGGACTCAGGATGGATCTACACTGTCCTAATTACCAGGATCTGATCCCAGATTATCTGATTTAAACTGGATTATATGAGTCCCACTGCCAGATAATATGGGATAAGAAGAAAAGTGACATAGCTGGACCAAGCTTGGCACACAGACCCAATATGCCAGCTGTGAATCCTGGGGGAGTTTTGGGAGGGTTGACCCAAGACTTTTGGGAATTGTAGTCCACCCACATCCTTATACATTTTCTCATGGGAGCATTCATAAAAAACAAAAGACTGAGGGTTTTTCCTAAGACATAGTGTAACATCGGAAGCAGGCTAAGCCTCATAGGAAGAAAGCCACTCGTGTCAAAGTAAAGACAACCCAATGAAATAGGAAATAACACTTCCAAACCAGGAACAGATTTTTATTATTTAAAAAGTTTTTAATAAACACTTTAAAAATTAACCAAAAATCTAGATTTGGTGAGCTAACAGTGGTTTTTGTGTTCTTCCACTGTAGCAAATTTCATTAGGATAGCTCATAAAATGAAGGGGAGAGAGGCCCCTCAATTTTCCCCACTGATGATAATGTTTTCCTTCATGCGCATGTGCATCCGCCATTAACGAGGTACATAACGAAGATTCAGAAGTTTTGGAAAGTTTTGAATTTTTTGCTTCAAAATTCAGAAATGACTTTAGAAACTAAGCGTCAGCGCCCTCTACTTTTGAAGCAAGTATTGAACCATTTTTTTCATGGATCACACATGCCTAATAGCTACCTGTAATTATGGATAAAGAATTTTTTAATCTGGAAATTCCTTATCCAAAATTCTGGGTATCTGTTCTGTAATCAACTAAATCTTGTAATTTTATATTCTCCTTTAATGTAATAATACAAGAAGCATGGGATTTCACAGTTAGAAGAGTCACTTCTTTGAAAGGATTTCCACATTAAAATGATGACACATATAAAATGCTGTTTTATTTTTCCTTTGCCATGAGTAGTTTGACTACTCTCATTTCTCTTAGGCATTGCACTCAACAGATTGATCCTCAAGGCAATGAGAAACTTTCTATATAATGTGTTACATTAAAAAGTTCTAACACAAAAGATATATCAGAAATTAATAGCTCAATCTTGTGTATTTTACTCAGAGGTAAGTATTAGGCTTGCTCAAATAATTCGTTTTCCCCGTTTACCGTTATTGATTCGTTATTTTCGATTGTTTTGAAGCAATATCGAACCTTGGTTGTCCACACGTCTGGATATCGTGGTTTCGAATCGCGAGAGGCCGTTTTTTCTAATTTCTTCGTTTTTTTGTTAAGAAAAAAAAGCTTTTGCAAAGCACCCAAACTCCTTTCCTTTTGCCCCTCAGCCAATGGGAGGCTCAGCCAATGGGAGGGGGTGAGGGGGAAGGAGGCCGAGGAGGAGGAGGAAGACGGAGGGGGGAAATGGCCGCCGCCGCCGCCGCCTCGCCTCAGCTCAGTGCATTAATTAATTGGGCCTTAATGAGCCCCCTTCCAAGCCAAACCCACCAGAGAAACACCCTCAATGCAAACCTTGCAACGTCCTTCTCTCCTTCTTGGACACAAAGGCAAAGGGAGGAGGCACTTCGGGTTCCCAAGCGACCTGAAAAGAGCCATAGAGAAAGGGAGAGCCAGTGCGCATGCTCCACCCTCCAAGGCACACAAGGGGGGAGTTCGCATGGGAGCCGGAAGTGTTGGGGCCTCCGTCCCTCCCTTGCTTTTCCTCTTTGGTCTCCCTATCTTGAACACAGAACACGCATGAAAAAAAACACACCATAATTTCACAATATATAGTTTAAATAACAAAAGGAAGAGGAAGGAAGAGGCCCGGGATGCGAGGGGGTGTGGGCCAGGCCCGTCCTCGGCTGCTCCCAGGGGCCCAGATTCGCACCCTCCCTCCCCCCAATACAGGTCTCCAGTCCATACCACGCTACATGAACTTGAATGGATACTGTGGTTGTGTTGTCGAAAGCTTTCATGGCCGGGATCACACTGTTGTGGTATGTATTCCGGGCTCTATGGCCATGTGCCAGAAGCATTCTCTCCTGACGTTTCACCCACATCTGTGGCAGACATAGAGGTTTTGACGTCTGTGCGAAGCTAGGCAAGTGGGGTTTATATATCTGTGGAAGGTCCAGGGTGGGAGAAAGAACTCTTGTCTGTGGGAGGCAAGTGTGAATGTTGCAATTGGTCACCTTGATTAGCATTGAATAGCATTGCAGCTTCAAAGCCTGGCTGCTTCCTACCTGGGGGAATCCTTTGTTGGGAGGTATTAGCTGGCCCTGATTGTTTCCTGTCTGGAATTCCCATTTTCTGGGTGTTTCTGGGAAGGTAATGGCACTCCATGTAGTCATGCCGGCCACATGACCTTGGAGGTGTCTATGGACAACACTGGCTCTTGGGCTTAGAAATGGAGATGAGCACCAACCCCCAGAGTCAGACATGACTGAACTTAACGTCAAGGGATACCTTTACCTTTACCTACACACACACACACACACACACACACACACACACAAGCAGGGACTATATATATATATATATACACAATATATATCACACACACACCAATTTAACAAAGTTTCAGCCACAAAAACAAAGTTTCTGAAGTAGAACAATGACTTTCACAGTAAAGACAACCCAATTTAACAGGAAATAAGACTTTCAAACCAGGAACAGATTTCTGCAATTATTAAAAAATGGTTTATTATAAAAGCTATGAAAATTTGCCAAAAATCAGAGGATAAGGGAAACGTTCCACATTTTGGTGAGCTATCAGTGTTAAATGTGTTCTACCACTGTACCAAGTTTGAAGAAGATCACTCAAAAAATGAGGGCGGGAGAGCCCCCTAAGTCCCCCCCCCTCGGGCTGTTTTTGGGCCACCGCGCATGCGCGTCCGCCATTAACGAATTAATTTAGAAAATAACGAATTTTCGTTAATTTCGAAAAATTTTGGGGGCCAAATTCGTTATTAGCAACAAAAACGAAAAACTGCCCCCTCTAGATTTGAAACGAGTTTAGAATCAAATTTTTCATGGATCGATCAAGCCTAGTAAGTATTACTAAATTAATTGAGATTTAGGTGTATATATGGGGTTATAATCTAATTAATATGAATCTATAAATGTTGCTTGAAAGGACAATGTGGAGTGATCCAAAATTGGAACAAGACCCTGGGCATAGTTTTTTCTATAAACTTTTATGTGGCAATCCTTCCTTTCCTATTACACAGTTTATAAGAAACTAGCTGTGCCCGGCCACGCATTGCTGTGGCGAAGTATGGTGGTATGGGAAATAAAGTATTGAGGAATTGGTGGTAGTTAAGGTAAAGGGTAAAGGTTTTTCAGTGATTTAAGTTTAGTCGTGTATGAGTTTGGGGGTTTATTTATTTATTTTATTTATTTACATCACTTTTACCCCGCCTTTCTCCCCAAGTGGACTCAAAGTGGCTTACAATAAATAGGCAAAAATTCAATGCCTAAAAACAATGTAAAAACAACAATTCAAATAAAACAATCTACAAACCAACAATTCATATAAAACAGATACCATTGCAAAATAAAATCACATTATATAAAATTTTAAGCATGTCCAAGATTAGAATCCATACATCCAGAATCTTCAAAATCTTCGTACAGGTCATGTAAAGTCCATGTTCTCATTCATTAAAAGCTTGCGTGCACAACCATGTCTTTAAGGCTTTCCTGAAGCCTAGGAGAGTTGGTATCTGCCGTATGTTGCTGGGCAGGGTGTTCCACAGCCGAGGAGCCACCGCCGAGAAGGCCCTATCCCTTGTTCCCACAAGCCTTACCTGCAAGGCTGGTGGGACCGAGAGCAGCCCCCCCCCCCCGATGATCTAATAGTTCTAGAAGGCTCATGGGGGAGATACGTTCGGACAGGTAAGATGGGCCAGAACCATTTAGGGCTTTGTAGGTCAAAACCAGCACTTTGAATTGGGCTCGGTAGCATATCGGCAGCCAGTGGAACTGGTTTAGCAGGGGGGTGGTACTCTCCCTGTATGCAGCTCCTGTTATTAGTCTGGCTGCCGCCCGTTGTACTAGTTGGAGCTTCCAAGCTGTCTTCAAAGGCAGCCCCACGTAGACCGCGTTGCAGTAGTTCAAACAAGCTGTAACCAGAGCGTGGACCACTGTGGCCAAGTCAGACCTCCCAAGGTACGGGTGCAGCTGGCGCACAAGGCGGAGTGGTGTGAAGGCTCCCCTGACCACCACCGAGACCTGGGGCTCCAGGCTCAGCGATGAGTCCAAGAGAACCCCCAGACTGCGAACCTGTGTCTTCAGAGGGAATGCGACCCAGTCCAACACAGGCTGTAACCCTATACCCTGTTCAGCCCTGCGACTGACCAGGAGGACCTCTGTCTTGTCTGGATTAAGTTTCAATTTGTTTGCCCTCATCCAGTCCGATACAGCGGCCAGACACCAGTTCAGGACCTGAACAGCCTCCTTAGTGACAGATGGGAAGGAGTGACAGAGCTGGACATCATCTGCGTACAGATGACACCGCACCCCGAAACTCCGGATGATCTCTCCCAGAGGCTTCATGTATATGTTGAACAACATGGGGGACAGTATTGACCCCTGCGGGACCCCACAAATCAATTGTTGAGGGGCCGAGCAGATGCCCCCCGGTGACACCATCTGGGAACGACCCTCCAGGAAGGACCGGAGCCACTGCAGAACAGTACCCCCGAGACCCATCCTGGCAAGGCGCCCCAGAAGGATACTGGGATCGACGGTATCGAAGGCCGCTGAGAAATCCAGCAGAACCAGCAGGGACACACTCCCCCTGTCCAGTTCCCGCCGTAGATCATCGACTAAGGCGACCAAGGCTGTCTTGGTACCATGCCCCTGCCTGAAGCCAGGGTTGGTGCTCATGTCCATTTGTAAGGCGAAGAGGTGGCGTTGTCCATATCTCCTCCAAGGTCATGTGGCTGGCATGACTGTATGGAGCGCCGTTACTTTCCCGCCGGAGCAGTAGCTATTCATTGACTGTCATTTGTATGTGTTTGAACTTTAGGGTTGGTAGAAGGTGGGGCTAATAGTGGGGGTTCTGTGCAGTCCCCCAATTCAAACCTGCGACTTTTCGGTCCAGAAGTTCAGTAGGTGAGCGATGTAACACACTGTGCCATCAGGGGACATTATTTTGTAAAGGTTGTGAATATAGAATATTTGTGATTGGTTTTTTTGTCTGTTGAAAGTAAGTATGAATAGTGTAATTAGGGGAAATGATTAGCATGTAATGGCCTTGCAGCTTTAAAGGGTGGATGTTTCATGCGTGAGTGAATTATTTGTTGGGAGGTGTTAGCTGGTCCTGATTGTTTTGTGTTTGGAATTCCCTTGGATGATGGTTTGTGTTGCCAATTTTAGAGTTTGGGGGGTCTTGGGTTTTGCTGTTTTGTGTGTCGCCGTGATGCCAAAAGCCGTTTATATATAGAGATAGCCAAAAAAACACAGGATAAAAGTATAAAGATTAAAAAATTGCAACTCAACACTCTACGTTTAAAACTACATGCTGAAAAGCCTGTGCACTGTGTTCTTTTAGCTAAATTTGAAATTAATATGTGCATATAAATGTGATTATTTCACATTCCAGCTTCCATTCTGTCAGTACAATTATTGGTCCCAACATGCCATATACTTTATTAAAATTAAAATCAAATATTGAAATTATAGCTCTAGGAAAGTGTCGTGATTCCTTTTATAAATGAGGATGTAATTTTACTTTATAAGTGTATTTCCATTATTATTATTATTATTATTATTATTATTATTATTATTATTATTATTTCAGAAATGAAAAGCTTAATATTAGCAAATAATTTTAAAGAATGCCAAAGATTTGTCTGCAAATCATTCATTTATCTGCAGCCAAGTAAACAAGAGGTACACATTATATTGAAGGCTGTACATGTGGAAATGTTTATCAGGAAAAAGATGGTGCATATATAATATTCTGAAGGCTTGTGTCAGTCTCTGTTTCTTGATTGAAAGTTAATGTGGCTATTCTCTTTTGAGAGAGTGACAGTTAAGTGGGCTAGTTTCAAAACAATCCTTATCAAGGACACTTCATAAAAATGGATCTACAAGCACACTGCTTAATAAATAATGCAATGTGCTAGTCCTTGGTGGTTTTACTGAGGGAATTAGACTTCCTACAGACTGCTAAGAAAGATAAATCTTATCAAAATTGCAATAATTTGTACAATGTGCTACAGAAGAGTTCAACAACTCAAAGGTATAAAGATCTTTGTAACTTTCCATCATTATTGTTATAAATTTAAGGATTCAGCCCTGAATTATACAGTACTCACAATCCAGTAGAAATATTTATGAATAATTGAAGAGAACAGAACATGGTCCTGATTTTTCCATAACTCTCATTACTTTCTGCAGAGCACAAACTGCAACATGGCCTTATATGTGTCCACTTGGAAACAGCTTCCAATGAATTCAAAAAACCTTACTTCTGAGGAAGGAATTGTAGGTAAGATGTTGAATGGCATTTAAATGACAATGTGTACTACTTCCCTTTTTTGACAATCTGGATGCCAACTTTGTTATATTGGTGTGGGAGGAAGGGGGAATTAGATCAGCATTTACTGAATGGATCCCTGGACTTCAGAAGATGGCGTAGTGGACTAAGTGACTTGAAGGTTGGGTCGCTGACCTGAAAGCTGCCAGGTTCGAATCCCACCCGGGGAGAGCGTGGATGAGCTCCCTCTATCAGCTCCAGCTCCGTGCAGGGACATGAGAGAAGCCTCCCACAAGGATAGTAAAACATCAAAACATCCGGGCATCCCCTGGGCAACGTCCTTGCAGACGGCCAATTCTCTCACTCCAGAAGCAACTCCGGTTGCTCCTGACACGAAAAAAAAGGCCTTTCCTGCTCCATGTCTTCCCCTGATGTCTTTGCAAGAGAAGTTCCCAGAACCCAGCATAGTTGACCACTCTGATAACGTCTATTGCCAATTTAGTGGAGAAATAGAAGGAGTCTTTTAATTCTCCCATTGGAGAGAATTTGAAAGTGTAAACCACTGCTGGATCATGCCCTACATTTTCCCCTGGGTGGGTTAAATGGTACCCTAATAGGGTAGCCTATGGTACCCTAATTTACTTAGAAGTAAATTATACTGTATTTAGTATTACTTACCTGGAGACTTCCCAAATTAAAATGTGACACATAATAAATTTTGGAATATAGTGATGTTTAAATAAAATTAATCTTTTAATAAAATCTTTATGTATGTCTAGAAGATCGGTATTTTAATATGAAAAACTCAAATAATTATGCTCTGAATATGTATCTAGAGCTTGTTATTTCAAACTATGAAAAAGACAACTCCTTTTTCTCTCCCCAGTACACTGTTGAGCTAAAAATATAACTATTAAGGTTTCAAGGTTATTTAAATAATAATAATTTGAAAATCAGCTATCCAAAAATTGATCTTTTCAAGGAAGCATTTCCTGCAGCTGTGTGAATTTATGACATCTTAAGTTTAAAACATGCATCTAAAATGAGTTATCCATTGTGTGCACAGAAATAATTTTCATGGCAGATTGCTTTGGCTGATCAGATGAAATCAGGAATAAAGGCAGTGGTGATGAAGATTTTAAAAGCAGTGTTAGGAAACTACTACAAAATCTATAAAAAAAAGATGATCATTTGGACAGATCAAAAGTCGGATGGTAAAGTCTCTAATGAATTTATGAAATTGAATGGTGCAGTAATTTCTGTTGAACATTGATACTTTTCAACCCCCCACCTCACCTCCACCCCAAGTCTCCCATTCATTCTATACAGAGAAAAACTCTGAAGGTTTTCCATTGTTTGTGTGGAGTTCTACATGTTCACCAGAGCTTGTTACTCTGGACAGGGGCCTGATTCTATGGTTCTGCATGTTCACAAGAGCTTTTTATTCTGGACATGGGCCAACCCCCAAACCACCAAAAGATGGGTTCAATCACGTAAGCAGGCCAATCATACGTTTCAGATACATTGGCCACTGCACTGGTAGTATATTGGCACATCCATCTGTTATCCTCCCCCTGTAGTGTTAAAAGCACAATTGTAGTAAAGTGAGAAGACAGAGTATAGCAAAACAAATTTATCCAAGAGACACACTAAATATATATATATTCATTCACAGTATGACTCTTCATGATACATTCAGTGCACAGAGAAAGCTGTGCAGTGATAGAAGTCCATTGCAGTGGTGTGTATTAATACATTTCACAAGCTTGCCCGCAAGGAATACAATAATAATCAACCAACCACTTTTGTGGAGGTTAGGGATGGAAGAAGTCCATAAAAGTGGAAAAAAAACTATTAATATCTTGAGCTCCCACCACCACCATATTTAACATGCTTGCTGGTTCTAGGAGCCCTAAGCTTTTTAATGTATGTTTTCCACGCATGCATGGGGCTTGCTTGGTTCAAACAGCCCCCTCCGCTGTTCCTTCTTGGAGATGGAGTGACACGACGCTCCATGGGCCTCTTTGCTGCTGGTGAACAGGTTCACTAGGGCTGCCACACAGTCTCACACATCCAAGCCAGTAGCAATGAGGAGGAAAAGCAAGCCCTGTGCACTGGTGCCACTAACAGTCCCCAGCCTGCCCAGTCAGAACATAGAAGCACTGGAGAGCCAGCCAGTGTTTGTTTCTGTGTTTTACCCAGAATCATAGAATAGTAGAGTTGGAAGAGACCTCATACGCCATCCAGTCCAACCCCCTGCCAAGAAGCAGGAAATCGCATTCAAAGCACCCCCGACAGATGGCCATCCAGCCTCTGCTTAAAGAAGGAGCCTCCAAAGAAGGAGCCTCCACCACAGCCCAGGGGAGAGAGTTCCACTGTCGAACAGCTCTCACAGTGAGGAAGTTCTTCCTGATGTTCAGGTGGAATCTCCTTTCTTGTAGTTTGAAGCCATTGTTTCGCGTCCTAGTCTGCAGGGAAGCAGTAAACAAGCTTGCTCCCTCCTCCCTATAACTTCCCCTCACATATTTGTACATGGCTATCATGTCTCCCCTTAGCCTTCTCTTCTGCAGGCTAAGCATGCCCAGTTCTTTAAGCCACTCCTCATAGGGCTTGTTCTCCAGACCCTTGATCATTTTAGTTGCCCTCCTCTAAAAGCTTTCCAGCTTGTCAACATCTCCCTTCAATTGCAGTGCCCAGAATTGGACACAGTATTCCAGGTGTGGTCTAACCAAGGCAGAATAGAGAGTTAGCATGACTTCCCTGGATCTAAATGCTATACCCTTATTTATGCAGGCCAGAATCCCGTTGGCTTTTTTAGCAGCCGCATCACATTGTTGGCTCATGTTTAACTTGTTGTCCACGAGGACTTCAAGATCTTTTTCACACATACTGATGTCGAGCCAGGCGTCCCCCATTCTGTATCTTTGCATTCCATTTTTTCTGCCGAAGTGGAGTATCTTGCATTTGTCCCTGTTGAACTTAATTTTGTTAGTTTTGGCCCATCTCTCTAGTCTGTTAAGATCGTTTTGAATTCTGCTCCTGTCTTCTGGAGTGTTAGCTATCCCTCCCAGTTTAGTGTCATCTGCAAACTTGATGATCATGATACCTCTTGAGGAAAACAGAAAAACAAAGAGAAGAGCCCAGAGGCATTTTTAACCCTGATTTTTTCAGGATGAAGCAGGCAGGTCAGGAAAACCCAGCTATAAATCATGTATGGATGCTATCAGACAGGGCTTAAACCAACAATGAAGCCGGTTTAAAAAACCCACTTTGTTGTTGGTTTAAGTTCCCATGCCCTTGCCAAAAATCCAGGCTTTCCCAGGAGCGGGGGGAGGTATTCCCATGCCAACCTGGAACTACTGCACTAGCATGAGGCCACCCTCCAAAAAACTCCCCAAAGCCCTTAAAATATACAAAAATTTACCAGGCCGCCACGGTGCATCTCCTGGTATATAGAAATGACACGCCAGGATGCAGGGGGAGGGGCATGGAGCAATCATTTCTATGTGCCAGGACGACTGTCGAAGAGGCCTCATGTATTTTAAGGGCTTTTGAGGGAAATGAAGAAGAGATCGAAGATTTGGGGGGTCTCCCTGGCAGGGGAGACCCGTGCCAAGCCCAAAGAGAGAGTTCCACGACATTGGCGAGCTTACGAGAAGCAAAAAAATGAAATTTTCCCTATTCCCAATAAAAAGGCTCACCAAGTTTGAAGCAGAGGTCACCGAGGTTTATTCTGGTCCAGCTGGAACAGGATGACGGCAGCAATAAGTTGCAAGAAGAACCGGTATGCCATTACATAGAAAAATACACATTTTATACTTTTGCTTTTTGAATCTCCATCTCTCATACACCCAGCTGGCTCCTCGCTGATTGGTCAGGGGAGCCCCTGATGTCAGGAGGCAGGAGGAGTGGTCTGGGAGGCTTGCACAATTCATCCAATGGGAGCGTGAGCCCCACCTGTGACCTCACTCCCTCGCTGGCCAATGGGGAAGATGGAGGCATGGCAACAGGAAAAACAAAGGCAAACATATGTTGATGATGGGATTATGGTGACCCTATGTTGGGTCTTTTGTCAAGCAGTCTTGGCGAATGCCCTTCGGGCTCTCAAGCCAGACCTGGCTATTGATTCATTGATTGATACAAGTCTCTTGAGAGAGTCTGACACATGCATGCCAGCCCATTGTGAAAAGAGCAGAATCAGTGAAGATCTTGATGGGATTATGAATGATTCAGGGTCCAAGGAGGATATGGCTTTGTCTAGTTGACTGTGGCTTATTCTTATCTACTTGCAGAGGGAAATAAGCCCTTATGTTGAATTATTAAAATGTCCATAGGTTTCCTCCTTCCCTGATGGCCAGGCTTTGCCCTCTGAGGTCTGGGAAGGAAGTCCATTGTTTCTTCTTCAGAGGGTGATCATGGCAGTCCATTTTAGTAATATGTAGCCTAAGGCATCCTGATGGTGCCCAGGTCAGGATGATGTGCTGGTCAAAAGTTCGCATCAGGGTCACAATGCCTCATTTATAAGGGGTAAAATATCATAAGAAATAATAATAAAAATAATAAAATAATAAAATTGATAGGAGACACATAGGATCCACTATGGGGGAGAAACACAAGATCCAGCATCCCCATGGACATAGTCCTATGAGGCGTTCAAAACGGCTCTGATCTCCTTTTGCATTTCTCATAGGGGAAAAAGAGGGAATCCCAGAGGTTCTACATTGGCCCAGGCAGGCAAGAGGGCTTGCTGGGGTTCCCCTAGAACTAGGAGGCGGCACAAGGGATACATGGGTTTCATGCAAGGAAAGGGAAAAGGGGTCCCTGATACCTAAAAGTTCATAAAAAGACATAGAAAGGACATTGCAGATGGTGTTGCCTGTGCTCATTCATAAAAAGACAAACTCATTCATGTAAAGGGACCAATTCATGTGTGGGGAGGTGAATCTGAGCCACTGTGGCGAAAAGTGAGATAGCTGTTTAGTTTAGAAAGTGATCCGGAGTGGAATGAAATTGGTCCGGAGAGTTTTTGGTTATTGAAAGCAGTCTGCAAAAGGGCACCTTTTGTAGGCAGGGAAGTGAAAGCAGCAGCGGATACAATTTATTACTCTGAGTTAATATGTAACAAAGGACAACAGAACCTCAATGGAGAGAGGCTGCCTGTGGTTTTTAGATACTGTAAGGGAGGATGCAATGTATCTGTGTGGCTAGAGCCTGTTTGTAAAGGAAAATCAGGGTTCCTATGAGCCTGTGGAACTCCTGACAGAAATCAGCTCGGTGTCAAAGCAATGTGAGTGCGGGGGGTTGTGTGCTCAACATCAGGGAGTTGGGGAGGTGTGCTCCCCCCCTCAGTTCTCAGAACATTTGGAAGCTTAAAGGACTGAGAGGGCTACCCAATTGAAAGTCCTCACAGGGCCTATACCCCATTACACCCAGGCCTTTCAGGGTTTACCTGCTTTGTCCCGAATTACTTCACTTTTACCAGAGGTGTCATTTGGACACCTCTGGTAAAAGCTTAAGAGGGCCCACATTTTGGGCCCTGTCAGGAAGGGCCCCAAGTGAAATCTCTCTCCTTTGCTTTTAGGTTTTGCTCCTTTCAGGGGTGGGGTGGGGGCCAAAGAGCCTGGCTTAGATAATTTATTGTTGTGTTTTGCAGGCCTATTTGATTTATTCTGGAAAACAGAAACAAATGGAAGGCCAACTGTACTTCCAAAAAGAACCCATAGTGCCTTCTGCCAGTATAGATAGGGCTAAAGACCAATAATTATGAACAGAGCTATATATCACTCTCATGGCTGCTGTCATGTCCTTCTTTAGATAAAAGTATTTGGAAAATGGCATACGTCAGATTTATCCATTTTGTAGCTGGTGTGCATGAATTTTGGTCCAAAACCCAAATCGATGTTTAGAAATCTCAGTAGTTATATTTTGGCTATGGTTTGAAAACAAACTGGTGTAATTAATTACCACTGATGAAGGGAGTATGCCTGAAGACTTGTAGATGAATGAGGATTTTGTAGTCCATGCTCTTAACATAATAATAATAATAAAAAAACTTTATTTATACCCCGCCACCATCTCCCCAACGGGGACTCAGGGCGGCTTACATGGGGCCATGCCCAAGACAGTACAATATAACAAAATATAAAAACAGCATATCAAAATACAATTAAACAATACAAGAATAATAATGCACAGTACAGAACAAAATCAAAGCAAAAGCAATATAACATAACAAGGGCGGGCCGCATGGACACAAAGTTAAAACTCGGGGTAAGAAGAGATAAGAATAAAACCATGGGGAACAGGGACATGAGATAGTGAAACAGTCTAGAGGATAGATGTTGGGGGGAGTAACAAAGGAGGTATATAACAGTTACTCTCCGAAAGCACACCGGAAGAGCCATGTTTTTAAATCTTTCCTAAAGGCTAAAAGAGTGGGGGCTTGCCTGATCTCAATGGGCAGTGAGTTCCATAAACTCCCTTGTTCCCACAAGGCCCTCTCCCTTGTTCCCACAAGGCGGGCCTGAGATAAAGGCAGTGGCGACAGGAGGGCCTCCCCTGACGATCGAAGGGCTCGGGCAGGTTTATGGTAGGAGATACGGTCACGAAGGTAGGTGGGTCCCAAACCGTTTAGGGCTTTATAAATGATGGTCTGCACCTTGAATTGGGACCGGAAAATGAACAGCAGCCAGTGGAGCTCCTTAAACAAGGGAGTAGATCTCTCCCTGTAACTCGCTCCCGTTATTAATCTGGCAGCCGAGCGTTGGACCAATTGTAATTTCCGGGCCGTCTTCAAGGGAAGCCCCACGTAGAGTGCATTACAGTAGTCCAGTCTAGAGGTAACTAAGGCGTGCACCACCATGGTCAAGTCAGACTTCACGAGGTATGGTCGCAGTTGGCGCACAAGTTTGAGTTGTGCGAAAGCCCTCCCGGCCACCGCCGACACCTGAGCCTCAAGCGTCAACGCTGAGTCCAGGAGGACCCCCAAACTGCGGACCTGTGATTTCAGGGGGAGTGCAACCCCGTCCAGCACAGGTTGCCACCCAATACCCTGATCTGACGAGCGACTGACCAGGAGGGCCTCTGTCTTGTCAGGATTGATCCTCAGCTTGTTCCTCCTCATCCAGTCCGCCACAGCGGCCAAGCACTGGTTCAGCACCCGAGGGGCTTCCTTGGAGTCAGATGGAAACGAGTAGATAGATAGTAACATAGATTTTTTTCTTTAAAAAATAATGGAAATCACAATGCCATTTTTGTCATATTTATATAACATTTGCATTCCGAACACATAAAGTCATAAGAATAAATTCAGGAATTGCTTCTGTTTTAATCTGGAAGATAGCCCCTTTCCTCCAGTTTATTTGAGAATAATGTTCTCAGGATAATAGAAAGCATAGAAGTATAACCAACATATTTTTTCCCAAAAAGATAGGTGCAGATGTTTTATGGTGTTATCACACCAGGGCTTTAAAGTGGGCAGCCCCACATTTCTACCACCTACAGCATTCTGTGAAATATACTTTAGGGTGGGGCTTTTTGAATTCTCAGCTACAGACGTCCTCACTTTCTCAAACTACTTTTCCCAGAATTCTGCAGGCAACAGATATGTGAGACTGCCCTCTTTATAGCCCTGGTGTGATAAAGTGATGTGTGGCATGCAGGTCCTTTAAAAATGTTGGAAGGTTGATAATAATAAAATAATAATAAACTTTATTTATATCCCACCCCATGTCCCCAAAGGGAGTGGTGCGGTTTACAAGGTAGCAACAGAGCAAACAAAACACATAAAATATACAATGGGATTTTACATTAACTTCTCCCCACCCTGCTTGTTTATTCTGAGACAGAAAGATACACATTTCCAAAGGTTGGATACAGGTACTAAAGAAATATGGAGACAAAGTACTAATTTTTGAAAGAAGGGAGAAGTCAACTCTGTAGACAAGACATATGCAAAAAGCCTTTCCTAGATACATCAAAGAAGGGAAAGGAGAAGTGAAACAAAAGAGCAAGGCATATGCTCCAGGATTTCCTCTCACTAATTACTTTGCCTCTGGTGGCTCAGTGTGTTAAAGCGCTGAGCTGCTGAACTTGCTGACTGAAAAGTTGGCAGTTAGAATCCGGGGAGCAGAGTGAGCTCCGCTATTAGCCCCAGCTTCTACCAATCTAGCAGTTCAAAAACAAGCAAATGTGACTAGATCAATAGGTACCGTTTCTGTGGGAAGGTAACAGCACTCTATGCAGTCATGCCGGCCACATGACCTTGGAGGTGTCTACGGACAATGCTGGCTCTTTGCTTAGAAATGGAGATGAGCACCAACCCCCAGAGTCAGACATGACTAGACTTAACGTCAGGGGAAACCTTTACCTTTATCTAATCACTTTGTAGAAGTGTTTATGTCTTTTCTGCAGCCACATTAACACTGAAATGGACACCTGTGGAGTGAGAGAAAAGAAGTAAAGTCAGGCTTCACAAAGCAAACCCCCGCCCCCGCATTTGTAAATACCCTTTCCTTTCCTAGTTTGACATTTCCTGATTTACTTTTATTATCCATCACAAGCATTCCATATCGAGCAAATATATATATACATTAAAAACAACCGCTAAAAACATTTCAATATTAAAATTATTAAAATTGCATAATCCAATATTGTAGTCCAGTATATATATCCCTCCCTCCTCTTGCTTTCAGCACACACAAGTTGTGTCACATAACTGGTGATAAAGCACACAGAAGCACCAGGGTAAACAGCAGTTAAAGAAAAACCAGCCAATAAAGCACATAAAATAAGGCAACAACAGTAATAAAAACACACACACAATGGAAAATTCCTATACATGTTGGATAGAGAGACATATATGCCAGTAAAATATTGCATATACCTATTGTTTTATTTCAACCCAAATGATTTGTCTTAACAGACATAGAACTGGGACCCACGTAAGGTTTTTCAGTAGTCCCATTGCAACATATTCTTACTATTGCTTTTAAGGTCTGGAGTGCCTAGTGAATTATAATGTCATTGTAGCCCTTGGTTAGTAAATGTATGGTGCTTTAACAATAGCACTGCACCATCAAAACATATATAACTTGACTGAGGTACAATCCTACCATCATAATTTGTTGTATTGCACCATAAATTCTTTATTGTAGTCTGGATCAGTTTGCTTCAAAACAAAACAACGAGCAATATGTAGGGTTAATGTTAAGACTATATTTCACTTATCAAATTTTGCTCGTTCATTCTACTGTTGAGATTGCAGAACAGTATTACAAAGAGAAGGTGTAATCAAATTGTACTTTTGTTAATTGCTTTGCCAATTGTATTGTTAATTGCATAGCTAGCTTGTGGCAGCATTAGAGGAAGGGAAAGAGGGCTAAGGCGTGAGAAAGAACAACAAAAGGCTTGACTGAAACTCAAGTCTGTACAATTAAGGAGTTAGGAGATGTCTGAGAATAGAAACAGAGACAAAACAACCAGCTTGAAAGATAAGTCTTCCAACCGTAAGTCCTTGAGACCACAAACAAAGACTTTACTGAGGCCTCGCAGTGCATACTCAGATTGCCTGAAGGGAGGCAAAGGGGAGGGGAAAAGAGGGGAGGGGTAGAAAGTATGGTTGCTTACCTGTAACCGTGTTTCTCCGAATGGTGATCTGTGGAATCCACACATATGGTACTTCCCTACACCTGTGTAGCTTTTCCGGAACCCTTCAACAGCTGAAATACTTTGACTATAACCCCACCCACCTTCCCCTGAAGGTATATAGCCTCAGGTGGGGTTAGAGCCCATGTTCCCTACCACCGTAGCGGCAGTTGAGAGAGGCATGATGTTTTAGCGGGGAGGATGGGTGGGGATGTGTGGATTCCACAGATCACCATTCGGAGAAACACGGTTACAGGTAAGCAACCATACTTTCCTCCTCATGGTGTCTGTGGAATGCACACATATGGTAGATTAGCAAGCTACTCACTGATGAGGACGGAGGGCATCATGCCACCGCTGAAAATAAAACCGCTCTCCCGAAGGCCGCATGCCGCTTGGAAAGGAGATCCACCTTGTAGTGGGATACAAAGGTCAGCAGCGTAGCCCAGGTAGCTGCCCTGCAGACATTCTCCAGGGAGACTCCACGGGAAAAGGCTGTGGAAGCCGCAACGGCTCGTGTGGAGTGGCCTCTGAGTCCTGGAGGTGGCTCCTGCCCGGTAAGTTGATAGGCCAGCCTGATCGTGGTGACAACCCATGCGGAGAGACGCTGTGAGGAGACTGGGGTCCCTCTGGCGTCCGCTCTGTACTTCAAAAAGAGTCTAGGAGACTTCCTAAACTCGTTGGTGTGCTCGACATAGAAAAGTAACACCCTGCGTACGTCGAGGAGATGGACTGCTCAAGCGGAGTGGTTGGCTCCTGGAAGAAGGCCGGGAGCACGATATCTTGTGTTGCATGGAAGAGGGTGGCAACCTTTGGGAGGAAAGCGATGTCAGTCCTCATCACTACCTTATCCTTGTGGAATCTCATGTAAAGTTCATCCACACGGAGGACACAGAGCTCGCTGGCATGGCGCGCTGTGGTGATAGCCACCAGGAAAGCTGTCTTCCAAGACAGGTGGGCAAGGTCAACTGAGGCAAGTGGCTCGAACGGAGGTTTTGTGAGCGCAGAAAGGACTAGATGGAGCTGCCAAGCAGGTGGTGGGAGGGCACGAGGCGGATATGAGTTTTTGTAGCCTTGTAGGAAAATTTGGACCAAAGGATCCTGAAAGCGTTTGCGGTAGGCGGAGATCGCTGCTAGGTAACACTTGATCGAGAACGCCATTCCCTTTCATGCCAGGGAGGCGAGGAAATCAAGTAGAAGGGGTGTTGATGCATTCAGCAGATCGGTCCCCCGCTGTTGTGCAAAGTCTGTAAATTTTGCCCACTTGCAACGGTAGGATTGTTGCGTAGACGGCCTGTGGGCTGCTGCGAGGATGTCTAATACGGCCTTGGATAGCGGTTGGGCCGCACCCTCCAGGCAATGAGATGGAGCCAGTGAATGTCTGGATGGCGAATTGTGCCCTGTTCGCAGGTCAGCAGATCTGGCTGGCGGGGGAGTTCGTAACAATCGTTGTTTGCCATTGCTGCAAGGTGAGGGAACCAAGGCTGACGAGGCCAGCATGGTGCTATGACGATGGTGTCTGCTTTGTCGTGGTAGAGCTTGGATACCACTTTGGACAAGAGTGGGACTGGTGGAAACACATACAGGAGCGGTCCCATCCAGCAGAAGAGGAACGCATCCCCTAGACAACCCGTCGAGGCTTGCTGCGCTCCCCAGGCGCAAAAAAGCTGGCATTTAGTATTGTCCTGGGACGCAAAGAGGTCTATGGATGGCTGTCCCCAACGGCGAAACAGAGACGTCACCTCGTCCCAATGGAGAGACCATTCGTGTGGAAAGATCTGCTGAGCTGGTCGGCCAAAATGTTGGAATGACCTGGAACATGCACCGCAGTCAGAAGGATGTTGTTCCTGACACACCAGTTCCAAACTGTTATTGTCAATGCTAGCAGGGAGAGAGATCTCGTGCCCCCTTGCTTGTTTATATACCACAGCACCGTGGTATTGTCCGTGCAAACCTGCACCATATGCCCCCGCAAGACATCCTGGAAGGCCCGAAGAGCTTTGTAAAGGGTGAGGAGTTCTAGCCAGTTGATATGATGCCCCTGTTTGTCTTGCGTCCATTACCCTCGCACAGTGAGGTGACCAGTGTGTGCTCCCCATCCGAAGGGTGAAGCGTCTGTTGTGACCGTATGGGAAGGATCCCTGGGTTGAAAAGGCATGCCCTTGCAAACGTTTGTCCTGAGGAGCCACCAATGACGGGAGTGACGCACATGCGGTGGCAGGTTGAGCAAAGTTGAGGTGCAGTTTTGAAGCTGGTTGAAGTGCCGCACAAACCAAGACTGAAGGGGCCGCATCTGGAGACGGGCGAAAGGAGTGACCGTCGTTGCTGATGCCATGTGGCCCAAGGCGGGCTGGATGTGGTCAGCTCGTACATGAGTCTGGTGCCTGAGCCGTAAGAGTGATGTGCGGAGTGCTACAAAGCGCTCCTCCGGAAGATATGCCCTGCGAGATTGCGAATCCAGCACTGCCCCAATGAACTTGATGTTCTGCACCGGCCGAAGGTTGGACTTCGTGTGGTTCACAACCAGGCCTAGACTCTGAAGAAGTGAGAGAGTAAAGTTGATGTCACGCAGAAGTTGGTGACGAGATTGTGCAACTAATAGCCAGTCATCAATGTAAGGAACCACCGTGATTGAGTGAGTCCGTAAGTATGCCGCCACCACTGCCATCACCTTTGTGAATACCCGAGGAGCTGTAGAAATCCCAAAAGGGAGAACCCAAAAACAAAAAGCGCGATGGCCAATCATAAAGGCCAAAAACCGATGGTGTCTCGGAGCTATTGCGATATGGAAATACGCATCGCAAAGGTCAATGGTCGCAAACCACGCCTCCTCTGGAAGGAGAGGGAGAATGGTAGGGAGCGTGACCATTCAAAAGGTAGGTGCCCAAATGTAAGTGTTTAAAGCCCTGAGATCCAAAATGGGGCGCTGACCTCCGCCCTTCTTTGAAATTAAAAAATATCTTGAAAAGAAGGCTGAAGAAAAAGAGTTGGGGTGCAAGGGGACAACTGCCCCTTTTTGTAACAAAGTCTGCACCTCTTCCCATAGCACCGCTGATGGCTGGGTGGCTTTAAAATGGCCTGTACTCGGCCGGGTATGGAAATCAATAGAGTAGCCATACCGGACTACGTTAAAAACCCACCTATCTGTGGTAGTAGCAGCCCATGCCGAAAAAAACTGCTGTAGGCGTGTGCCAAAACGAAAATGCACCCCCGGAAGGGACTGACGCTGTTCTACGTTGCAAGGTCAGTAGGGGAAAAAGAAAAATCACTACTGTGTGGGGAAGGGAGGGATCCCATCACCAAGTGCGGGTTGCATGCCCGAGCGGGCAAAAGTCTGACGCTAAACACGCCGTCTAAAGCGAGATTGGTAGCAGCCCCTACCCTGTTGCCGAGGGCGGGCTGGCAGAGGCTGACGAGGTGGTTGCGATGATGCAGATGATGCCTGCGGGAAAGGCCTGGAGCCGGTATTGTAAGACCTTCGGTTGTAAGAAGCAGAAGGTGTCCAACGGCTACGGTTGTAATATCCCTGGGTGGTATAACCGTACTTATTAGCGGCTTGCCTGACTTCTTGTTTATGTTTTAACTTGTCTGTTTCAGGGTCAAACAGACCAGTGTCATGTACAGGTAAGCTCTCAGCCAGGGCTCTACCTTCTTCCGAAAGTGATGAGACCCTCAGCCACGCATAGCGACGGATAGCTGTAGAAGTTGCAAACATACAACCAGCAGTGTCTGCTGTATGTTTTGCCATGTCTTTTTGAGCCCTGGAAAGTAACATAGCCTCCTGATGGATGGCCGAGGCATAAGGCTGATGCTCCCGAGGGAGCGAGGTAAGGTAGGAGCTCATGCGCTTCCACATATATTCCTGGTATGCGGCCATATAGGCTCCATAATGTGCTAGGCATGTTACAAAGGATGCACTGGCATGGACCTTCTTGCCCAGGGTCTCCACCTTTTTACCCTCTTTATCCGAGGGTGTTGTCTGTGATTGTGACCCCCTGCCACGGGTGATATCAGCGACAATTTGGCTTCTGCGGCCGTGCCACCCATGGGGCTGAAGAAAGGTCAATTTTGTAGACAAAATAGTTTCTCCCTGACACTGGAGGCACAGTTGGCGGGGCCACATCAGGGGTCTTAGTAAGTTGGAGGATGTATGGGATTCCTGGTAACACAGCAGCTGGCAGAGGCGCCTGCTGTTGCTGGTCTGATGGGAATAAAAAATCCTCTACAGCCGTTTGTGGCAGAGCCACAGGAACATTAAGTGCCCTTGTTAGACGAGATAACAAAGCAACAAAAGAGGCTGACTCCGGAAGCACAGACGAATCAACCTGAGCAGCTTGGTCCACATCACCCACAGAGTGGAAGAATGGGAGCCTGAAAGGGTCACAACATCAATAGTCTCTGCTTGTCTCTCGGGCTCTGGAGCAGCCAAATGTAATGCCTCCAACTGTGCTTGCAGGGCAATGCGTGAGGCCTGGGCCTCATGTCCCTCTGGCACCAAGATGGGCCCAAACACATAAGCTCGACCCCCAGGGGAGGGGTGGACAAAGTCCTCTCTGGAAGGACGGTTATGGGGCTCTGAGTCACCCTGCCAGTTGATAAGGCTCCCTGAGTCACTGTACCACCTCGGGGGCAAAGCAAAGTCTTGTAGGCCCCTCTGAGATGGGCTACGAGAGGCAAATAAAGAATAAGCAGGCGACGCTACTTGCGCCAAAAGCTTGCCTGGCAGGGGAGTGCTGCTGCTTGCCCCAGTCCGCCCCTGGTGATGGTGCTGCTGATGCAGTCGCCCAGTGCCGGGCTCAAGGCGTTGCAACCGGCGGCAAAGTACTTGAGGCAGCATTGTCTCCGCGGGGGGCTGCCTCCGCTTCGGGGAGGAGCGCCGCACCCACCTCTCAGTGGTGCGTGCGCTGCCGTGGGGCCTCTGCGCTGACCCGGAACCCGTGGCCTCCAGCTGAGGCCGCATGGTTGAAGAGGATGCAGCCGCGTCCTTGGCTCTCTTCTTCTTCCTCCTTTGCTCCTCCCCGGAGGTATGGGAGGAGGTTGCCTGCCCTGGAGACTTGGAGCGTTGTCTCTTGGAGGGGGATGAGGTAAGTGGTGTTTCTTCCGAAGGAAAAAGAACAGGCGAAGGCTGGTCGCCTAATGGAGGGAAGAGCGCATGCTCATACAAAAGAGCCTTCAAGCGCATTTCTCTATTTTTGCGAGCCTGCAGGCCGCAAAGTTCTTTACTGAATGTGCCTCCCCCAAGCAGGGAAGGCACCTATTGTGCCCATCAGAGTCCGACAGGTTAACCCCGCACGCCAGGCACTTCTTAAATTTAGAAGTGGCCATGCCACTCAACTGAGCTTCAGCCACAATGAAAAAACCAAACAAAACAAAATAAACAAACTTACAATGTTCAAAGAATCAAGAGAAGGGTTCCTCAATGCTGCTACGGCGGGAAAAAAAGGAACATGGTCTCTAACCCTACCTGAGGCTATATACCTTCAGGGGAAGGTGGGTGGGGTTATAGTAAAAGTATTTCAGTTGTTGAAGGGTTCCGGAAAAGCTACACAGGTGTAGGGAAGTACCTTATGTGTGCATTCCACAGACACCATGAGGAGGAAATGTGAGTTTTAAAAACCTATGGATAAAAGCTGCTGCCCCTTCCTTTCTCAGTTTGGTACTTTCCTGGCTTGATTCATTGCAGAGGCCCACCCCTTTTTTACTTCTGCAGAATAAACTATTGTAATATTTAAAATCTCCTCATTTCTTGTCTAATTGGGAACACAGGCTAGGAATTAAGACATTGTGCATAAATACTACAGGCAAACATATTGTAATCAAGATGTATAGGTTTTGCCCCAATTAGCACTCATGTGCTTCTAATACCTACCACTATTTCTAACATGTAGTATCAATATTGAGATGCCTTTCATATCCTATGAAATGTGAAAAACTAAAATATGGAATTTCATCCAGAATCATAAAAATGTGATCATTATACACTGTTCAAGTATTTTTACAATGTTTCATGCATGATTAGTAGGCTTGAGCGATCCATGAAAAAATTGATTCTAAACTCGTTTCAAAAGTAGAGGGGGGTAGCGTTTCGTTTCTGAAGTCATTTCCGAATTTTGCCCCCCAAAAAATTCGAAATTAACGAAAATTCGTTAGTTTCAAAAGTAATTCGTTAATGGCAGACGCGCATGCGCAGTGGCCCAAAACAGCCCAAGAGGGGGGGAGTTAGGGGGCTCTCCTGCACTCATTTTTTCAGCTATACTGATCAAATTTGGTACAGTGGGAGAACACAATCCACCCTGCTTGTTCGCTAAATTGCAGAGCGTTTGCCCTTTCCTAAGATTTATTGCGCAATTTCATAGTTCATATAAAAAAACTTTATTTACCAATTGCAAAAAATCTGTTCCTGCTTTTGAATTGTTATTTCCTGTTCAATAGGGGTTCCTTCACTGTGAAAGTCCTTCTTCTACATGTGTAACATTGTTTCAGTGCCCGTAAATCTGTCAAAATGTTAGGGCATTGGGGGCCATTGGCCAAGAGACACATTGTGCTGCCACAATGCGCAATGACTTTCCCCAGGCATCCATATTGGAGGCCATTATACCACAGTGGTCAAGCCCCTCCCCCTCCCAAGAAATGTAAGATTTGTGCAACGTTGGTTTGATTTATCGCCTGATGGCAAAATGGGGGCTTGGACCCCACTCCCCTGGGGAGCCGGCCACCGTTGGCCGGCTCCCACCCCCGCCCCTTTCCCCAAAGCAGCAGGGCATGGGCTTAACTGCGGAAATAGACATATGGGGGCATGGTTCCCACACCCCCGCCCCTTTCCCCAAAGCAGCAGGGCATGGGCTTAACTGTGGAAATAGACATATGGGGGCATGGATCCCACACCCTGCCCCTTTCCCCAAAGCAGTAGGGCGGTGGCTTAGCTGCAGAGATACACATGAGGGTTTGGATCCATTAAAAGCACTGGCAGGGGGAGTGGGAAAAATTGCAGCAAAAAGAAAGAAAAAATCAACGTGGTGATCCGAACTGGAATGGCCAAGATGGAGAAAAAAGCAGAAAGAAAAAATCCCCGTGGGGATCCGAACCCCAATGTCTATCTCAGCAGCAAAGACCCCACCCTGCGCCGGCCACAGTTGGCCGGCATGCATCCCGTAGAGAGAGAGAGAGAAAAAACCAGAGGACCCCGCCCCAAAGGAAGGATCTGGGAAAAATTGCCCAAATATGTACGGAAGGACAGCTGGAAGAGAAGAGAGATGCGATGCATCGTGGGAAACTCGACCACGTAGGCCGAGAGGCAGCAAAAAGAAAAGAAAGAAAAAATCCGCAGGCAGCAAAGACCACACCCTGCGCCAGCCACAGTAGGCCGGAACGCATCCCAGAGAGAGAGAGAGAGAAAAAACCAGAGGACCCCGCCCCAAAGGAAGGATCTGGGGAAAATTGCCCAAATATGTGCGGAAGGACAGCTGCGAGAGAAGAGAGATGCGATGCATCGTGGGAAACTCGACCATGTAGGCCGAGAGGCAGCAAAAAGAAAAGAAAGAAAAAATCCGCAGGCAGCAAAGACCACACCCTGCGCCGGCCACAGTTGGCCAGAACGCATCCCAGAGAGAGAGAGAGAAAAAAAAAACCAGAGGACCCCGCCCCAAAGGAAGGATCTGGGGAAAATTGCCCAAATATGTGCGGAAGGACAGCTGCGAGAGAAGAGAGATGCGATGCATCGTGGGAAACTCGACCACGTAGGCCGAGAGGCAGCAAAAAGAAAAGAAAGAAAAAATCCGCAGGCAGAAAAGACCCCACCCTGCGCCGGCCACAGTTAGCCGGAACTCATCCCAGAGAGAGAGAGAGAGAGAGAGAGAGAAAACCAGAGGACCCCGCCCCAAAGGAAGGATCTGGGGAAAATTGCCCAAATATGTGCGGAAGGACAGCTGGAAGAGAAGAGAGATGCGATGCATCGTGGGAAACTCGACCACGTAGGCCGAGAGGCAGTTAAAAGAAAAGAAAGAAAAAATCCGCAGGCAGCAAAGACCACACCCTGTGCCGGCCACAGTTGGCCGGAACGCATCCCAGAGAGAGAGAGAGAGAGAAAAAACAGAGGACCCCGCCCCAAAGGAAGGATCTGGGGAAAATTCCGCCCAAATATGTGCGGAAGGACAGCTGCGAGAGAAGAGAGATGCAATGCATCCGCAGGCAGCAAGGACCACACCCTGCGCCGGCCACAGTTGGCCGGAACGCATCCCCGAGAGACCGGCCCGGCCCACCCACAAAGTTTTCTGCTTTTGCGACCTTAGCCTCTACGCACGCCACCACCCCACCACCCAAGGGGAAGGGGGTGTCACCTTTTGGGCAGCTAGTGAAAAGGGGTCCCAAGCCCAACTGCCCAGGGGGGGCGGCCACCGTTGGCCGGCCCCACGCCAACACCCCACCACCCAAGGGGAAGGGCGTGTTTTCTTCACGTCTGCTAGTGAAATGTGGGCCCAAGCCCCACTGACTTCTGTGTCAACCAGACCAGAGCCCCAAAGTCTCTAGCCGCCACAAAGGCACACTCCCTGACAGCAAACCGTCAGCGGCCCTGGCCGCACCCCAGATGGACACAAGCAAGCTGGCACTCCGCAGGGTAGTCGTGGCCACCATCACATCAATAATGATTATAATAATAATAACAACAGTAAGATCTTTATTTTTATTCCCCGCCCCATCTTCCCGGAGGGAGTCTGAGCGGCTTCCATGGGGCATGCCCGTCAACAATACAATGGCAGCAATTAAACCTATATATATATATATATATATATATATATATATATATATATATTAAAGAAAATGTTTCATCAATAACACATAAAATAAAAAAGCTGTCACAGTCAGCATACAGCATTACCTGCTTAAAAAACAGTGGTGTAAAAACACGGCTCTGGGCCGAGGGCTGAATACTTCCACAGAGATGAGGTAGTTTGACAGTTAAAAATCAATAAAGTGCGAAATACTCTTGGCCTGGCAACCAATTCTTCAACAGGCAACGATCCCCCCCAACAGTCCTCGAAGGCTTTTTGGAAGAGGAAGGTTTTAAGGCTCTGATGTAAGGTTCATGTTTCTATGGAGTTGAACTAGAGGGAAGACTTGTGTGTGTCTGGTGTTATTAAAGATCTCTAGCAGATGAGCTGGAAAGAGGGAAATGACTTCTGTTGGTATACAGTTTCAGTAAAGTTGTGGATGTAAAATAATGAAAGATACTGTCTTTATGGAGTAGAAATGAATCCAAAGAACTAAAAAATAGCACAAATGTTGAGACAAAAGAAACCATGAAGACATAACTCATTGTTTTTAATAGCAATACAGAGTTTCTGAGTGGTTTGTTTCTCTACTTATGAGTCTGCGGAAGATTAGCATCACATACTTACCCTCTGTGTCTTATCCTCTCAGACACACGCATAGAGAAAATAATTCTAGCAGGCAATGGCTGGGATCCATTAAAAAAAGGTTTATCCCTGTCATTGTGGGATTTCAGTTATCCCATATTGTAAAAGCATTGGAAAGGGGTGGGAGATAAATAAAATGTTTCCGTTATCCTAAACGACAAGAGGCTTTGGGCAGGGTGTCCCACATATAACGATGGCTGTGTTAACAAAGTTGGCTTGTAAAGCACCTTTCATTTCATCCGTCAAAACACAGTCCTCATTTTCAAATACAAATCGCTAAGAATTGTCCTGGACTGTATCAGCTTAAGTGTTGGAAAAGTGCGCCTGATACTTTTGCACTGCAGACATTTCTGCAAGTACTGTAATATTTTATGATGTCAAGACATAAAATTATTTTATTACTTTCATTAAAATAAAATAAAATTTAAATTATTTTATTTTATTTTGTCCTCATGTTGTTTGGGCCGCTGCCCCAAGTAAGCCGCACCGAGTCCACGCAGGGAGATGTTGGCGGGAAATAGAATTTTTTTTAATCATTTTACATTGATCGTATTATAAACTCTCTGAGAGTCCTCCTCGCTTCAAAGGGATTTCTTGATATTCCAGGACCGGGAGTTTGGCCTCGAGGAAGAGTATTCTCAGATCGGTCACTCGGCAAGCTGCTGCAAGGGGTCACACCATCGTCGGCCATGTTGAATACTCTCTTCAAAGCCTTGAACTGCTTGGAGGATAATTAATGGAATGTGCTGGGTTATTTGGGAATTCCAAGTCACCTAGTCTGTCCCACGAAAAGTGTTAGTTGACATGCTGGGAACAGAAAACGGATCAACCGCGTTTTCAAGATTGGGAACGGGTTGTGGCAGGGCCGCATAAGTTCAGCCTCTGGAATCATCTAGCTGTTTGTGTGGAACATTAAATGCGACATGCGTGGCTAGAGGACCTGTAGGCAGGATTTGAAATTTATGGAAGGCACATTTACAACCTATGGTATGAGATAACAGTCTGCTGGCTGAAAGAGAGTAGGGGCAGAGGAGCCTTCTCTCAAAGGTGAAAGAAGAAAGGACCAAAGCTGGGTTGTAAGAGAAGGAAGCCTAAGGGAACCACACAGATTTATAACTGTCAACAACATGGATTGGATGTGGAGGGTATGACAGACGTTTTATTTCTTCTTGCGACATATCACTGCAGGTGCGGACTGTGGCCTGGAAGTTAGTAGAGGTTTTGCAGAGCTATGTCCACACTTGACAAAATAAGAGCAGAGACTTCATGCAAACATTGGAGGACCGCATACTCGCATTGTCATCGCAATGCCATACCCCAGCAACCTGTGGATGTGAGAGCTTGACCGTAAGGAAGGCTGAGCGTGGGAAGAATGGCACTTTTGAACTTCATTGCTTTTGGAAAAACAGGACAGTGCCTGGGAGTGTAAGAAGATCCAACTGGTCCATCCTCCATGTTTTAATGCCCGGCCGCTTCAAGGAGGTAGTGAAATTACAGGCAAAGCATCAGGATGGCATGGACTTGAAGGAAATGTCGCCGTTGATGTCCGACAGGGAATTCTTTTGTGAATCCGTCCGAGAGTTCTCCATAGATCGGAGAAGACTACAAGTCTTAGCTCAGAGTGAAAGACTTACTGCGGTGTGATTCCACCCTCTTCTATCGTCCCGCCAAAAAGCCAGCAAAAAGCACTTCCGAAGCCAGAGAACCTGCGCCCACAGGTCACTAGCAGCCGCAAAGGCACACGCCCTGACGGGCAAACGGCACCGTACGCGTGCGCAGCCAGAGGGCGCGGGGACCATAAGGTGGCCGTCCCGCGGCCACAGCGTCGACGACAGCCTTTCAAGGTGATGGGACACTAGACAACAATTTTGAGAAATGGTGACCAAGGCCGAGGTGTCCTGCTTACTGCGGTGTGATTCCACCCTCTTCTATCGTCCCACCAACAAACCAGCAAAAAGCACTTCCGAAGCCAGAGAACCTGCACCCACAGGTCACTAGCAGCCGCAAAGGCACACGCCCTGACGGGCAAACGCCACCGTACGCGTGCGTGGCCAGAGGGCGAGGGGACCATCAGGCGGCCGTCCCGCAGCCACAGCGTCGACCACAGCCTCTCAAGGCGATGGGACAGTGGAAGAAGAAAATTTTGAGAAGTGGTGGACAAGGCCGAGGTGTCCCGCTTTCTGGGGTGTGATTCCACCCTCTTCTATCGTCCCGCCAACAAACCAGCAAAAAGCACTTTCGCAGCCAGAGGACCTGTGCTCACAGGTCACTAGCAGCCGCAAAGGCACACGCCCTGATGGCCAAACGGCCCCGTCCGCGAGCGCGGCCAGAGTGGAAGACAATTTAGAGAAGTGGTGACCAAGGGCGAGGTGTACTACTTAATGCGGCAAGACACATCTGTGTCTAGCAGCCACAAAGGTTCTGATGGACCGTTATCTCTGTAAAGTGAGACTCTGCCGTATTCCTTCACCAAATATGTCTTACCGAAGGATCCACATCGATTATAACAATGTTCTTTCTGTACAGGAACTGCGAGGATCTGGAGAAGACCTTACAGTCATGGCTCATTCCCGAAATATTTTTTGCCAAAAAAAGGGTAGAGATTTGAATTTAATCTGTTCTGAACCCAAAGCGGATGCATTTCCTACCTTGGCTTTTATGGACTAAGTTCCCCCAGAATATCCTTCTTCCCATCCAGAATCATTATTACGGGAGACAAAACCTATAGGAACCTCAGGGAACGGCCCCTAGAGATTGATTTACCCAAAAACGAAAGTGGGCAACGGTGTGTGATGATAAAGACGAGAACAGAAGGGATGAGAGGAAGGAAAGCATAGTAGGATAGAGGAGAGAGTTGTTGGACATAGGCCAAAGGGGCATCCCCCCCCCAACAGAAATAGCCAAAGTTAATCAGAAGCAGAGCTGCTTAAAGGAGGAGAACTATTGTTCTAGTAGGTGTCGATGTCAAAATCCAAATCGGGGAAATTCAACACGGGAAGGTTGGCCTTCAGGAAGACCAGTTTCTCAACTGTTTGAGGGTCCAGCAAGCTGCGATGGGGCGTGACTACATCTCCCGCTAGGCTGAAGACCCTTTTGCTCTGCACGCTGGTGGGCGGACAGCTGAGAAACTGGCGGGCTACGTGCGACAGATCCGGCCACATGTGATCACGGGAAGCCCAATAGGCCAATGGATCACAAGATATTATCTCAGGAGGCTCCTCAAAGTACCTGTTGACCGAGCATTCGGCCGAGTCTACCTTTTGCGCAGAAGCCAGCAAAGAGGAATCTTCCGAGCAGGCTAGTATGGCCACCATCTCTGCAAAGAAAGCGTTTCCTGGTCGCGGCTGGAGATCCGTAACCCTACGGCAACCCCCTGCCGGCTCCCCGGGACTATCACTCTCGCCACTAGCGCTAGTGCTGGGGGTGGCAGGCATTTCCGGTAGAGGGGCCACTGTGCCCGTTTCCCCCACCCTGGCAGCAAAGACCTCCCTCACAAGGTTAACTAGTTGGGCCTTCCATACGGTAAAGTCTTTTGGGCAGACGTTGTACTTTAGCCGTGGATCACACAAGGCCTCCAGCATATGGACCTTGCTGGAAAGAAGTGGCTCTAGGCGTTTCCGTACAGCAAAGGACAACCTCCTCACCACCTCCTGGACCGGCGGTGTCAGCGGTCCAGCCAGGGAGTCCAGTGTTCGACCGGCCCCAAGCCTTTCTAGGTGCCTCCTTAGCCCCAAGACCATGGGCACTGCCTGGCTAAGAAGGGCTTTTGATTCCGAAAGGGTCTCTGTGGCATGTTTGAATGGCTTTAGGACGTCTACCAGCTGGGAGATGGTCTCCCACTCTTGCTTAGTTGGAACAAGCTTGCTAACAGGCGCAACCAATGTAAGAGAGATGCCGTGTACCGCCTTCTGCTGCTCGACCATGCGTTCGAGCATCTTATAGGTTGAATTCCACCGGGTAGAGACGTCCTGGAGCAGCTTGTGCTGCGGGAGGCCTTCAAGGCTCTGCCTGTCTCTCAGCTGCCGGGTTGCCTTGATGCTCCTGTGGAAGTAGCCCGCGATCTTTCTACAGCGCTCGATCAGCAGGGTGATGTTTGCGGTGCTGGCCGGCTGCTCTTCCGGGCTCTTTAAAACTTCCTTGACGGTATTGTGAAGCAAGTGGGCCATGCAGGTGACATTCAAAAACCCAGCACTTTCAACCGCTTTGATCATATTTTTACCAGCGTCAGTCACCATGAAGCCCCTCCTCATTTCTTCCGGCCTGCAACGCATCCACTCCCCCATCATGTTTCCCAGATAGCTGCAGATGGTCTCTGCCTTGTGATCACGATCAACTACCTCCAATGCGAGGAGTGCCCAATGATGGGATGTATCCATACTGCCTTCCTTCTCCCACCAATGTGCCGTGAGAGAGAGGTAGGAATGGCCTCCTCCCAAGCTTGACCAAATATCAGAGGTAAAATGGATGTGTCCTCCCATGGCGCTCCGCAACATCTGGATAATGCGTTCCTTGCAGCCCTCGTACAATCCGGGAATAACTTTTCTGGAAAAGGTGTGATGGGAGGGGATTTTGTAGCGGGGGCACAGGCGTTTCATAAGGCGGACGAAGCCTTCTTGTTCAACCAGGCGGAAGGGATGGTGATCAAGGGCCATCATCTCTCCCACACTTTGGGTTATCTGCTGGGGTGTGGGTAATGTTTCCCCCGTTCTCTTCCTGGCTAAAGGCATGCCCCAATCCTCCAAGGTGGACTGTGTCTGCCTTCCACCATCTACACCAGGAGAACTTTGTGTGCTAATGCTGCCACTGCAAGGGCTTGCAGCTCCCCCTCCTACCGATATCGAGGGATGGTGTCGCTTCATGTGAGAGCTCAACCCCGAGGTCGCAAGATGTCTCGGGTCTCTGCCTCTGCTGATATTTGTCCCACAGTGTCTACAAACTGCCAAAGTGGCATGCTGAGTGTGAACATGGAAATGGTCCCAAATATATGACCTTGGCCTCCCCACAGCCACTGTGCCGACGCCCAGGGAGATAGGAGTCGTGGTCACCCTTTCAGCAGCATGAGAAAGTCTATGATTTGATGGTACTACCTCCTCTACCTCCTCCTCACTGTCAGTAGCGGGTGGAGGGGTGGGGTTATCAAGATCCTCACTATCCACCACCTGTAGTTCCAGGACGGCAACACCTGCATGTTCCATTGATCGTCCACTTGTCTCAGCTCCAACTGACAACTGGCTCCGGGTGGAGGGCTGTGAACTTTCAGCAGTCGAACAGCCAGCTTCTTCATCAAGTCCACCCACTCCCATCGTTCCGTGTTCCAGACGGATGGGACCCACCCTAACTTTTTTGGCCCCCCCCCCACTGTTGCTTGACCACTAGCAGGACTTGCTCCACCAGACCCGTGTTCAGCTTAACGCTTCATTATAACGGGAGTGTTTTCAGGTTACAGAAGGGAGGAAGGTATTGTGTTACTGGGGGGAAAGATGTGTTGTTTCTTGATTGGCAATGTGTTCTGGGTCGAACTGCCGCAAACCCTTCTTTTACAGTTGTTCTTATTGTTATACGTTAAAAAGGGAATACCTGTATTTTCCAGACCTTGATAGGGTTAATAGGAGAAAGATATTTGCAGCAAGCCCTACTTGAGCAGCTGAGAAGAAAGGAAAGAGGGGGAACCAAAAACAGGCTCCCTTTTTTCCCAAAGCAGGTGGTATTCTACGGAGGATTATGGGATGCGCAACCCTTTTGCCAGACTTTGCTATTGAATCACTGCTGACTGCCCTGGCACTGACTGCAAGCCCTATAGAGCAGCACAGCAGGAACCAAAAACAGGCTCCCTTTTTTCCCAAAACAGGTGGTATTCTACGGAGGATTATGGGATGCGCAACCCTTTTGCCAGACTTTGCTACTAGCGTTGAAAAAAGAAAAGTTTCCTAATCAAAACGAAAGCCCACCCCGCCCGCACCAGCAGGCAATATGGCGCAGCAGAAAAATTGCAGGGCTGGTGGGCAAATGGCAAACGCCAAGCTTGTGGGGAAAAAAGGCCACAGGCCCTTTGGAAAAAAAATCAGAAACACCCAACAGTTTCCCACCCCACCTCACCCACCCAACCTTTTCTCCCGGTCTTCTAATCTGTAGCTCTAGCTCAGCCAAGGAAGCTGTGACGCAGCAATCTTGCCTGCCTGCGGAATCTTACTCCCAACCCACCCTCTCTCTGCAGATCCCGAGCCGAAATGAGCCACGAGGCGCCCGTGCACGCTCTTTTAATTCAGGTCGTACCAGCCCCTCCCCTGGGTTAAACGTGCTCTCTGATTGGCCACAAGGTGGAAACAACACGCTAGGTTGCCCCAGTGCACTTAAACAAGTTTGGGTGATTTGCAAAACCTTGTTTTCCCAACGAAAAAAAACGACGACATAAGAAAAAGGGCCTGTCGCGGTTCGAAACCGCGATATCCAGACGAGTGGACAATCAAGGTCGTATATTGCTTCACAAGTTACAAAAGTAACGAATTAGTAACGACTAACGGGGAAATCGAATTATTTGAGCAAGCCTAATGATTAGTGTTCTTGAACATATATATTCCCATGCAACCATTGGGTTAACCAGCAAGAGTGTACAACTCTGGAAGAAACAGGGTGATTGTAATCCTATTTGTTCATCATGAGGAAATAGGATTACAATCACCCAGAGTTGTACACACTTGCTGGTTGACCTGGTGGTTGCAGGGGAGGGACACTAATATTCAAATCATGCATGAAACATTGTAAAAACACTTATTTCCCCTGCTTCCTCCATGATGGCCTTTTAATGCACACACCTTACATAAACATGAGGTGGGCAGAACATTGAAGGATGGTCCTATGTGCTTCTTTACATAGTATACAGAGTTCTCTTTTCAATGAATTATTTAGGCCCCTTCTACACAGCTGTATAAAATCCACATTATCTGCTTTGAACTGAATAATATAGCAATTTAAACTAAGATAAACTGATTTTGAGATAATAGCGCTACAGGAGACTTGGCTGGTAGGAGGGGTTGACTCAATACAATTACCTGGATTTCAATGTTGACACACACCTGCTCAGAAAAGAGGGAATAAAGGGCATGCCTCAAGGGGCCTATGTATATGTATTAAGGAGGAATTACAGTGGCAAGGGGAGAGATTGTGCAAGGGGGATGATATCCACAATATATTGGCCATTAAGTTTAGTTATAAAGAAATGGAGCTTATATTGATAAATGTCTATATCCCACCACTCACATCCTCCTATTACAGTCCTGATGCCTGGGTACAGCTAGAGTTAATGGTGGAAGAACTAATAGTAGCGTATAACCAAGCAATAATTATTTTACTTGGAGATTTTAATGCTAAATTAGGCCCATCTATACATGATCTAGCCCAATATGGTGGCCTTCCACATGATTTTATTAAAAATCACCCAAAATGGTACTCCAGAGACAAAAAGATCAACAGGGCCTGTATAAGTCTGGCATCACTGATCTCGAAGTGCAATTTACAAATCCTAGGAGGTAAGAACAATAACAACAATTATAATTATGTATACCCCTATACATTTCATTCTAGCCATACAAGCAGTGCCTTAGATTTTATATGTGTCTCAACAGGCAAGGCCAATCTTTTTTCACAGATCAAAGTACTTTTGAGGGAAGAAAGTGACCATCAACCAGTGTGTGTGAAATTTTTGGGCCCCTGAGATTTAAGACCAAATAATAGGAATGATAACTGGATTATGGCCAGCACTGAGGTGATACAAAACAAAAGATTTGCCTGGACCAAAGTAGACATGACAGCAATAGCGAATAGCCTCAAAACAGAGGATATTGCAAACTGGAACTCAATAATTCAGTCACACTCAGCAGATTGGCAGACAGTCTCTAATGCATTTACAAATATCTGTGGTAGTCTAAAGGAACATCTTCTCACAAAACCCACTCCTAAAGGACCTAAAGGTCCTTACTTGAGCAGAGCGCCCTGATTTGACAAAGAATGCCAACTTCAGAGAATAAAGCTCAGGTCGGCAATGAGACGTGCTCAGGGACAACATCTTGTAAATCCTCAATTAGAAATGTTAACCCTGAGACGAGAATATAAAAAACTTATAAAAACAAAAAAGAAACATCATACGATCTCGATCTGGTCAGGGCTTGAGTGCTCAGCTAAGAGTCATAACTCAGCTATCTTTTGGCACACAGTAGCTGGAATTTTGAAGGAAAGGAAATTTGATATACCTATTCCTGCAGAGGACTGGGAAAATTATTACTCCCACTTGTTTTCTTCCACAGAACCTACAGAGACACAGTCATGAAGTAAAGATTTATCAATAAAAGCCCTACCCCTTTGGCCACCAGTAACAGAAGATGAGATCAGATGTATCATAAATAATTTGAAGACCAATAAAGCCCCAGGGGAAGATTACTTACCTGCTGAGCTATTTAAAACACATCTGGATTGGTGCCCCCCCCCCCCCGTTAGCAGGCTTATTTACACACATAAATAACATCTGCCAAATTCCAGTTGGATGGAAGATGGCTATCGTTGTCCCTGTTTACAAAAAAGGGAACAAAACAAAAAACAAAAAACAAACCCTGGTTCTTACAGGCTAATTAGCCTAATTGATATTGTGGCCAAGATATATGCCTGATATCTCCTGAACAGAGCTGAATGCTGGGAAAAAGAAAAACATATCCTCATTGAAAAACAGGCTGGCTTCAGGCAGAATAGATCAACTATTGGCAATTGCTTTGTTTTAAATCATACAATTGCAAAATATGTCAGCAGAGGGAAACAACTGTATGCTGCCTTTATAGATCTTAGTGCAGCATTTGATACTGTAAATTGAGAGACGTTATGGAAAAAATTAACTGATCTCAATATGGAACCCAGACTGCTGGCACTAATCAAAGCGCTTTACACAAACACCTTCCTGAAAGTGCGATTCGGGATGCAAGGAGCCATGACAAACAGTGTAGAAACATACAAAGGGGTTAGACAAGGGTGTATATTAGCACCACTGTTATTTAGCTTATACATAAATGATCTCCCCAAACAGCTGAAGGACCCAGAGGTATTTATTTATTATTTATTTCCAGAATTTATACCCCGCCCTTCTCACCCGGGGGGACTCAGGGCGGCTTACACAGTTGGCAACATTTAATGGCAGGAACATAATAATAAAACAAAAAACAGTACATATAATCAATTAAAACTATAAAAATACATCATTAAAATACATTATAAAAATTAAAACATATGTAAATTAGATCCATTTGTCTAAGGTACATATGCCTAAGCTGTGTAAAACACACTTTAACATCCTACTATATGCCAATGATATGATTTTATTACCATATTCGCAAGTCGGGCTACGTAGGCTGCTGAGAAGATTTAATTCTTATTGTCATAACAACGCTCTAACTATTAATAAATCAAAGTCAAAAATAATGGTATTTGGCAAACAACATAACAGACATAGATGGTTCTTGGATGGTGAACCAATAGAGCAAGTTTGCACTTTCACATACCTGGGAATTGTTTTTTCTGAGACCGGCTCTTAGCTACCACATCATCAAAGAAGCTCAGTCAGGGCAAGAGTACGTGTAAACCAACTGCTTAAATTAACAAATCACAGCCAACCAGGATCTTTAGACCCACTTCTTAAAGTGTATAAAGTGAAGGTTACCCCCATGCTTTTATATGGAGCTGAAGTTTGGGGTCTAAACCAGGTACCATTATTAGAGGAATCACAATCACAGCACCTGGGAAGTTTTCTAGGAGTAGACAGGACGACCCCAGTAAGAGCAGAACTGGGAGTATACACAGTTGATGGCTTATCAAAAATCAGGGCCTACAACTACTGGGTAAAACTGATTGCCATGGCAAGTGATAGACTGCCAAAACTGTGCCTGTTAGAGCAGATAGAAAATCAACATCAGTCCTCTTGGCTAGTTCATCTGACAAAATACATTAGGAGTTGTGGACTTCCGATTCAGTATCCAAATCTCTTAGAAGAACTAGACCCAAAAATAGTTGCTCAATAAGTACTGGATATATAAGGCCAAAAAGACATTGCTACCCTGAGTAAAGCTGGCTCATTGAAATGATTAAGCCGTTTTAAACATACTTTCCAAACAGCCAGGTATCTAAAGACAGAAATGCCTAAACACCTCAGGAAGGTATTCACCAGAGCTCGTTTTGAGCAGCTGGATACGATGGTCAAACACAGAAGGTTTAATCAAGTTCCATACAATGAACGATTTTGTATTTCTGGAGCATCAGAGGTGGAGGATGTTGCACATGTTCTGTTCGGCTGTGAATTGTATAAGAAAGAGAGAGAGACCAATGCCTCGGGCCATACATTATTCACAAAGCACACTGGGACCCACATATTAAAATTTCATTTTTGTTGGCCGGTCAGAATCCTAAAATAACACGCAAAACAGCCCTTTTCCTATTCAAAGCAACACAGCTGAGAATTGCATATTTGCAATTGGGGTAAACTGTGGAGGTGATGCAGATATTTGACCTGAATGGGATCTTGTTAACAGCTTGTTTATTTTAACTTCTTTTTTACTGCGGGTTGTATGTTGTATGTATGTCTATGTGTTAAACGTTTTGATACGGCCGATGGGCTAATCAATAAAACATGATTTGAAGGAGGCCAGCAATGGCGATTCTGATGTTTTACCACGTTAACACTCTGCCTGCAGAATTCTGGAAAATGTAGTTTAGGATAGGACCTTTTGAATTCTCAGCTATAGAGGCCCTCGCCTTCCCAAGCTACATTTCCCAGAATTCTGCATGCAGTTGAAATGTGGGACTGCTTGCTTTAAAGCCCTAGTGTCATAACGTGGTTAGAGGAAGGAGAAGGCCTGTAGTAGAGCTCTTGTCTCTCCTGTTAAATCCATGGATTGGTTAGACAGAGCAAGGACAAATATTTTTTTCAAATGCATAAAGAAGTAATGGTAATTGGGACATCATTCAGCTATGCATGGTTTTCAAACCGTTACGCATTTAATGTGACATCTGTTGTTGGACTGTCCGGGATCCAAAACCTCTCTGGATTATTAACTTTTTAAAGCTCAAAATGTGCAGAAAAATCAATTGTCTTCAGCACTGGCTTATGCATGACTTAACAGAGAATGAAAATGCCAAGTATAGTTCTTTGACTCATTGCCTGGCCCTAACATCTGGGGACTCTTTTCAACAGCCTTTTGGATATTTGAATCTGGAAACTGATCTCGCACATATTATGGGGTAACTGACCATAGTCAACATAGATGTTTGCCACTAATCTCTCTCCTTTTTCAGCACATTTATTTTGAACATTGCAAGCCATTTCAAAAGAATACAATAGGAGAGATTGACCTATAGCAATAACCTCATAGTGCTATCGAAATGAGCACTCAAGGACTAAACATCGTTGCATTTGAAGCAGTTCTCCTTCCCAAGACCCATGGAGTAATTTAACAAAGTCACTACCATTTGTTCTACTTGGATTTTTTATTAAAAAAATTCAGGGCAGTTCTACATAAGCACTAAACTTGAGTTAGGACGGGAATTAAAAGGAGCTGGTTCCACTACACAGAGCCTACACAAACACCCAGGAACCAGTTTGAGGATGGAACTGGAATTAGCATGGAAATTTTCATTTCATCACATTCTGTTAGTGGAAAGCTAGACTTGAATCAGAGAGACTTACGATAAAGCATAATTACTGTTGCAGATTTTTGAGCAGCCTAAGCCAAGCCATTTGCATTTGTAAAATAGGATTAATAATCGCCTACGTATCTCATCACTTTTGTGATATGAAAATGTGATAAAAATTGTCAAGCTTGCAAAGGGTTATAGAAATGTCAATAAATAGCATAGGGTAATAGTAATTAGTCATGAGATAAAATAGGTTGCTTTTATCAAAATTTACAACCATTTTGAAATCAAGATTTTCCCCTGTACTGATTTTGAGGGCTTAATACTGATAATAGTTTTAAAGTGCCCAGCTTGGTAGGAGCAAAACATCTAGTCCAATCCCCTGCCATCTATGGCCATCCAGCCTCTGGTTAAATGCTTCCACAGAAGGATCTTCCACCACACTCGAAGGCAGAGATTTCCACTGCTGAACAGCTCTTACAGTTAGGAAGTCCTTCCTAATGTTCATGTGATATCTCCTTTCCTGCAATTGGAACCCATTGCTCCAAGTCCTAGCCTCCAGGGCAGCAGAAAACAAGCTCCCTCTTCCTTATGATATTGTTTCACATATTTTTCCATAGCTATCATGTCTCCTCTCAACCTTCTCTTCTGCAGGTATAAAGGAACATCAATGACAGAAATAGAATCCTATATGCAGGATAGGAAAGTAATTCATTTATAAATAAATCCCACTCTCCTCTCCTGAATTGCTCTGGTGGTCTGACCAATATCAGCACTTATGTCAAACAATGACCACAAATGGTTTTGTGCCCCATGGTCACTACTGTGCCAATAACAGGACAGTGATAGTCAGGGCCATAGCCAGAAAAAATGGGGGGGGGGATTTGAAACCTTTTTTAATGAATCATGAAGAGTAGTTCCATAACGCAAAATAATTTAGTAATCAGGCTCCATTGATAAACTTCAGTGGACACTCGTGGGGATTTGGTTAAAATTCATGAGTAAACCACGTTTTTTTAAATCCTGAAAAAATTTCGGGGGGAAGGGGTTGAACCCCTAACCTCTTCCCTTGGCTACAGCCCAGCCCTGGTGACAGTAAGGGTAGCCATTAGGCTTGCTCAAATAATTCGTTTTCCCCGTTTACCGTTATTGATTCGTTTTTTTCTATTGTTTTGAAGCAATATCGAACCTTGGTTGTCCACACGTCTGGATATCGCAGTTTCGAATCGCGAGAGGCCGTTTTTTCTTATTTCTTCGTTTTTTTCGAAAAGAAAAAAAAGCTTTTGCAAAGCACCCAAACTCCTTTCCTTTTGCCCCTCAGCCAATGGGAGGCTCAGCCAATGGGAGGGGGCGAGGGGGAAGGAGGCCGAGGAGGAGGAGGAAGACGGAGGGGGGAAATGGCCGCCGCCGCCGCCTCGCCTCAGCTCAGTGCATTAATTAATTGGGCCTTAATGAGCCCCCTTCCAAGCCAAACCCACCAGAGAAACACCCTCAATGCAAACCTTGCAACGTCCTTCTCTCCTTCTTGGACACAAAGGCAAAGGGAGGAGGCACTTCGGGTTCCCAAGCGACCTGAAAAGAGCCATAGAGAAAGGGAGAGCCAGTGCGCATGCTCCACCCTCCAAGGCACACAAGGGGGAGTTCGCATGGGAGCCGGAAGTGTTGGGGCCTCCGTCCCTCCCTTGCTTTTCCTCTTTGGTCTCCCTATCTTGAACACAGAACACGCATGAAAAAAAACACACCATAATTTCACAATATATAGTTTAAATAACAAAAGGAAGAGGAAGGAAGAGGCCCGGGATGCGAGGGGGTGTGGGCCAGGCCCGTCCTCGGCTGCTCCCAGGGGCCCAGATTCGCACCCTCCCTCCCCCCAATACAGGTCTCCAGTCCATACCACGCTACATGAACTTGAATGGATACTGTGGTTGTGTTGTCGAAAGCTTTCATGGCCGGGATCACACTGTTGTGGTATGTATTCCGGGCTCTATGGCCATGTGCCAGAAGCATTCTCTCCTGACGTTTCACCCACATCTGTGGCAGACATAGAGGTTTTGACGTCTATGCGAAGCTAGGCAAGTGGGGTTTATATATCTGTGGAAGGTCCAGGGTGGGAGAAAGAACTCTTGTCTGTGGGAGGCAAGTGTGAATGTTGCAATTGGTCACCTTGATTAGCATTGAATAGCCTTGCAGCTTCAAAGCCTGGCTGCTTCCTACCTGGGGGAATCCTTTGTTGGGAGGTATTAGCTGGCCCTGATTGTTTCCTGTCTGGAATTCCCATTTTCTGGGTGTTTCTGGGAAGGTAATGGCACTCCATGTAGTCATGCCGGCCACATGACCTTGGAGGTGTCTATGGACAACACTGGCTCTTGGGCTTAGAAATGGAGATGAGCACCAACCCCCAGAGTCAGACATGACTGAACTTAACGTCAAGGGATACCTTTACCTTTACCTACACACACACACACACACACACACACACACACAAGCAGGGACTATATATATATATATACACAATATATATCACACACACACCAATTTAACAAAGTTTCAGCCACAAAAACAAAGTTTCTGAAGTAGAACAATGACTTTCACAGTAAAGACAACCCAATTTAACAGGAAATAAGACTTTCAAACCAGGAACAGATTACTGCAATTATTAAAAAAAGGTTTATTATAAAAGCTATGAAAATTTGCCAAAAATCAGAGGATAAGGGAAACGTTCCACATTTTGGTGAGCTATCAGTGTTAAATGTGTTCTACCACTGTACCAAGTTTGAAGAAGATCACTCAAAAAATGAGGGCGGGAGAGCCCCCTAAGTCCCCCCCCCTTCGGGCTGTTTTTGGGCCACCGCGCATGCGCGTCCGCCATTAACGAATTAATTTAGAAAATAACGAATTTTCATTAATTTCGAAAAATTTTGGGGGCCAAATTCGTTATTAGCAACAAAAACGAAAAAACTGCCCCCTCTAGTATTGAAACGAGTTTAGAATCAAATTTTTCATGGATCGATCAAGCCTAGTAGCCATCCAATGGCACTGAACTGCATTTGGCCTAACTAGGCTATGCAAACTCCTTCCTTCCACTACACTGGTTCAGTGTGTAAACACCCTCCCATCACCAAGGTAGCTACTGGCTATATGGCTGACTATATAGACTCCTTCTAGGCTGATCATAGAGTACGCAACTTTGGATTAGCTTTGGTTTATGTAGCACATTTAGATGTGCCCTTAGTAGGTTTCTAAAAAAAAGTTATTTCAATAGCCCCAATATAGCTTACTTCTGTTCCTCGCACCTCATGTTTGGACCCATGGTCTGGTCTATTATAAACATTTCTTGTGTCCTTAGTGGTAATGTGTGAATTTCCCACTGCTTATCTTGGAATTGGTTCAGCTGGAAAAAACTTTCTAAACAGTATTTTCCATCTAAGCCTAAGAGAGCTCATTCTAGCCAACTCTTTCAGAAAACTTAATTTGAAGCAAGAGGCAACAGAGAATGTTGGTGGACAGATGTATCATTTCGTGACTCACAGTCTTGAACCCATATTCCAGAATAGATAGAAGCCCTCAAAGACAATTCCACCATGAATCACTTTTGTCCTGGATGTCTTAACATGTGACCCTCCAATATGCTCATTTTACTGAGATACCTGGGATATTAAGACTGCATTTATTCAGATGAATTACAAATCACATAGCAATCTAAGGTGATAAAAGATGTTTTGTTTTGGGTGACATGGCATTTATATTGTTCTAACCCTGGTTATATTTTCCAATTCCTAAGAAAATGAGAAACAGTGTCTTAAAAATCTCCTTTTGATTTATATTTTTCAAATTGCACACAGAAATGCAAAATTCCACACAGAAAAGTTTACAACATTTAAATGCTAGGGTACCATAACTGATACAAAGGCAGAATTGATATGTTTTGAACTGGAAGAAAATACACCAAAGGATCTTGATATTCTGATATGTCATGTAAAGAAATGTGCTGTTTTTGTCCTCTACACATAAAAATCTATGTCTGATGTTAAATTGGTGTGAAATCTTGGGCAGAATTAGAGAAAGCAGAGGCAGAATTATATTATAATGATAGTATGTGAAAATTGTCACTCGCTAGACAGTGTACTGTTTATTTTACCAAGTGGGGGAACATTACTGATATTTGTGAAATCACAAATATTGAAATCATGCTATTAATAGTGCATTCTGGATAGGATAATTGGGGATGCTAATTGGGGACAACTGAGATGGAAGGTAATTCGACTTTGGGAATTATTAGATAATCGTTAGGAGGGAAAAACAAGAACAGAATCTAAATAAAGCCTGTCATAATGGCACAACAGAATCATACAAAGCTGTCTTATATAAAATGCCTATGAAACATTTTTGTAATATATATATATATATATATATATATATATATATATATATACACACACACACACACACACACACACACACACATACACACACACACCTTAAATCAAAAGCAGAGACAGGAGCAGGTCGCTTCTGCCCAGCTGCAATGTAAACAGTTCAGCACCACTGACCAGTTACCTTAGGAGTTTTCCCACTCCCCATTTTGCTGGAGTCTCCAGCCAAACACACAGTGTTTACACACTAACATAACTGATCAGTGTAGATGAGCCGTTAGTGTTATGTGAAGACATACTTCTTATTTCTCCTGGATTACTCACCGTTCAGTTTTAAAGAATGATTTGAATTGGAGAATTATGAAAGACTGAGAAAATATTATCTTTATCCATTTCCTCTGCACCATGCCATATTGCAGCTTTCCATAAATACTCCAATCCCTTCATCATACTGGTCCCCTTTTCCAAAACTTTTTTAGCCTTTCAATTTCCCTCCTCCAGTTTAATGACCAAAATGATACAAAATATCTCATGTATGGTTGCACTACGTAACAGTATGATAGTTGCAGTTTTATTTTTACTCCTTTTCTAATTTTGTCCAGCATCACTTTTCACAGAAGTCACACATTAGATTGATATTTTATTCAAACTGTTGAGCAAAACTGCAAGATGCTGTTCTTAGTCAATTACTACCAGATCAGATTCCATTAAGATATAAATGAAGTTAGGCTTTTTTTTTTCATCTGTTTGCTTACATCAAATTTCATTTGCTATTTTAATGCCCTTTCTCCCAGTACAGAGATATATTTCCCAAGCTCTGCACATTTCATTTTCCTTCTTCACTATCAAAACAAATTGACATCCAAACATGACTGCCTAACTACACATCCTTAAGTTCAGGTCCTTTATGAATGATTTTAGAAAGCCTTGCTCTCATACAAAAGCCCCACTGCTGGCTTATTTCATGTGACAAAAGAGCATTCAGTCCAAAATTTCAGCCTCTACGACAGGCACAGGTAAACTTTTTTCTCTTGGAGATGTATTGCGGTTCTGGAGGAAGGGGGTCTGAGTACATGTTGGGTGACTTCAGCCCAGGGGGGGAAGGGTGTGATGACTCATGGGCCTTGTAGTCCTGTTCCTAGTACTATTGTGGCAGACGAAGAGGAAAACAAGGGGTTTTCACCGGTTCAGCAAGAGCCGGAGTCCCTTCACCTGCAGGATGTTGATGTTTGCCCTCAAGAATTCAGCCAAACAGGCCTTGGGCAGAATTCCCCTCCGTTTCCCAGGAAGGAATCTTATTCCAGAGAAAGGGGAGTCAGAGAAGCCCAACGGAGGAGTTTACGCATCGCTGCCAAACAAATGGCTGATTAGGCCTGCTTCCCTTGGGAAATTCTAAGGAGTCACACATCTGGACAGAGTTGGGTTTCGCTTCTCGTTCTCTAGGGAAAGAGTTCTGTTGGCGGGAAAACAAGACCCAATATAGGTGTTTGGCGCGAGGGATTCTTTGCGGAGTCAATTGATCAGCTTCAGGAGAGAGATCGTGTGTGGACTTCGTAATCCCAGTTCCTTGCTTTCCGGATCGAGTTTCAAGCCTTGCCCAGCCTTGCTGTTTCAACCACGAACCCTGCTCCATGCTTCACGTTTTGCCTTGTCTCCAGTCACGGACCTAGCCAAGAATCAAGTTTATTTCCAGCCTTGTTGTCAAGTTTCAATGGACTTCTAAGACTCTGACATTTCCCCACACTATTGCTTGGCAAGAGTGTGTGTTTCGGTCAAGTGGATTAAAACTTTGAACTCTAATATCATTTATTGGACAATACATTTTTGGACTATATTTGACCTCTTTTGAAAGGTCTGCTTCTGAACTATATTCTTCACTTGTTTTTATTGCTTTTATATATTTCTTTAATAAAGATATTAGATAGAGATTGGCCTCCGTGTATGGTTTTTGGTGCCCAGCAGCCAGGGTTCTGACAAAGGGTACAAGAGAGAGTGGGGCCAGGAAGTAGCAGGGCAGGGCTTGGGTCATCCTCAGGTTATCCTCTCAGCATAAGGACAGATCTGCTCACCCTATCCTTACACTAGGAGGAAGGTGGGACATGCAGCGACGGCCCTGATGCTCCACCCTGATCCCCCTCCCCATCCTCTTCCCCCAATCCTCAGGCCGTCCTCTTGGCATTATACCAGGAAGAAAGTGAGGCAGCTAGCAGTTGAGAGTGCTCTGGAGGACTCTCAGCCACTGCATGCCTTCTTCGAGCTGCCCTCCTAGCGTAATGATGGGACCACTCACACCATCCTTATATCGGGAGGAGGTCAAGACACATGGAGGCTGAGAGCGCTCTAGAGGGTTCTTAGCTGCTACATGCCTTCTTCCCCCATTTTTTTAGCTTAAGGATATGGCAAGCCGCCGTGTCTTGCCAAGAGGACAGGGAAAATGAGGAGGGCCTGAGGTAAGCGTCCAGGGGACCACATCCGGCCCCCAGGCCTGAGTTTGCCCATGCCTGCTCTAGGACATACCATAAACTGTGGGGACAGCTAACTTAATGCAAAATCACTACTTCCAGAAGTCTCCAGGAATTGTAGTTTTCGGTGAAAAATCAGTTAAAAAATGGGTGACATTAGGAGCTCTGTAACAAAGAGATTGATATTGTGCCTCTGTAATACTGCAATCAGATTCTCACATACCTAGGACAAAGGCTCACTGTTTTCAATAGGCATTACTTCTGAGTAGACATATAGAGTTAGAAAATAACATATTCATTACAGTTCAGCTAACAGCTGCAGATTAATTTCCTGCCTTCAAAGAAATTAGTAAAAAGTGCTCTCATGAAATGAGCTCTTTCTATTTTTCTACTGGCTCATAAAATAAGTTCTATCTCTGTGACATGAACAATATGTAAAAGCCAGACTGGCAATGTGAGTAATAACCAGAGTCAGACATTTCTTGCTTGCTGCCATGTGATCTAGCACATATGGAGTTAGAAATATTCATTAAAACATTCTTTGGCTTCTTGAATCATCAGTGGAGGTGTAATTAGATGTCCAAATGAAATACTAATCAAATACATTGTGCTTTTCCCAGTTCCATGTTCTCTCAGACCAAGGAAGGGATGTGCCAAAGATTTTCTCAGATTTCATTATAAAACTACTCTTCTAATTTAACATGGATGAAACAAAGACTGATTCGTTTTCACACTGAATTTGAATTCATGATGCTGTGGCTCTTACTTTGATCGTGCCATTTAATTTGCATAGTGTATTTTTCTTCTCATCTGGTTAAGTCATAGATTTTCTATATCCTCAAGGACATCAGCTTTTTGATCTCAGCAGGTTTTGGTTCACATACTTATTTAGAAATGTTTATGATGGAAAATGACAGGTTATATACCCCAGACATTAAGATATGTGAAACCATGACATAGCCACTTGGAAAGCTTCAGAATATCAAAGCCATGGTCAAAGTCAGTTTTAAATGTAATATCATCTTGGGGTCTCTGTTCATAAAAAAGTATGCACAGCACAATTGTAGTTTTTGGGGCTAAAGAAGGAGGATGGGATCTTCTAATACATTATATCAAATGAAACTTCCTTTGCCATTTCATTGTAAACCATAATTTGGTGAATTGCTTACTGCTGTGTCTGCTATTCCCCACATCTACAGCAGGGGTAAAAACATGTATCTGTCAAAATGCTACTGAAATGCAACTCCTACAACCCTAGGCATAGGTTGCTGTTCTATCCCAGTTAATGTTTTGGTCCAACAATGCCTGTAGAGGCTTGGCAAAATTATACTGCATAGTACCTGAAGCAAGAAAATCCATAGGTTTTTCTATTACAGTAATACATTTGATGCTTTCCATTAATTTCACTTTAAATGTCATTAAAGGATCTTTAAAGTCAAGGCCAAAGTGACAGCCTCTGGAACATCCCATGAACTCCACTAAACAATGCAAGCCGATCAATGAAAACCACTGATACACAGTAGTACTGTGTGACAGTACCATCTTAAAGCATGGGCACACTGGACAATTGCAACAAGCATAGGGGTCCCATGCCAGATCAGAATTTAACACTAATTCAAATTTTTCACTAACTTGGTATAAGGAGAAAAATTATGACTTATATTGGACAGTTGGCATGTCTGCATTTGCAAAAAATACAATTTTTATTGTTTGCAATTTAATGGAAGCAGAATATTAAAAAGGATTCACAAGAGATTATTAATGTCTGGGGACAACAGTGTGCATTTCCATTATCAGAAGAAGTGTCTCCCTTGTGTTCTGATAACTCTATTTGTATGATGAAGGTTTAAAGGAAGTGTAAGAAAGAAGGTGAAGTGAGGAAAAAGAAACTGTAGACTTATTATAAATTAGTGAAATTTGTAATTAAGCCTTTCATCAGAAATGAAATCCAATTTTTGAGTGGAGCAGAGAAGAGGAAATGAACTGCAAAGTAGAAAGAGAAAATGAGTAAACTTCCAGAGTTAACTTCTTGGTTCAATCCAATTCCATGTCAGCCACTAGTACTGCTCCTTCAACTATATCATCCACATCTTAGCAGCACTATAGACCCCCAGGCAAAGCAATGCACTAGGACATGCCTACTGAACCACTCACAGGAATAAGGAAGCATTTATCACATACTGCACTGTGTGACTCTCCAGATATTGTTGACTTATCATTTGCAACAGGAAACTCAGTGGAGAGGAATGCTGGGAGTTGAAACTCAGTCACATCCAAATGGAATTCCGCCACTGAAGAGAAGCCTCTATTGCCACCAGATACATTCAACATAATTCATAGAAAAAGGTTCAACCTCAAATTTTCTCAAGAATTCAACAGATGCTTAGTCCCGTGTACTACCACAAGCCATATTGAACTTCCCTAAGAATGCCCACTTTGAATTCAGAAGTTAATACTGGTAATTATTGAAGAATTTTCTTCTTTTAATGTATCGGCATTTGCTGTCACATTTGCTAAAGATCTGAAACTCACATTAATTTATTTCTAGTGTTCTGGCTTGTTTCTCAAGCGCACAGCTACCATGTATAACCATTAATATTTGTGTAAGGTTGGTTGCTAAGTTTCACAATATTTTTCTCTTTCAGTAGGATCTGTTCTATAAGCCTAATAAAAGCCAGTCATTATGTATCTCTGTGTGTGTCCTTATCCATGTATTCTACTTTAACCATTGGAACTTAGTTTTGCTGGCTTTAATATGGTCGACAACATGTATCAAGCATGGGTTGCTACTAAGGAAAAACAAAAGTACATGTCATCCAGTTGATTTAAATCTAATCCATGTATAGTTTGTTTCCAAATGAAAGCTAAAATTGAAAATCTGTTAAAGCAGAACTTTCATATCTGCTATTTTTGGTGCCAATAACTAGTTTTTTTCAATCTTGTCTGATGCATGTTAGCTAAAAATTACTTAGTGAGTCCTTATATGGGGAGAAAGGTCGGATAAAAAAAGAGCGAATAAATAAATCAAATAAACATGCCTCAGTGTTATTATGGATATTGTGCCATTTTGACTGGATCCTAATTTAATTAAATTCTGTTATCTAGGGAGGGGCCTCCAGTGGTGTAGTTAAAGCACTGAGGTGCTGAACTTGCGAACCAAAAGGTTGCAGGTTCGAATCCGGGGAATGAAATGAGCGCCTGCTGTTAGCCCCAGCTTCTGCCAACCTAGCAGTTCAAAAACATGCAAATGTGAGTAGATCAATAGGTACCGCTCCGGCGGGAAGGTAACGGCGCTCCATGCAGTCATGCTGGCCACATGACCTTGGAGGTGTCTATGGCTCTTTGGCTTAGAAATGGAGATGAGCACCAACCCCCAGAGTCGGTCACGACTGGACTTAATGTCAGGGGAAACCTTTACCTTTACCTTTATCTAGGGATGTAAAATTTGTTTTTATAGGGAAAAATCCTCCTTGTTGCAAAAAGTAATTGGAAACTGCAGGTTTCCAATGCTATTTACCATTCAGAAACTATACTTTAGATAGTGGGGGAAGGGAGCATGTGTCTTTTCTTTATTAGGAAATTTATTTCCTAACAGTATTTGCTATGCAGAACTGTTATTTTTTGTGATGAGATTGCTATTTTCTCAAAGACACCACTAGCATTTTTCACAAAAGACAGCAAAAACAAAATTATAAATAAATTTTACCTCTCAAGACTTGCTAATATTTAATAAACCATTTTGGACCATTTCTGAATATTTTCAAATATTCTTTCTTTTCTTACCAGGACTCCCTTGAATCTACCAGAGATAGCATGCAAACAGACAATACCCGTATTCTTAACACACACTTTATTCTCTCCCCACCCTCGTAAAAATGCGATAGAAAAAAAAAATCAATTGGTGACATAATTCTCAACAGTATTACTATAAAGCATATGCATATAAAAGTCTGGTGACATTTTGGAGACCGTTTTGTAAGCTGTGTTGTTTTTGATGCAATAATTAACATAGTTATCCTTTAAAAAACTGTTGTAATGAAATAAATATGATCTTTATTAGTGCGGCTGGTGGGAATGAGAGAGGGGGCCTTCTCCATGATCGCTCCCCAACTCTGGAACTCTCCCCTGAAAGAACTGAAAACTTCCCCTTCTCTCTTCTTCTTTAAGAAACTGTTAAAAACTTACTTGTGTACTCAAGCATACAGGGAGAAGGAAGACAAGACTTTATTTAAATTTTGACTCAGCTCATGGAGACTCACCTTTGTCCAGATGGCCTATTGTTAACTGTATGATATATTTTAATTGTTAATTACTTCTGACAATACAGTCATTAGAGAAATGTATCTCAATTATTTTATTTGTATATTCAAATTTCCTATTTATTTATTTATTTATTTACAGTATGTATATTCTGCCTTTCTCACCCCGAAGGGGACTCAGGGCGGATCACAATGTACATATACATGGCAAACATTAAATGCCATTAGACATATGACATACAGACAGAGACACAGAGGCAATTTAATATTTTCCAGCTTCCAGCTTCATGAGGGTATACTCAATTCCGACCACAGGGGGAGCTGCTGCTCCATCATCCACTGTGACAGAGTCCTTGATGGAGTACTTCTTCATTCTTTCACACACTGCTGGACAGTTTTATGGTGACATGAATTAGTTAAATTAGCCTCCTTGCATAAAGAAGTACCTAAATTTCCTATTTGACAGATGCAATTGTCTTTTGGATGTTTAGGTAAACAATGAGCTAGGCTATTTAATGGTTGGGCGCTCAATCTGACCCAGGCTGGATTCGAACTCATGACTTTTCAGTCAGTAGTGATTTATTGCAGCTGGCTATTAACCAGCTGCGCAACAGCCCAGCCCACTTGTTACTTTGAGTTGTTTTATAAGTATATCCCAATGTTGTCTATTTCATCATTTATTATTTGAAGTGCTCTTTATGTTATGTTTCTCAGGCATTAAATGTCTGCCGATCTTTTGTTGTTCACTGCCCTGAGTCCCTTTTGGGAGATGGGGTGGTACAGAAATAAATTATTATTATTATTATTATTATTATTATTATTATTATTATTATTATTTGAAACATAACAAGATGAGTCCAAAGCAGACACTCTGCTGGCTGTTGTACTGGATCACACTTCCCAAGTGTCTAGGACTGTGTGATGTATCGGCAAATAATGTGTGCAGATCCCAGTAAGGTGGCCTTCTGCAGCTGGTAGATGATAATTTTGTCAGCGCTGATTGTATTCAAGTGCAGGCCAAGATCTTTAGGCACTGCACCCAGTGTGCCAATCACCACTAGGACCACCTTGACTGGCTTGTGCCACAGTCTTTGCAATTCGATCTTTAAATCCTCATATTGTGTGGATTTAAAGCTTTTCTAGTTTCTTCTCTTCAATCCTGCTGTCCCCTGGGATTGCAAAATCAACAATCCATACTTTGTTTTTTAACACGATCGTGAGGTCAGGAGTATTGTGCTCCAACACTCTGTCTGATTTCGGAAGTCCCAGAGTAGCTTGACATGTTCATTCTCTGTAACTTTTTCCGGCTTGTGATCCCACCAGTTCTTTGTTGCAGGCAGATGGTATTTGTGGCACAAGTTCCAATGAATCATCTGAGCAACGGTGTTATGCCTCTGCTTGTAGTCTGTCTGTGCGATCTTTCTGCAGCAGCTGAGGATGTGATCTATTGTTTCATCTGCTTCCTTGCAGATTATTATTATTATTATTGACACAACGACATAGTATGACACAGCAAACAAGACAGATATGCAGGATTTCGTATTACAAAATCACAAGTCGAACACTTCCCAATTGTTGTTGTTGTTGTTATTATTATTATTATTTTATTTTATTTTATTTTATTTTTTTATGACACAGCAAACAAGATAGATATGCTGGATTTCATATCACAAAATCACAAGTCGAACACTTCCCAAGTGTCTAGGACTGTGTGATGTATTTTCAGATGATGCGCACAGATCCCAGCAGGGTGGCCTTTTACAGTTGGCAGATCGTAATTTTGTCAATGTCTATTGTTTCCAAATGCCGGCTGAGATCTTTTGGCACAGCACCCAGTGTGCCGATCACCACAGGGACCACCTGCACTGGTTTCTGCCAGAGTCTTTGAAGTTCAATCTTGAGGTCATGATAGCGGCTGAGTTTTTCCTCCTGTTTTTCATCAATGCGACTGTCACCTGGGATGGCAACATCAATGATTCAAACCTTTTTCTTTTCCACAACTGTGATGTCTGGTGTGTTGTGTTCCAGAACTTTGTCAGTCTGGATTCAGAAGTCCCACAGTATCTTTGCATGTTCATTTTCCAATACTTTTGCAGGTTTGTGATCCCACCAGTTCTTTGCTGCTGGAAGGTGATACTTGAGGCATAAGTTCCAATGAATCATTTGGGCCACGTAGTTGTGCCTCTGTTTGTAGTCTGTCTGTGCAATTTTCTTACAGCAGCTGAGGAGATGATCAATGGTTTCGTCGGTTTCCTTGCACAGTCTGCATTTTGGGTCATCAGCTGATTTTTCGATCTTGGCCTTAATTGCATTTGTTCTGATGGCTTGCTCCTGGGCTGCAAGGATCAGGCCTTCTGTCTCCTTCTTCAGGGTCCCATTCATGAGCCATAGCAAACAAGTGCAAAATGTCAAGAACTGGACATCGCCTGGACATCAACTTCATGGATTTTGGCTCAAACATCTGATTAGTTTACATGGAAAAATGGCCCAACAATTCAATGAGATGCTCCAGAAAGGAAGTATCAGTGAATGGCTAACAACTGGAAGGACATACCTCATACAAAAGGATCCAGCAAAAGGAGCAGCTCCAGGAAACTACAGGCCAATAACATGTCTGCCCACTATGTTTAAACTACTGACTGGCATCATAGCTGACAAAGTTCAAGATTATCTTGAAGAAAAAAAACATCTTGCCAGATGAACAGAAAGGCAACAAATGGAAAAGCAGGGTCACAAAAGACCAGTTATTGATTGACAAAATGATTCTGGAGAACTGTAAAAGCCGAAAAGCTAATCTTCACATGACGTGGATTGACTACAAAAAGGCCTTTGACTCACTCCCACACAGCTGGATCATCAAGTGCCTGGATGCCATCGGGATTAGTAAAAACGTTGGCACCTTTATTGAAAACATGATGGAGCACTGGAAAACTGAACTGTTCATTGGAAATAAAAGCTATGGACTTATCAACATCAGAAGAGGAATTTTCCAGGGAGATTCACTGTCCCCTCTGCTTTTTATTATTTTTTATTATTATTATTATTATTATTATTATTATTATTATTATTATTTCAACTAATGTTATAACCAGAAGTACACTTGGTTTTGAATGTTATTTTATGGATGATATTTACCTATGAATAAGTGTATTACTACTGGAGTATTACTGAGAAATATAGAGAAATTTCAGTCTAGAAAAAATTAATATACAGGAAATAGCCATCCCCTTCAAAAAGAAAACCTTCTTTGCCCCTTTCTTGATCATCACTTCTTTTTTCAATGCTGCTGTCATTTCAGTGCTGCAACAGCTCTTTATTGAGCAGAGAGGAATTTTTGGTGGCAGCCTGGAATTTAATTTTTAAAACTTTTTAAAATTAAAACTGTTCACTTATAAACTATAAAAAGAGCTTATTTTCAAGCAAATATGCTTGTATAAGCCTCCGAATATAAATACTGGCATGTCTTTTCACACAGTAATAGAATATACAGATGGGAGAGGTAAAGGTTGCTAGAAGAGAGAGCATCAAATGAAAGCATTCAGACATATGGTGTTCTTTAAAGCACAAATGATCCAGAACATAAGACACACATAGGGAAATATGAAAGAAAAAGGTTATTAAGACAACTAACAGGCTAACAGTAAGGATAGTGTTAATTCTTCTAAAATAATTTTGATGATTAATACTATACTTAGTAAATCCTTTCAATACATGCATACATTGCCACCAAGCATTCACATTATAGAGACAGAGCTCACACAGAGTGACTAAGGTACTGGAAATGGAACGCAATGAAATCTTTGTTATTAACTGCCATCAAGCTGGCTTTGACTCATGGTAACCCTATGAATGAGAGACCTCCAAGTCACCTTATTATCAACTATTTAGATCTGTTCAAGTTGCAGACTTGCAAAATTCAGTCAGTCACTCTTTTGCTTCATTTCTTGAGTCTAGAGCACATTTTCCTTTGATTCTGCTCCACCTCCTGCTTTTGCCTGCCTATCCACTCTGATTAATAAGAAGTCCTCTTTTGGTGAGTTATCAGTTTACTCCTGCACTTCAGCACATAATCTTTCAATTTATCCTCCTTTTTCTTCTTCCTCTTCTTCTGCAACTTGGATTACTAATGTATTGATGCCATCATATTCGAGTTTAACTTTTGCTTAATTTTGTTACCTCTCTCCTCATTATTAATGTCACCCAATTTTTCTTAGATCACATGATACACTATATAATTATCTGTCTCAAAATGTCCCATCCCTGTCAATTTTAGCTTGCTCACCCTAAGCATTGCAATCATCAACATCTCTGTTGAGAAGTAAGTCACAACTAGTGCTGTTGTATTTACTTTTGCCTGAAACAACAACCTCTTATGACAGTGATGACAAACTACTCAACAGTTTGCGTGACTTCTCACACATGAACACACACACAAACCTTTCACAAAATTCTTTCCTGGCCTTACCATTTACTTCCAACTTGCTTTTCTCACAAAACACTATTTCATCCATGATGCACTGGAAATGCCTAATGTTCAGTATTGTGAAAAAAAAACTAAGAATATATCCAGAGGGGCAATCAGCACATGCCTAAAGGCAAAAGGTCATCACTATCAAAAGTCAATGTTTGGATGATTCAGGATGATCATCGTATCACTCAGAGAGAAATTTCAAGCATAATCGGCATTTCAGAAGAACATGTGGGTCACATTATTGTTTTACTTGGCTATTGGAAGATCTGTGCATAATGGGTACTGTGAGATGCTGGTTGCAGAAACAGAGTGTCGACTTCTTCCATGATGGCTTCAGAAAACTTGTTCATGGTTGCAGAAATGTATCCAATTGTCGTGATTGTGTGGAAAAATGAATAGTGGTAGTTAAAGAGCACATTCTAAGGATTATTTCTGTGTTTGATTTATTAAAATACTACCATCCAAACCCAAGTAATGAAGGTGGATGCATTACTTTTCATTCAACCCACGTAGTAGACAGTGCTGTAGATAACATTAAGAGGACTGTGAGCAGCTCACTTTTCTACTGTTGGGAACTTCATAAGAAAGGCAAGCGACTATTTCTGGAACATTTAAATTTAGATCATTTGTTGTCAGTTAAATATCCCTGCAGTGTGAGATAGTTAATTTCAGGTTAATAAAATTATTGGTTTGGGATTTTTGTTTGACAGTGGGGGCATCCAGTGGATAAAATTTAGAAACAGTTCTAAGTAAGCAGGCTTTCAATGCATTCTTATTTCTGGAGAATATGCTTATCAGAAGAAAAAATGTAAAAATTACAATGATTTTATACAAGTCTTCCCCCACTCCCCAAAATGTTTTTCATTACAAAATTTTATTTCATTTTCAAGTTTTAGAACATAAAAGAAAGGAGGGAAGCATGGGGGATGAAGAAAAATATGATATATAGGTTTTGTTAGTAAAAGTTTTGTTAGTAAATTAAATCTACACAGGAATCTATTGCATCACTGATGCAATGTAGGAGGAGAGGGGATTGTTATACATATTCTCTAGCATACAAAGAAATTCCATCTACAATATCTTCTACACCAAGAGGTTCTTGTCATCTAGCATCCACATTGATCTTTTTGTCTTCTTATATTGTCCCATCTTTTTCTTTTCTTCTCCTCTAAGACTTCATAGTAAGTGTTCCTTTTAATTATTTTATCAGTTTACTTATACATACTCTATTTTTACCCTAGTTTTGGTAATATCCATCCATTTACATATCCCAGAGTTAATTTATTTTGTTAATAGGTTATTAATACATATGTAAATACTTGTTATATTAGTCTATCAACTATACAGAATCTGTATATATATTAGGGGTGTGCAAAATTATAGTTATACCTTGTAAATAGGATAAAATTTGTAAAATTTCTACTTACAATACAATATCCAACATGCAGACATGGCCCTCACCAAAATGTTAAGAATCAAAACTTACCCAATACTTTTTCGCTTAAATTTTGTAAACCTTGGAATCCTCCCAAAGTCAGTTTCATTTTCAGTACAAGCAAGCAAATCTAAGCCAAAATGACTGCGATTCCTCTTTAAATTAATAGCCTCTCACCATTAAGAAAGGGAAGCAGTAGGAAGAAAGCAGAGTTTGTTGGGATAGAGACAGAGAAAGCACAGAATTCTGGGAAATATAGTTTGGCAAGGTGAAGAGCCCTATGTCAGAGAATTCAAAAGGCCCTGCCCTAAACTACATTTCCCAGTATTCTGCCCAGCATCAGAAAGCCCCAATAAGGATAGGGGAGAGATTTGCAGCAGCCAGGCAAAGTTCCAATAAATTGTTGAATCTGCAAAGAGGAGGACTGACTGAAGCTGCTAGTAAGTAAATCTCTGTGCTTGGATGTAAAGAAATCCCTAAATGTAAGTTTTATTGATTAATATGAGAAACATTCAATGACATAGCTGTTGTGGCTTTTAAAAAAATGTTTTTGTCAACGTTTTAAGAAATTCCCTAAAATCAGTAGATGTATGAATATTTCTGAAAGTTGTGTGGGGAATGATCTCCTGTTATCTTGTGTCATTGTATAGAAAATTCAAGGAGATCGCTCTTGTCCCCCTGGGGAGCTAGGATGGAATATAAATAAAGTAATACTAGTAGTAGTAGTTGTTGTTACTACTACTATAGGATTTTTTAAAGTTGTTTATAAAAACTTTAAAAATTTCCCAAACATCTGTGGATAAGTGAAATGTTATGAAACTTGATGGGCTAAGAGTGGTAAATGTATTCTAACATTGTACCAAGTTTCACTCCAATATCTGTAAAAATGAGGGAAAAAGTAGCCCCTAAAATTGCCCCTGCGCAATTAATATAACAAAAAAGTAATGAAATTTGGTTACTCTCCTTATAGGAATGAAAATTTCACTAATGATATTTTAGAAACAAAATGCCAATGCCCCCTAATTTTGTGATGAATTTTGAATTTTTTTCATCGATAGCACAGTATACATATATGTACTGTAGAGTCCTGCTTATCTGAGTTCCGCTTATCCGACACTCCGTATTATCCGAAGCAATATATATCTTTCACTCATTCACCCTGCCAGGTCGTGGTGCTGCCGGGACCCAGCGTGGCAAAGGAGCTGAGGGACAGAGGGCGGGCAAGCAAAGGAGGGCAGCAAAGGCCCTCCCTCGCTTGCTCACTCCTTCAACAGGTCAGGCCCCGGTGCTGCCGGGACCCGACGTGGTGAAGAAGCTGAGTGACAGAGGGTGGGTGAGCAAAAAAAGATGGCAAAGACTCTCCCTCGCTTGCTCACTACTTCGTCAGGCCGATGCTGAAGACAAGACAGATAGGCTTATCTCATGCCACTCCATTGCTCCAGAATGAATTAGGCAGAAGGATGAGGTTACTATTCTTTTGGCCCACACAGTACATCTTCAAAGCCTGCCAGTGCTGCTGCTTCTTTTCACTGTTTCATTTCCAGTAGAGTCAAGCAAAGGAATACCACCCTGCTTCAGCAAAGGTTCCAAATCCATGCTAACAAAGATGTGTAATCTAAGATGGAGTCATTTTAAAGGGGTAGCAGGTAAAGGACAACTAAAGTGCCTTTTTGATACTACCCACTATCTCTCTGTTTGAAATTGTGCCCTCTAAACATCTTCAATCTACTAGTTCTTTCTTGGAGAAGTAAATCCTCAGCAAGCAAGGAGTCTGATTTTCGTGCATCATGAGCTTGACAAAATCACAAAAGGATAAATAACACAAGATCCTGCTGTTGCAATTGCTAAAGGAATGTACTGTCATTTTTATCTCATGGATTTCTTCTGTTCAAGCTGCATACTTTGAGTTTATTAGATATCCTGGGGGTAATGCTCTTGGAACAGCTGCTGCTGAGAATGAAAGATATACGTTTTCTACCCAATTCATTGTTAAAACTAAAAAGAACAAGATTATAAAAGCTGCTGGGTATACAATCCAGATCCTATATATATGAGTAGGCCTCTCTATGCCTAGTAGTAGTAGTAAAAAAATTTCTGCCTTCCTCTCCCCACGCTTGAGGTGGGTTACATCACTAAAACACAGATTCGCCTAAAAACATTATTTAGAATATACATACCGGTATTAAAATATATTTTCACAAAATACATATTAAAATACACAAAGTGTATTAGCCTAAGTGCTAATAAATGAGGCCTTGTTTTCCCCCAAATATACTTGGCCTGAAACATGGGTCAACTACTGCCTTATCTTTTTCTCAGTATGGTTAGCATATGTTCCATGAATATAATGGACATATTTTCCAACACATAAAATATGGAACAGACTGTTTCCCATGTGTGCATCAGAATCTTCGCAGAACTTTGAATTACTGCCAGCATTGTTTATTCAGTGCTATTCTGAATGGTTCCAAAATATGTTTGCATCTTATAATATCACGTTTGCTGCTTGTGCATCTTTTATATGCAAAATAATACAAAATGGTCAGCATTTTTGGTCTCACTCAGAGAACAAAAGGGATGTAAAAATGTTTTTCAAAAAAAGAGTAAATGCACATATGCTTCTTCCATATTGTTGCCAGAAAGTCACATTTGTTTGTTCAGTGCTCTTAGATCTCTCTCATTACTAAGATCAAAGCAGGTTTCCTGAAAGCAAGTTGAGAAGAAATCTTAGAATTCAGAATAGTCTCTTCAATATGAACACTGCACTCATTTTTTCCAAGATATTCTCTCTGTATTTGTTGTAATATTATATATATATATATATATATATATATATATATATATATATATATATATATATAACTGAAGATGTGGATTGTAAACAATGTTTATAATTGTAATAAGCTGTCATTTTTAAAAGCCAATAATATAAAATATTCAGCCATGCTCCTAACACAGAATCACAAAGAACCAATGGTTCATTTTTCTAGTCCATCTAATAAAGCTGAATTTATAGATGTTAATTGATGTAGAATTTAGCAACACTGTTTTGTGTCACACAAAAGACTGCCCAAAGATGCAACCAAATTCCATTTTATCTCTGTCTCTCATCTAGTAAAGGTAGTCCTAAGATGTATCTACACTGCATAATTAATGTAGTTTGATACCCCTTTTAGCTGCCATGGCTCAGTGCTATGGTATCTTGGATTTGGAGTTTGATGAGGCATCCAGCACTCTTTGACAGGAAAACTAAACACCTTGTAAAAATGCAGCTCCCATTACTCATTAGCATTAAGCCATGGACATTAAAGTGTTGATGAACTACATTAATTCTGCGGTAAAGATGCACTCATAAATTGTATTCCCTTTCTAAGGTTCTCTTTTACCTCTAATTCTTGATCCATTCCTCTTTTTTAATAAATAGGGTGTTCTATCAAGCCAATAAAAATAAAAGGCATATTAAGGGGTTTGGCCATAAAACACCATATTTTTCATTCATTTTTATTACACCAAGGGCAGTTCTACAGAACCCAATAAAATTGGCATCCAAGATGTTGGTTTCCACCCACTTTGCACCCCAACAGGATGCCCTGAGCTGCTTTTGGTGACAGCAGGGATCCTCTATTGCTCAGCCATGCAAACCCTGATACAGCTTCTGGCTACATCAGAAACAGGGAAGCTACCTTATGCTGTGGATGTCTTCCTTTTTCCATGTTGTGTGACCTGTAAAGGAAGATGACATGAGAGAGAAGGAAAGCCCCTCTCTCTCTCCCTCCCTCTCTCTCTTTTCTCCCATCTTCCTTCATGAATCACACAGCATGGAAGGAGGAGTAAGAAACCCCCAAGCTAAGGTAAGTTGTGGGGAGAGGGAATGAGAGAGGAGAACCATCCTGAGTCCCCAGGCTGCTTGGACTGCCGTAACTCTGGGGGGGGGGGGGAGTCTTAATCCTGCTACTAAATCAGGTTTATCTCTGACTTATATTAATCCAGGGTATAGCCGCATTAAGCAGTATTACCTCCGTTAATGAAGATCAGCCCTCTTGCACTTTGTGGATGCCCACAGGCTCATCCGACCCCCACACTTATCAAAATAGTCAGTGTAGACATGCCCCTGATGTGTCAAATGTGGGATGGATGTGTCATAGGAATATATGAAGTTGACTTATACTGAAGCAAATAATTGGTTCACCTAGCATTGTTATTCAATCTGATTTGCAGAAGCTATGCAGAAATTCAACTTAGATTCTCTCCTAGTCCTACATAGACATCTCTGGTATTCTGTGTAGATTCCCATGCTAGTACCCATGCAATATATATATATATATATATATATATATATATATATATATATATACTAACTGTGCCCTGCCACACGTTGCTGTGGCAAAGTATGGTGGTATGGGAAATAAAGTATTGAGAAATTGTGGTAGTTAAGGTAAAGGGTAAAGGTTTTCCCCTGACAGTCCAGTCGTGTCTGACTCTGAGGATTGGTGCTCATCTCCATTTCTAGGTCAAAGAGTCGGCGTTGTCCGTAGACACCTCAAAGGTCATGTGGCATGACTGTATGGAGCGCCGTTACCTTCCCGCCAGAGTAGTACCTATACATCTACTCTCATTTGCATGTTTTTGAACTTTAGGGTTGGAATAAGCTGGGGCTAATAGTGGGGGCTCTCTTCGCTCCCCAAATTCAAACCTGCAACGTTTCGGTCCAGAAGTTTAGTAGTTCAGCGCTTTAACACACTGCGCCATCAGGGGATATTATTTCGTAAAGTTTGTGAATATACAATATTTCTGATTTTTTTTTGTCTGTTGGAGGCAAGTATGAATGCTGCAATTAGGCAAAATTATTAGCATGTAATGGCCTTGCAGCTTTAAAGCCTGGTTGCTTCCTCCCTCAGTGAATTTTTTGTTGGGAGATGTTAGCTGGTCCTGATTGTTTCCTGTCTGGAATTCCCTTGTTTTTAGAGTGGTGTTCTTTGCGATATTTTCTGTGCTTCTACTGTCTGTGGCCCTTAGAAAACAGAGGATTTGCCAGACTTTGGTGATGGGAATAGTTTGTTGGGAGGTGTTAGCTGGCCCTGATTGTCTCCTGTGTGGAATTCCCCTGTTTTCAGAGTGTTGTTCTTTATTTAGTGTTGTGATTTTAGAGATTGTATTGTTCTGTTTTATTATACCACAGTAATTATTTCAGTATTCAGTATTCAGTATTCAGTATTCAATTATTACAGTAGATTCTCACTTATTCAATATTCGCTTATTCAATGTTCTGGATTATCCAAAGCAGTCTGCCTTTTAGCAGTCAATGTTTTTGTAGTCAGTGTTTTAAATTCATTGTGATATTTTGGTGGTAAATTTGTAAATACAGCAATTACTACATAACATTACTGTGCATGGAACTACTTTTTCTGTCAAATTTGTTGTATAACATGATGTGTTGGTGCTTAACGTGTATAATGATTACCTAATTTGATGTTTAATCGGCTTTTCCTGAATCCCTTATTATGCAACATATTCACTTATCCAACATTCTGCCAGCCTGTTTATGTTGGATAAGTGAGACTCTACTGTATATTTATAATCTTATATTATTTGCTTAGAATTGGATCATATGAGGCCCCTTCTATACAGCAGTATAAAATGCATACTGAAGTGGATTATATGGCAGTGTGGAGTCAAGATAATTCCCTTCAAAGCAGATAATATAAGATTATAAATGGGTTATATAGTTGTGTGGAAGGGCCTTGAGTCTACACTGTCATATAATCCAGTTAAAATCTGATAATCTGTATTTTATAGGCAGTGTGGAAGAGGCCTAAGTGAGGCCTAACTCTGCCTGTCCCCTGGGCTGTGTGGGTTGCTAGGAGACCAAGTGGGCGGAACTTAGCCTTCTAACTGGCAGCAATTGGATAAAAACAATTATTCCTCTACCTCTAATTAGGACTTTATTTTTCTTTTCTTTTTGTTGTATCAACCTAGAGGCATGGATGATGGGTTGTGTCTTCCAATTTCGAGGTTGGGGGGCCTGTAGTTTTGTTGTTTTGTGGGTCGCCGTGATGCCATCACATATATATATATATATATATATATATATATATATATATATATAATATGTGTATTTTTTCCATGGAGTAAACAACAAAACCACTGAACCAAATCACAACTAATTTGACCACAAAAGACATAGTCATGCAATCTATGTCTTTCAATAAAAAAAACCCCTGGAAAATAAAGTCCAAATTACAGAGGATGGGGAAGAGCTGTTCTTCCCCTCACTGCCAGTAAGAAGGGTAGGCCCCACCCCTTTAGGCTCCACCCCCGTCATGTCATAGCAACCCCCTCAGCCACAAGATTGTTCGGGGGACAAGCAGGGTTCACTTAGGCCTATTCCACACTGCCTATAAAATACAAATTATCTGATTTGAACTGGATTATATGGCAGTATAGACTCAAGGCCCTTCCACACAGCTATATAACCCAAAATGCCAAAGATAATCCACAGCATCTGTTTTGAACTGGATTATCTTGAGTCCATACTGCCATATAATCCACTTCAGTGTGAATTTTATACAGTTGTATAGAAGGGGCCTCAAGATAATCCAGTTCAAAGCAGATAATATAAGATTATAAATAGAATATATAAAATTACTGTGGTGTGTAAAACAGAATAATATAATATCTAAAATCAAGACAGTAAATAAAGAGCAACACTCTGAAAACAGGGCAATTCCAGACAGGAAACAATCAGGGCCAGCTAACCCATCCCAACAAAGGATTTCCCCAGGGAGGAAGCTGAGGAGGGAGAGAAGTAGTGTGTATTATTAGAATCATTATTATTACTATTATTAATAATATTGTTATTGTTATTGTGTTGCTGTGAACCATGAAAATGAACACAATCTGGCTTCAAGTATTAAAAAACACTAAAATCAGAACACTAAATAAAGAACATAACTATGAAAATGGTTTCCAGACAGGAAATAATCAGGGCCAGCTAACACCTTCCAATAAAGGGTTCCCCCAAGGAGGAAACATCCAGGCATTGAAGCTGAAAGGCCATTATATGCTAATAATTCTGGCTAATTACAGCATTCATACTTCCCTCCAACAGACAAGATTTCTTTCTCCCACCCTGGACATTATTCCACAGGATTATAAACCCCATTTGCCTGGCTACTTCCTACCTAAGGGAATCCATTGTTGGTCAGCATGAATAGCACTGAATAGCTTTGCATCATCAAAGCCTGGCAAATCCTCTGTTTTCTGAGGGCCACAGCCTTTCTTTTTTGAGTGTGTGCACTCAAACACTGCATATGCGTACTTCTTCATTTACACATACAGTAGAAGAACAGAAAATATTGCAAAGAAACAACACTCTGAAAACAGGGGAATTTCAGACATGAAACAATCAGGGCCAGCTAACACCTCCCAACAGAAAATTTCCCCAGGAAGAAAGCAGCCAGGCATGCTAATCATTCTGGCTAATTGCAGCATTCATATTTGCCTTTAACAGACAAAAAAGGAACATCCAGAAATATTGTATATTCACAAGCTTTAGGAAATAACATATACTAACTACCACCAATTCCTCAATACTTTATTTCCCATACCACCACACTTTGCCACATCAACACATAGCCAGACACAGCTAATAAAATACTAAATTGGGTATATTCATGGTCTTAAGTTGATCATGCTTAACAGTGTTTAATAACATGAAAGCCCTGCTGGACTACACCACAAAACAGAGCCGGTCCAACAATGAGACGAATTAAGCGGTCGCTTTGGGCGCAAAACATATGGGGGCGCAGTCAAGACTGCTTTTTCTGTTGATTTGTTGTAAAACATGATGTTTTGGTGCTTAATTTGTAATTTGATGTTTAATAGGCTTTTCCTTAATCCCTCCTTATTATCCAACATTTTCGCTTATCCAACGCTTTTATTTTTCAGTGATTGGTTTGGGGGGAGCACCAAAATTCTGTTCACCTACACTTGAAAAATACCTAGGGCCAGCTCTGCCACAGAACTTTTTAATACAGCATTTTGTTCTCATGGTCACTAATAGGTACTCATAGCAGGACATAATATGTACACTACTAATGCCCCTCTGCTTGCATTTCTAAGCAACTAGTATATTGAGGCATATCACCTTCCATGTTGAAAGTTCTATATTTCCATTCCTGCTAGAAATCTTATCCTCCCTGAATTTGTCTAATCATCATTCAGAGCTCTCTACATTGGTATCTATTGTATTATGTTTTTATTCTAATCGATGACCATGCAGAAATCTACCTAACACTGAAGAGGGGGATTTATAATTTATCCTCTGTCATCTATCTTTAACGTGTCTGTTAACTTAGCTTTCTTTTCTTAAAAAAAAAGAGAAATAAAGAATATCATTATATTTTTGTGATGTTTGCTGGGAAGTTTCACAGGTCACCCAGTAGCTTTATTGATCAATATATTGCATCAAATCAGTTTACAGTACTTGACTGAATGAGTCGGAGAAGATTCTTCACATGGAATATAATTATATATGGAATTCATAGCAATAAGATGTGACAGTTACTAAATCAGGATAAGAAAATCTCTCAGTTCTGTTTTCACCTCCATCTGAATATTTTAAACTTCAAGTTTCTTATGTCTTGAACATGTGATTTGTGAATGTTGGTAGATTCTTCAAAAATCAATTTAAAGGGATTATACACCCATTTACACAAGCCAGATTCAATAGATACAGTTACATGGAAAGAACCATTTCAACCTGTCTCTCATGCAAATACTCAAGAAAACTGAGGGTAATGCTAACAATCAGACATTCATCATATTTTTCAGTGTTTAAGCACCTAAAACCCTGAAACTGAATGGCAGTTCATTCTCTCACATTTATTTTTTAGTCCATTTTTCCCTTTCCATTCAAAGTATGAAGAAATTTATAAATTTTGGAAATCTTATTTGAAAGCTACACTGACTGTGGCCATCCCTATGACCACATTGAGTGGCTTTAAAGGGGAGTGTATACATTCATGAATACATGAATGATAAGCAGTGGCTATTAGACTGATCACATTTCTACTCCAATTTCAGAGGCAGTATCTTCTGTATATGAACTGCTGGGAACTATGATATAGGGGTACTACTACATGCAAGCTCTCCCATTAGACTTTGCACAAACAACTGGCTAGCCATTTGTATGAATAGGATATTAGCCTAGATATACCTCTAGTGTGATCAAGCATGGATCGTCTCACAATTCTGATTCCTACTTAAAGCAAGGTATATATAAATTGGTAGAGAATCATTTAGTAATAATGATTTAACAGACAGTTGTACATATGAATTTGACTTTAATCATGCAAAGTATCTCCAAAAATGGTTTTGTGCTGGTATATAAATTCCATTTTGGCTGCAAACCCTTAAAAAGCCCACACCAGATTTCCCTAAAATTCAGCAAGCAAAGTTTCTAACAATTTGAAATATTTTCAAATATTATTTATATTATCATAAAACGAATTCTGCCACCTAGAGTATGACCAAGCTTTTTAGGCTGAATCTTCACATATTATCTGCCTCAAGATGAACACAAACTGTGAGAAAGGTCAAATTATCTTTCTTCCCTCTTTGCTATTTATTCTGTTCTAAGGAAATCTGAAGACAGAAGAAGTGTCTTACAGGGGAACATTTTAGTGTACATATTTTTGAAGTGAGCCGTTGGTCTCTGACTGACTATAATGTGTCTTTTATTACTAGAACACTGCCAGTCTCAATGACAGTGACTCAGTTTATTGTTAATCTCAAGGGTTTCTTCAGTAAGAGAACACCTTGGATATGACCTTTTGTTTCTTGCACTGTACTTATTGCAGCTAAACTCTAATTATGGCACTTTTCCCTTTTAGAATGTAATCTCAAGTAATAGCATCTCTTGAAGTTCTTGGCTCCGAGTCAAGATATTTGATAGCTAAGTTCTCAGTAAATGTCCACCAGAAATAAGTGGGGAAATCCATTTTTGACAATTGCAATATTTGTTCAAAGGTATAACTGACAAATTTTGAAGTAACAACTATGTCTAAAGTATCTACAGATATCCTTTTGTTTTTGACCCATTTTGGAGTTTTATGAGTGTGTCCTAGAAAATAATCCAATAGATAGCATCTGCGGTGCTGCTATATTTCACTATATCTTTTTTACTTTATGGTTATAGCTCACTTCTTTCAAATTCATTTGGATGAAGTCAAAATTTGAACCATGCCCTGAAAATGGGTTTTACTTTCATTTCAGTTTTGTCCTAGTACATTCCTAAAGAGACAGTCTTCTATTCCTGGGGAAAGTGTAGTGGTAATTCATAACAGGATCAACAAGCATAAATGGAGAAAAAAGGATGTTGTTGTTCTCTTCACTATGACAGTAGGAAGAAACGGGTCTCGGTGACAAAAAGGAATCATAATAATCCTTTGGAAAACTTTCCAAGGTTGTTGGATTCTTAGTAAAAAAGATTCCAACCTCTATAGAGGATGGTGAAAATCTTTCTTCTCCACATGGTCATATGCTGTCACTAACTAGGTTACAAAAAGTATATTCACCTTTAAATTGGCACATAGACCTTCATAGATTTCATTCTCATAGGCAAGAGCTAATTATTTCCTATTTTACTCCTTGCTCTGTGGTTTTTGAAGTCTATTCACTATCAAGATTCACTCTGTATGACAACAAAAAAAAGTACAGAAAACAGCCTTTTCTATGTTGAACAAATGTTTGTTACACAATAAATGTTTTCTGCACAGAAATACTATGTTCTGTACAAAAATGCATTTTTCTAAATAATAAATATGCAGAATAAGTGCTAAACTGCAAAAAGCTTCACCCTAGGATTCCCCAACTCTCAAGAAATCAATTTTCCAACAATTATATGTCTGAAATATCAGTATGTAGCGGGATGACTAACTTAGAGGACAAAGTTGGTAGCATAAACTTTCGTAAACTGATGCTAGTCCTGCACTTCAATGAACTGCACTGAACTGCATTATAAGGTTCTACACTGTTCAAATTGCATTATATGGCAGTGTACAATCAGTCTAGGGGTATATCTATATTGCCAAATAATGCAGGTTAAAGTCACAATAGCATACGTACATCCACACAACGCACACAGGCTAATGTCATTTTAACACCCCATTTCTCTTTGCTAATAAGCTTCATCTGTTGGGACTAATTAGCTCTTCTTATGACTCTGCATACCCACCTTCTAACTCTGAAAACACGTACAATGACAATAAAATACAATAAAACTCACTAACAATAAAATACAATAAAACTCACTACAGAACATCATAACAATGCTTACTTAGGCGATCCCTCGTAGTTCGAGGACGACTGTCTTCCATTTCTGGGGTCTTGGGGGTGGGTTCTTAGGTGGCTGAAGAGACCTATTCTTGATCTGCATGTTCTCCCGCAGTGAGGACATCGGTTTCCAGGTGGAAGGCAGTCCCGGTCAGGGATGGCTTGACGGCCCTTCCTCTTGGCATGTTTCTTCCTTAAGCCCTTCATTCGTGCCTCTTTGAACTCCACAGCACTGCTGGTCATAGCTGACCTCCAATTAGAGTGCTCAAGGGCCAGGGCTTCCCAGTTCTCAGTGTCTATGCCACAGTTTTTAAGGCTGGTTTTAAGCCCATCTTTAAATCTCTTTTCCTGCCCACCAATATTACGTTTCCCATTCTTGAGTTCGGAGTAGAGTAGCTGCTTTGGGAGACTGTGATCTGACAATGTGGCCAGTCCAGCGGAGTTGATGGCATAGGAGCATCGCTTCAATGCTGGTGGTCTTTGCTTCTTCCAGCACGCTGGCATTTGCCCGCCTGTCTTCCCAAGAAATTTGCAGGATTTTTCTGAGGCAACACTGATGGAAATGCTCCAGGAGTTGGGTGTGATGTCTGTAGACCGTCTTTGTTTCGCAGGCATAGAGCAGGGTTGGGAGGACAATGGCTATAAACAAGCACCTTGGTATCTCTACGGGTGTCCCGATCCTCAAACACTCTCTGCTTCATTCGGAAAAATGCTTGCAGAGCTCAGGCGGTGTTGTATTTCAGTGTCGATGTTGACTTTTGTGGAGAGGTGGCTGCCAAGGTAGCGGAAATGGCTATAAAACAGACACAATAGAAAACTATACATGAATGCATTCTTTTCACAGTTAGTAACAGAATTATAAAAGATAAAAGGTGTTTATCTATGTCAGGGCCCTTCCAGAGAGGCCCAAAATGTGGGACCTGCCTCGTTTTTACCTGAGGCATCCAAATGACACCTCAGGTAAAACCCGAATTAATCCAGAGAAAACTGGGACTCCCCAGTTTACTCTGGAGTACAGTAAATACCTGTAAATATCCAGACTTTAAATTAAGGTCTTTCCAAGTGAGGGCCCTGTGGGTATTGGCCCCCAGGATTGCTTTTGTAATCCCAAGGGTCTGTCCCCATAGTTTATTTCATGTCAAAAGCATTGCATAACAAATACATTTTAAAAATGATGAAAAAAGTAATCACAAGCAACTAAATAGTTTTAGACCAAAAGCGGGCAACAGCAACCGCATTGTCCGTAGCTTTAAGCAACTCCTCCTCTGTACATGAGGCAGGACATTGTGGGCAAGCATACATATGCGGAGTTGTTTGTTCTGCTCCACAGTCACACAAGGTGGAGGATTCCTCCAGGTAGTGCCACCTTGCCAGGTTGTCTTTTGATCTGCCCACTCCGCTTCTGAGTCTGTTCAGGGACTTCCAAGTTGCCCATTCTTGGTTTGCTCCTGGAGGCAGACCCTCATGGGGGGCCATCCAGTTAGAAGTGCCAGGTTTAGCTGCCCAGAGGGACACCCTTGCTGCTGCTGGAGGAACATCAAGAGGAGTGGTGGTTCTCATGAAGCCCTTCCTTGATTTGACTCTGGTGGGAGGAGGCTGATAGTCATGCAGTGGATGGCTTTCACAATGTTTGACCTTATTTCTCTCGCAGTTAGCAGCAACTTCCCATTGCACGTCAGGAGGGGCAGTGCCAGCTAACTTGTAGAGTTTATCAACAGGTGTAGGTTTAAGGCATCCTGTGATTATTCTGCATGTTTCGTTTAGTTCTATGTCCACCTGCTTCGCATGGGCAGACTTTTGCCAGACAGGACAGGCGTACTCAGCAGTTGAGAAAGACAAGGCCAGGGCTGATGTTCTTATTACTTGTGGGTCTGCACCTCATGCGCTGCCAGTCAGTTTCCGCAGGATGTTGTTGCATGCAGCTACTTTGTGCTTGGTGTTCATGCAGTGTTTCCTATATGTTAGTGTTCGATCTAAGGTGACACCAAGATATTTAGAATGGAAACAGTGTTCAAGCTCTTGGCCTTCTCAAGTAACTTTCAGTTTCCTGTTGGCTTCACGGTTACATAGGTGGAAAGCACACACTTGTGTCTTGGCAGGATTATGCTTCAGGTGGTTCTCTTTGTAGTAGCTGGAGAGGTCTTTCAAGGCATTAGTGAGTTGGTTTTCAACTGTTTCAAAATCTTTCGCTTGTGTTGTAAGGCCAAAGTCATCAGCATATATAAAGCTCTTTGTGAGTGGTGGTCTTTGTGAGGGCTGATCGTTCATGAAGATGTTAAATAAGGTCGGTGCAAAAACACTGCCTTGGGGTAAACCATTCTTTTGCCTCCTCCATCTGCTTTTCCGGCCCTGAAACTCCACATAGAAGCTGTGGTTTTCTAGGAGGGTCTGGACAGTTTTTGTAAAGTCAAAGTCCTGGGTAATATGGTAGACTTTATGCAGCATTTTTCTATGTTGCACCGTGTCATAGGCTGCCGTAAGGTCCACAAAAACTGTTCCCGTAATGCAGCCTTTCTCATAGCCTTCCTCGATATGCTCAGTCAGATGAAGAATTTGACCTGTACAGTTTATCCCTGGTCTGAAACCTGCTTGTTGTGCAATAAGCTTGGGTTTGATAACAGGTCCTAGTCGATTTAATAGCATCCTCTCATATACTTTATATAGATGACATAAGAGGGAGATTGGTCGGTAGTTCCTGGCATTGGAGGCATCTTTACCAGGTTTTAAAATTGCAATGACCTTAGTTTTCCTCTATGCTCTGGGAATCTGTTTGTGTGCCAAGCATTGATTGCAGAATTTCAAAAGCCAGTTTTCAGCTTTGGGCCCCAAGTGTTTGATTTGCTCCATCATTAGGTCATCTAAGCCAGGTGCTTTACCAGTCTTACATCGCTTGATGGCTTCTCTGAGTTCTTTCAGGTTTAGAGGAGAAGACAACTGGTGGGTTTCAAGTTCTGGCACCCTGTTGATTTTCATCTTTATTCTACTACAGTTGTTTTTCCCATTCTGAATTAGCTGGTGAGCTATCTGGTCTGGTGTCACGTTTGCATGTCCATGGTTGATCAGAGGGTCACTATCTAGGCGTCTCAGCAATTGCCAGGCTTTTTGGCTACTCTTGGACATGTCAAGGTTCTCAAGCAGCTCTATCCAATGGTCTTTCTTAGCATTAGCTAAGGCTGTAGATAGTTTTTGGCCTGCTGCTATAGTCCCATCACTGTATGGATTCTCTTAAAATAGTCAGAGATATTCCTGTAGCTGATTTAGTGATTCTTCGTTTAGGCCTGGTAGGTAGCATGTGCGACAGCCTCTAGGGATTGAGAGCCTTGAAGATCTTTTCACAGCTTCTACAAACAGATCATAATTTTCTATTGAAGGTTCTATATCAGAAATAGCAGCTTCCAAGGTCTCTGTAAACTTTGTCCAGTTAGCTTTATTGAAGTTATATCTTCTGTGGAATTGGACACTTTTTGGTCTTACAGCTGCATATGCTACGCAGCATATTGGTCTGTGTTGTGTGTTAGGTATCGGATTTAATACCTTTTTGATGCATTGGTGGATTATGCTTTCCTTTACAAAAATCAGATCAGGATTATAACCACGCTTCCATCGGCCGCTATTGAAAGATGGTGGTAATTTACTGTCATGGAGGAGGCTCATTCTACTGTTGTCGGCCCACATTAGAACTGTTTTGCCATTTCTATCATCTTTGTTATAGCCCCAGACACAGCTATGGCTATTGAAATCTCCCACAACAAAATGGGCTTCATGATTGTGGCAATTGGTTGGGGGCGTAAAATAGAAATCAGCCCCAGGTGGTTTATAGAGTGATGATACGATGCAACTATCAAGTTCCACAGATAAGATTTCAATGTTGTTCACTTCTGTGAGGGAAGTTGCAGAAATTGCTACACCAGATTGTACAAAAATGGCACTGCCATATTGTCTGTGAGGTCGTTCCACTGCCAGTTGCATTCCTAGAATTTTTGGTCTTCTCATTGTGATGTCTCTGTGTTTCCTGTATACATAGGATGTCACACAAAATGTCCTCAGACATTTTGGCTAATAGTTCATCCCTATAGTGACCCTGGTTCTTTGGACTCTTAGAGCCCGAAGGAGTGGGATGGCACCCCATCCTCCCTTCCCAGTCTTCCATTTCCTCCTCAAAATGTATCTGAGGGGCCTGCTGGCAGTGCATGGTTGGTGTTCAAAAATTACACATCAAGAAAGGGGGGCTGCCATCCCACAATGTTTCTCCACTGTCCCCTGCTTCTTTCTGTGCTGTCCCCAGCTTCTTCTATCAGGAGCCAGGTAGCCACCCAACTTCTCAAGGTTTTGTCTCTGTGTGCTGCCAGCACATTGCCGGCACAGAGCCCTTCTGGAAGTAGCTCTGCATCATTTGATGGGCTCCAGCGGACTCCATCCCGGCAGCATGTTAGCAGAACACAAAGATAAGGAAAACCACTCATCTGATGAGGTCCTTAATCTAGTTAAGTGTTATATTGATTTATACATTTTGAACTGTTCACGTTATTGTCCTTTGGTGTAAATTCATATTTTTCCAAATTGTTTTAAGCCTTGAGTCCCCCTCGAGGTAGAGAAAGGCAGGATATAAATATTGTAAATAGATAAATAAATAAAACAATTTTATTTTCACACTGCCCAGGATTCTGTGATATAGGGAAACATATAAATATTTTAATGATTTTTAAATGGAGTGAAGCTTTTTCTAAATATTCTTTTAGCCCTTGACATGAAAAAAAACCACAGTTATTAGTGAAATTAATTTTTATGAGATTTTAAAGGTGAATTTGGTGGATCTTGGTGAGGCAAAACATTGGAGTTATTCAAAATTAGACAAAAGACTTTCAATAACACTAGAAAAAAATCAAATTCTGAGATATGTAGAAAAATGACAATATTAAATTTTCCATACCTCAGATATTTTCTCTCTTCTCACAGTGACCAGTATGGTATATCAGGTATTACATTAAATTAAGTATATTTAACTAAATAACCACTCCTGGACTGAGTCCCACCTCCCATAAATATTCATCCCTGCTCTGATCACTGGCAGAATGTATCTTCTTTTCCCCATTGGATGCCTACCAAAGTTGGTGGGGAAAGTTATGATTGTGCTAAAAGTAAATATGAAAAAGTTATAGATGAGTAAATCTAAGTAACTGCTTTTTATTCACAAAAATAACTGGTAGCTGACAAAGAATATTAAGTAGCAGATACAGAACAATGGCCTCTAGTTCTTGTTTTTCCAACACAGATATCCCGATCTCTTTATTTAGCTAAATTTTGGATAGTAGAGTATCCCTGTAAAACTCTAATCTTACAAATGTACATTCCTCAAAGATTCATATATTCTAAGACAGCAATGTATACATGTTAAAATATTAATAAATATGTGAAAACATATGTTAGTCTACAGAGAAAAAAATGTACAACAGACAATAAATATAAATAAAGACACATATTAGGAAAATATTCTAAATTTTAGAATGTCTACAAATTCCAAGGTTGGAATAAAAACAGTCTCTCACAACCTGGTGGTAAAAAAGGTGAGAGAAAAAAATGCCCACTGAACTTGAAGAAAGAAATGTTTACTTCCATTCTGTAGACGCATTTCCATATAAACTGCAGATAAACTGTAGATTTAATGTAGTTTAACACCACTGTAACTGCCATGGTTCAATACTATGGAATCCTGGGATTTGTAGTTTGGTGAGGCATCAGCATGCATGGTAGAGAAAGCTAAAGATCTTGTAAAACAGATCATGGTCCAGACCATCCCTGAAGCTCTAAAGCAGCCCTGCACTTTGGGGAATTTGTGAACAGCTGGGCTAGCTCTGGTTTGGGATGCAGCCCAATTTTAGGCCAGAAGCATGATGTACATCTTGATGTACATCACCTTTTGATAGACATACAGTGTCTAAGGCTTTCATTTGCCAAAGTATCCCTTATTTTTTCAAACAAAGATGTCAATTCTTTTCCCACTCAAAATGTTTAGTTGAAAACAATAAACCTAAATTTTTTTTACTGCTCTTTAAAAAAAGAAGGAAGAGAGACTACATGAATTGCATATGTTTTGATAACAAAATTTATGAATTGGAGATAGAAATTTATCCATGTCAAGGATGTAGATTTGTTTTCTATTTTACAGACATATTTTCCCTAACAAGTAGCTCTATCATTGAACTATAAAAACAAGAGTATTTTTTACCTGTCATAAAGAGAAGAAGTACTACAAAATGGTCCATGAAGAATAGGAAACATTTTATTTTTAACCTCATAATAGATAAGGCAGATATGCATTCTTTATAGAGGAATTGTCAATTGGCCTCTAGCTTCAGGGTGTCTGTGCTGTGAAATAAGGCAAGCAAAGGGTACTCAGTCATCATTGCCACCATGCTCTACGTTTATATTAAACAGTTCCCAAGATATCTTCAATCCTAGGATGAAATTTAATAAAATGTTTAATTCCATACTTAACCTGTCATTGCTTGTGTAAAACAGCAATATTAAAGATGACTCTTAATGCTGAAAATCCTTTACCTCATCTGCATCTTTCAGAAACTGGATTAATAAGTAGCAAAGGATGATAGAAAAATGTATATGTTAAGAAATGGAGACTCCCAAAAGTAATTAGAGTCAGTAAATTGCGAATAGGTGATTTGGCTTTACCTAATCTCAATTTGTATGGTGCTACTTTTCAGGTAAGATGTTCCTTACCAACTGACAGAGGCAACTTAACTTTCACTCCGGACATAATAAAAAAAAAACTGGTAGTGAGTTAAATGGGATAGTGCATGTAAATATTCTATGACCTGATCTAAATTGTATCATCTAAACAGCGGTTCTCAAACTGGGTTCTGTGTTTCCCTCCTCTTCCCCCTTCTTCCTCCTCCCCCTTCAAGCATGTGGCAGCAATCTGTACTCAAATGCAGATCATCAAAGCACTCTTGCCAGAAGCACAGCCTCTGAAGTGCCAAGGCCAAAAGTGGGACAGAAAAGAAGGGTGAGGGTCCCATTGGTGGCAAGGCTTCCTGCAAAGAGCAGGTTCACATGGTGGCAGTAAGGGTTCCATAGAGTGTGGGCTGGGACCCCAGGGGCACAGAGACAGTTCCAACAGGGAAGGCTGCCTCCAGGTCCCACAGTGGTAGCCCAGACTCGATGGAGAAGCAGCACTTGGGCCCTGCCACCACCACCAGTGCCATCAAGAGCTGGAACCTGCTGAGGCTGGTGACTTCCATTACCCTTCCCCTTCCTTCCTTTCCCTTCCTCATCATGCAGACCCTTTCCCCTGAACCTTTCTTGCTTCCAGAACTATTTTTCTGCATGGCAGAAGGAGGTTGGACTGGATGGCTGTTTGCATGCTGGGCCAGGCAGGCCTGCAAGGGGTAGGGCCCAGAAGCGGGAAGAGCAGGGCCTGGGTCATCCTCAGATTGTCCGCCCAGCATAAGGACAGGGCTGTTTGCCCCATCCTTATGCTGGGAAGAAGGTGGGACTAATGACGACTGCCCTGATCTTCCTCCCCGATCCTCAGGCTGTCTTCTTGGCATTATGCCAGGAGGAGGGTGAGACAGGCAGTGGCTGAGAGTGCTCTGGAGGCTCTCAGTCACCATGTGCCTTCCTTTAGCTGTCCTCCTGGCATAAGGATGGGGCAGCTCGCACTATCCTCATGCCAGGAGGAGGGTGAGACATGTGGTGGCTGAGAGCACTCCAGAGGGCTCTCAGCTCCTGTGTGCCTGCCTTCCACATCTTTTTGGCATAAGGATGTGGCCAAGAGGACAGTGAAAATGAGAGTGAGTGAGGTAAGCCCTCTGGAGGCCACATCCAGCCCCAGACCTTAGATTGCCCATGCCTGTTATATACTATATAATATATAATATAGAAACATTTCTTGGAGCTCCATAAAAAACTTTCCTTCAAAAAGAGCTTTGTGGCTGAAAAAGATGGAGAATTCCTGATCTAATCTGTGTGATAGCCCAGTTTACTTTTTCACTCTCTCCACTAGCAGTGACTTCCATGTCTGTAACATGTTCAATCTGTTTTGAAATTTGATTTAACTTTAGAAGAGCTTTCCAAGATACTGAATCTGTTCCTATCGACATGGGCCATACACATCAATACTAATCCAAGTGCTATTCAGATCACTGCCACAGGAGTTTGCACCACCATCTGCCAAGCCCACTAGGCAGCTGGGGCACTGCTTTGCATTGAACTATTCTGGCAGCAAAGCTAAGTCTACACAGTCCAGTTGCACTAAACCTGGTTCAGCTCCACTGGGCCACTACAATGGCCTTCTCCCTATCATCCTTGGTTTAGCAGTGACCACTGGTGGACTAATAATAATAATAATAATAATAATAATAATAATAATAATAAGCAAGCCATCAGAACAAATGCAATCAAAGCCAAGATCGAAAAATCAGCTGATGACCCAAAATGCAGACTGTGCAAGGAAACCGATGAAACCATTGATCATATCCTCAGCTGCTGTAAGAAAATTGCACAGGCAGACTACAAACAGAGGCACAACTATGTGGCCCAAATGATTCATTGGAACTTATGCCTCAAGTACCACCTCCCTGCAGTAAAGAACTGGTGGGATCACAAACCTGCAAAGGTTGTGGAAAATGAACACGCAAAGATACTGTGGGATTCCGAATCCAGACTGACAAAGTTCTGGAACACAACACACCAGACATCACAGTTGTGGAAAAGAACAAGGTTTGGATCATTGATGTTGCCATCCCAGGTGACAGTCGCATTGATGAAAAACAACAGGAAAAACTCAGCCGCTATCAGGACCTCAAGATTGAACTTCAAAGACTCTGGCAGAAACACTGGGTGCCATGCCAAAAGATCTCAGCCGGCATTTGGAAACAATAGACATTGACAAAATTATGATCTGCCAACTGCAAAAGGCCACCTTACTAGGATCTGCACGCATCATCCAAAAATACATCACACAGTCCTAGATACTTGGGAAGTGTTCGACTTGTGATTTTGTGAAACGAAATCCAGCATGCCTATCTTGTTTGCTGTGTCATACAATGTCGTTGTGTCAATAATAATAATAATAATAATAATAATAATAATAATAATAATAATAAAGAAAATCAACTGGAAAACCAAAGTGGAAGGTCAGGCTAGAGTTGAAAATCAAAAAAACTTAGATCAGATGTAAGTAACCTGAAAAATATGAAAGAGAAGAAACTGAAGAATAACAAAATCAAGCAATACCAGAAAGTATCAAGCAAATCAGAAATCATAGAATCATAGAATCATAGAATCATAGAATAGTAGAGTTGGAAGAGACCACATGGGCCATCCAGTCCAACCCCCTGCTAAGAAGCAGGAAATCGCATTCAAAGCATCCCCGACAGATGGCCATCCAGCCTCTGCTTAAAAGCCTCCAAAGAAGGAGCCTCCACCACGGCCCTGGGGAGAGAGTTCCACTGTCGAACAGCTCTCACAGTGAGGAAGTTCTTCCTGATATTCAAGTGGAATCTCCTTTCCTGTAGTTTGAAGTCTGCAGGGCAGCAGAAACCAAGCTTGCTCCCTCCTCCCTTTGACTTCCCTTCACGTATTTGTACATGGCTATCATGTCTCCTCTCAGCCTTCTCTTCTGCAGGCTAAACATGCCCAGCTCTTTAAGCCGCTCCTCATAGGGCTTGTTCTCCAGACCCTTAATCATTTTAGTCGCCCTCCTCTGGACGCTTTCCAGCTTGTCAACATCTCCCTTCAACTGTGGCGCCCAAAATTGGACACAGTATTCCAGGTGTGGTCTGACCAAGGCAGAATAGAGGGGGAGCATAACTTCCCTGGATCTAGACGCTATTCCCCTATTGATGCAGGCCAGAATCCCATTGGCTTTTTTAGCAGCCGCATCACATTGTTGGCTCATGTTTAACTTGTTGTCCACAAGGACTCCAAGGTCTTTTTCGCACACACTGCTGTCAAGCCAGTCGTCCCCCATTCTGTATCTTTGATTTCCATTTTTTCTGCCGAAGTGAAGTATCTTGCATTTGTCCCTGTTGAACTTCATTTTGTTAGTTTCGGCCCATCTCTCTAGTCTGTCAAGATCGTTTTGAATTCTGCTCCTGTCTTCTGGAGTGTTAGCTATCCCTCCCAGTTTTGTGTGGTCTGCAAACTTGATGATCGTGCCTTCTAACCCTTCGTCTAAGTCGTTAATAAAGATGTTGAACAGAACCGGGCCCAGGACGGAGGCCTGCGGCACTCCACTTGTCACTTCTTTCCATGATGAAGACGACGCATTGGTGAGCACCCTTTGGGTTCATTCGCTTAGCCAATTACAGATCCACCTAACCGTAGTTTTGTCTAGCCCACATTTTACTAGTTTGTTTGCCAGAAGGTCGTGGGGGACTTTGTCGAAGGCCTTACTGAAATCCAGGTACGCTACATCCACGGCATTCCCTGTATCGACCCAACTCGTAACTCTATCGAAAAAAGAGATCAGATTAGTCTGGCATGACTTGTTTTTGGTAAATCCGTGTTGACTATTAGCAATGACCGCATTTGTTTCTAAGTGTTCGCAGACCACTTCCTTAATGATTTTTTCCAGAATTTTGCCTGGTATTGATGTGAGGCTGACCGGACGGTAATTGTTTGGGTCGTTCTTTTTTCCCTTCTTGAAGATAGGGACCACATTCGCCCTCCTCCAATCTGCTGGGACTTCTCCCGTTCTCCAAGAACTCTCGAAGATAATTGCCAGTGGTTCTGAAATAACTTCCGCTAGTTCCTTCAGTACTCTTGGATGTAGCTGGTCTGGCCCTGGGGACTTGAATTCGTTTAGAGTGGCCAGGTGTTCCTGGACAACTTGTTTCCCTATTTGGGGTTGGATTTCCCCCAATCCTTCGTCCATTCCATGTTGCTGAGGTTGAAGATGGCTTTCTTTTTGTGAGAAGACCGAGGCAAAGAAGGCATTAAGCAGTTCTGCCTTTTCCCTGTCCCCTGTCGCCATCACCCCATCTTCTCCTTGCAATGGCCCTATCGCCTCCTTTTTCTTCCTTTTTCTACCAACATAAGCAAAAAAGCCTTTTTTGTTGTTTTTTATGTCCCTGGCAAGCCTGAGCTCATTTTGCGCTTTAGCCTTGCGAACCTTTTCCCTACAGGTGTTGGCTATACGTTTGAATACTTCTTTGGTGATTTCTCCCCTTTTCCACTTCTTGTGCATGTCACTTTTGAGCTTTAGCTCAGTTAGAAGTTCTTTGGACATCCATTCTGGCTTCTTTGCACTTGTCTTATTTTTCTTCTTTGTTGGCACTGTTTGCATTTGCGCCTTGAGTATTTCACTTTTGAAAAACTCCCATCCATCCTTAACTCCCTTGTTTTTTAATATCGGCGTCCATGGAATGCCGCTCAGAGATTCCTTCATTTTTTGGAAGTCAGCTCTCTTAAAGTCCAGAAAGCGTGTTTGACTTGTCTTAGTTTCAGCATTCCTTTGTATTGCAAACTGCAGGAGCACATGGTCACTTGCCCCTAAGGATCCAACCACTTCAACTGTATTGATCAGGTCTTCCACATTTGTTAAGATTAGATCAAGAGTTGCTGATCCCCTTGTTGCCTCTTCTACCTTCTGGACCATAAAATTATCTGCAAGGCAAGTGAGGAATTTGTTGGACTTTGTACTCTTGGCTGAGTTTGTTTTCCAGCAGAAATCAAGCAAAATCAGAAAGTACTGGCTGAACACCAGAAAAATTGAAGAAGCTTTGGAAATCGTGAAAGAACAAATTACAGCAACAGCCAGAAAAAATGAAAGATATGAAGCCAGAACCATCCAGTACAGATAAAATCAACTGTTTCAACCAGACCAAAGATGGTTCTACCAGAGTCTGAACCAAACAACAGACACTGTAACCATAAAGACAGAGAAAACTGCAAGAACGAAGTTCTGGAAAGACCTTTGGGAAAATAATAAGAACTACAACATAAATGGATAAAGAAGTTTGAAGGAAACTTCTCACAGAACAAAATGGAAAAGATGGAAATAACAACTGTAATGATCAGCAAATGAGTGCAAAAAGTCAAGAACTGGACATCGCCTGGTAGTGATCAACTTCATGGATTTTGGCTCAAATATCTGATTAGTTTACATGGAAAAATGGCCCAACAATTCAGTGAGATGCTGCAGAAAGGAAATATCAGTGAATGGCTAACAACTGGAAGTACATACCTGATACAAAAGGATCCAGCAAAAGGAGCAGCACCAAGAAACTACAGGCCAATAATGTGTCTGCCCACTATGTTTAAACTACTGACTGGCATCATAGCTGACAGAATTCAAGACTATCTTGAAGAAAAAAACATCTTGCCAGATGACCAGAAAGGCAACAAACGGAAAAGCAAGGTCATAAAAGACCAGTTATTGATTGACAAAAAAAGCTGTATGGGAAAACGGAAACTGAAATCCAGTCTCTGACTAACACTGTCCGAATTTTTAGCACTGATATCAGCATGGAGTTTGGTTTGGACAAATGTTCAACAGTGGCACTGAAGAAGGGAAAAATCATTGAAAGTGAGGGCATAAATATGCCTATTGGCCAAACAATAAAGTGTCACCAGCCAGAGGCCTGTAAATATCTGGGCATATTACAGCTGGACAACATCAAGCATGAATATGTGAAAACTGTGATCAGCAAAGAATACAAACTAAGGGTCAGAAAAATTCTCAAAAGCAAGCTCAATGGAGGCAACACTATCAAGGCCATAAACACCTGGGCCATACCTGCCATAAGATATACTGCTGGCATTATAAATTGGACACAGGCAGAACTGGACAATTTGGACAGAAAAAAATGAAAACTCATGACCATTCATCATTCACTGCACCCTCGCAGTGATGTTGAGCGGCTATATCTGCCTAGAAGATCAGGTGGCAGAGGACTCTTACAAGTAAAACAAGCAGTCAAACAAGAAGAACATGACCTGGCAGAATATGTAAAGCAAAGTGAAGAACCTGCCTTGATTGAAGTAAAAAATCAGAAACTCCTCAAAGCACAGCAGACAAAAAACCAGTACAAGAAAACCACACTACAAACTAGAGCTGACAGCTGTCACAACAAAACATTGCAAGGAAAGTTCCTTGACAAAATTGAAGGAAAAGCTGACAAGGAGAAGACCTGGCTATGGCTTACGAATGGGACACTGAAGAAGGAGACAGAAGGCTTGATCCTTGCAGCCCAGGAACAAGCCATCAGAACAAAGGCAATAAAGGCCAAGATCGAAAAATCAGCTAATGACCCAAAATGCAGACTGTGCAAGGAAACCGATGAAACCATTGATCATATCCTCAGCTGCTGTAAGAAAATCGCACAGACAGACTACAAACAGAGGCACAACTATGTGGCCCCAATGATTCATTGGAAATTATGCCTCAAGTACCACTTCCCAGCAGTCAAGAACTGGTGGGATCACAAACCTGCAAAAGTATTGGAAAATGAGCAAGCAAAGATACTGTGGGACTTTTGAATCCAGACTGACAAAGTTCTGGAACACAACATACCAGACATAACAGTTGTGGAAAAGAAAAAGGTTTGGATCATTGATGTCGCCATATCAGGTGACAGTTGCATTAACGAAAAACAACAGAAATGACTCAGCCGCTATCAGGACCTCGAGATCAAACTGCAAAGACTCTGGCAGAAACTAGTACATGTGGTCCTGGTGGTGATTGGCACACTGGGTGCCATGCCAAGAGATCTCAGCTGGCATTTGGAAACAATAGACATTGGCAAAATTACGATCTGCCAACTGCCGAAGGCCACCTTACTGGGATCTGCACACATCATCCGAAAATACATCACACAGTCCTAAATGCTTGGGAAGTGTTCGACTTGTGGTTTTGTGACACGAAATCCAGCATACCTATCTTGTTTGCTATGTCATACTATGTCGTTGTGTTAATAATAATAATAATAATAATAATAATAATAATAATAATAATAATATTTTTAAATACTGCCCTATCTCACCAAAGGATCATAACATTTTACCAGCAGTCACATCTACTGATATTGACTGTGATGCAACAGATAAAATGTGATGCAGTAGCTTAAAAAGCCAATGAGATTTTGAGCTGCATCAAAAGGTGCTTTTTCTAGTCTGCTTTTCTTGCAAGGCAGGGGGCTGGATTCGATGGCCCGTGTGGTCTCTACTAACTCTGATTCTATAATTCTATGACTGAAACAATGGTGTGGCATAAGAAAGGGGTGGAGGGAAGGAGAAATATCTCTCCCTCTTTCCTTCTCTGATCACTCTGTGGCTCCGCCATCATCAATGGATGCAAGAAGTGACAACCAATGGTATTTTTACCCCAAGTGTTTACTACTAAACTGAGGATGAGAGAGGGAAGTTGGGGTGGTTGTGTGACCAGCCATGGCTGCTTCCAAATAGGAAGCAGCCCAACTGTTCACACCACCACAAAGCACATTCTATGACTTTTTCACTGTGGCACAATACTACACTAAGTCGCCTTGATGGGCATTAGGATGAATGGACCCTGTGCATCATGTGGACACCAAGAAGTCAATTCATCTCTACCATGACCCATTTGGTCTATGTGGATTGGCCCTCAGTTTGGCACTTTGAAGCTGGACTAAGATGCAGAGCAGATTCACAACCCCACTGACTTGGACCATGTTTTGTGGTTCGAACAATAAAGTCAGTAGGCAGTAAGGCAGAGACCTTCACTCAAGGTTAGGTGGAGAGAAAAAATTACCCTTTACACAGAGCCCACCAGAATCCTGTTAATATGGCTACATTGTGTCCCAAAACCTGAACAATCTTTTTGAATTGTCAGCCATTTGTACATACGTTGACAGATTTTGGGCTAACTTGCAAATACCTGAAAGTGTTTGAACAAGCAAAGCTAATTATTTTCAAGGCTTTTAGGATCAAAGAGCCATTGTTTATCTTTTGAGGCTTGTTATGTCACAGCATATGTTGTACAGGTATACTGTTTTCAGAATGCTTTGTGTGTCATATCTTGATACTAGTACATGAGATAATGAAATATCCTTTCAAGTACAATGTTCTTGTATCCCAACAAGTGTCTTTTAAAAAAGACTTATTTTATGAAAAGTAGCCCACTAATCTGATTGCATTTTGAAACAGAAATCAATTGCTGTTTGGCTGGATATACATATTATATTTGTGCTGGATTCTTAATTTGGCTTCTACCTTAGCCTCCATCCTGTGTTAGTCACATAATGGAGGTTAATGCTTACAACAATGTGTAGGACCATATCTCAGGCCTTGATATTGTAGGATTGGGCTTCCATTCCAATCAGCACCCTCAACTGCATACTAAAAATGTATCTGAATGCCTAGTTCTCAGTAAGATTTCAAATGTATACAGTGAGTGGAATTTGCACATTTTCAGGTTGTTGCAAAAGTTTATTTAATGAATTTTACAAAGAAGTTCTAGGGAATGATTAATGAACCTAGGGTCAAAAGAATGTTGAAATGCTTAAAACAAAAATTGGGAAAGGATTTTTTCTCATTCAAAACCCTCAAAATGAGAATCCTCCTTAAACCCCTTTCTGATTTTTCCTCGTCTTTGAATAGTAGTCTAGGGGATTAAACTAGAGATGAATTTCATCTCCCCCAAAAGTAAGGAGAAAAATGTCATAACCAACCTACACAATGATGATAATGAAGATTTACTAGTTGAAGAGACTAAGCATATGATTGAAGGTCAGCAAAACCCTCTTTTCATTAAACACGAAAGGAGGAGGCAGGGGAGACCCTTTTGTCCCAGGGAAAGGCAGAAGCTCAAGTTTCTAGATGAGTCTGCTCCCCTCAGAGCAGGGCCGGCCCAAGGTAATTTTCAAGTTTAGGCGACCAGAAATTTGGCACCCCCACCGCCAAACCAATAACTGAAAAATAAAAGTGGTGGATAAGCAAAAATGTTGGATAATGAGGGATTAAGGAAAAGCCTAAATAAAGAACAACTCTCTGAAAACAGGGGAAATCCAGGCAGGAAACAATCAGGGCCAGCTAACACCTCCCCACTGTCACGCCCTGGCAGCGGAGCACTAAGAACCAACACACGGAGGCCAATAACAATCTAATATCTTTATTAAGGAAATATTATAGTAGGATAAAAACAAGTAGAAAATGTAGTTCAGCAATAGACCTTTCAGGGAAGGTCAAATATAGTCCAGAAATATATTGTCGAGTATGTAATATTAGAGTTCAAAGTTGTAATCCCATAACCGAAACACACTCTACTTCCAAGCAGTTAGAGTGGGAAAAGCGTCCAAAGTTTTTCTAGAGTTCAAAGTAAGTCCAAGGCAGGAACTGAAGACAAGACTAGGTACTTGGCACAAGATGCAAGGCTGGAAACATGATGACCGGTCAAGAACACGACAAGGCAAGGCACGGAGAGACTAGAGCTAGCGGACTCAAAACGCAGTCCACACTTAACTAGAACCGAAGTTAATCCTTCAACTGACACGTTGACTCCACGCAGATTTGCCCGTGCGAAAAGCTTTTAAGGAACTTCGAATCTTCCTGCAAACAGGTGTCCAGAGCTTCTTTTCCCAAGGGAAAAAGAAGCGAAACACATCTTCATCCAGATGCGTTCCTCCCTGAAAGCTCGCAGGGGAAACTAGCTAATTAGCGCCCTGTCTGGCTGCTAATCTCACGCTTCTCCTTGTTTGCGCTCTCTGGAAACGGCTCGCCTCAAAGAACTCCCGTCTCGCGAAGGGGGGAGAAGCGCTGGGAAGAACTTGTTCAAGGTCTGTTTTAATGAGTTCTTGGCAAGAATTGTCCACAACAGGCATCTGGAATGGCACGGTCTCTTGCTGAGACAGCAAAAATCCCATGTTTTCATCATCATGATCCATGATGACGCTGGGGTCAGGACACTGAGGCCCATGGGGCATCACACCCACCAAGGATGCCCCCCAGGGAGGAAGCAGCCAGGCTTTGAATCTACAAGGCTATTAAATGCTAATCAAGCTGGCCAATTGCAACATTCACACTAGCCTCAAACAGACAAGAACTCTTTCTCCCACCCTGGACTTTCCACAGTTATATAAACCCCACTTACCTAGCTTCCAACAGACCTCAGAACCTCTGAGGATGCCTGCCATAGATGTGGGTGAAACATCAGGAGAGAATGCTTCTGGAACATGGCCAGGCAGCCCGGAGACCTGGTCTCGAGGGGGTAGGCCAGAATACGCTGCGGCCGCAGAGGCAGGAAGGCCTCTTACCTGCCAGGCCCTCTGGGAAGGTATCTTTGGTGGGGAGGAGACATCCCTCAGGCACAGGCCAGGATGGCTTCACTGTCCTTAAAGGGGCAGCAGGGTGGCCTGGTTGGCGGCCAGGCCAGGCTGTAGAGGCAGGAAGGCCACTCCTGGACGGAGGTGCCTCAATGATTGCTGAAGGCGCAACCTAGGAGGTGCCATTGAGGCACCTCCGGCCAGGCATGGCCTTCCTGTGGCCACGGCCTAGCCGTGGCCACCACAGAGGCAGGCCAGGCCATGACCCCAGAGGCAGGAAGGCCACACCCGGGCGGAGTTGCCTCAATGGCACCTCCCTAGAGGATGATGCTTCAGGCAACCGCCTAGCTCACCTAATGGTTGAGCCGCCCCTGCCTCAGACACAGTATGAGGCTTCAGTAAAAGCCATGCTCACCTTGCTTCCTTCTCCAAGATACCAATGTTGTGCATTGGAAGGCAAGAGAAATTTATGACAGGACAGATGAAAAAATGCAGTCCATCTGCCCTGTCACATGAAACATTTCTCACTTGGAAATACCTATTTGATAATTGCATAGCTTTTTCAGGGGAAAAGTTGACTAAATGATGTGTTCTCGCTTGCAGAAATTATTTGTTCTCCCTTGCAGGAATTAATAATTTAGCACAACATATCACTAGTATTATTCCCAGTATAAACAAGACCATGGCTTAGAGTCCAATAGTTTATTATTAGTTTTCTCTTCAGTTATGCTGAAGCAGAAGTCCTCAATCCTTTATGACCTCCAATAAATGTGTTTCACATTCATGATGCCCTCTCCTGCCTGCAGGACCTAACATACATAAGGGAAATGATATAGATAATTAAAATATCAAAATAAAACAAAACCAATATAAAACTGGACAAAGAAAATTAAATTTAAAACATATCAGAAATAAAAATGAATTATTCATGTTCCCCAAATGGTCATTGAAATAAAACAGATTTTCCCCAGTGCCTAAAGGTTAAGAGGTAGAGTTTAGCAACAAAAGCTGATAATCCTCCAGTGAAAAATTCCACCAGCCACTATAAAATGGGGGGAAATGTTCTAAATAATATATTTAAAGACAAGAAAACATGTGATATGAAAATGATCCCAAGAATAAGTGCATACAAATGGTAGAGAGTAATCATGTTTATGTACAATGGGAATTTCTTTTGAGAAATGATATGGGTAAAGGATCCTGGCAAAGGACAAGAATTTGATTCCCTTAAATTCCACTTCACTTAAATGAATGTATCTGATTCAGAGAATTCAACTAACATTTTCATTTCGAAAGTAACAAGTTAAGTGTGTAGTAAAGGTCAGACAACCAAGACAGGTTATCTGAAATAGCCTATTTCCACATAATTACTGTGCATGTAGCAAGAAAAATCGAAGTAGGAAATTAAAATTATATTCCACTCAACCATGTTCTTCAATATGAGAGACATTATATCATGTACTTAAGGCCCATAGCTTAATCCAATTAAGACAACTGTATAATTTGAATTTTATTATTAGACAAGCTAGATGATGAAAATCATATATGCATATCAAACAAGAAGCTATACACATTTTAGTGTTCTACCTGATGTCATTATGTATGTCACTAATTAATATATATCCACATGTGTACTTCCTATAAAGGTCATTTAAATTGCAAGCTGATTGTTTCATCTTTCTTCAACACATTCTGAATATGATTTGATTCTAAAAATTAAAACATGCTAGTCGCATAGCAAGGTAAACTAGTGAATGAAGAGACGAATCCTGATAAAGACTGTGAGTGTTATTTGGTGGTCAACTGTGATGTTCCCTAACTCCAGACCTGCAAATGGCTTCCCTGTGGCTTGCAGAGGCTAGGTATAAATCTTTTAGAGGAAGGTCAATGAGAGTTCATTCGGCCTCATGTTTGCCTGTGCAGTATCTTTAGAAGCAGAGTTCCCCTCTGCAGGTGGTGAAGTTACCCTTTCCCTTATTCAGCCCTTACCTCCACCCCTATCTGGATTTGTTGGCTGCAGGAGCTTCCCTGGAAAGAAGTGAGTTAAAAAGCATGGTACTTCCCTTGAAAGATTATGTGATGAAATAGCGAATTTTTTAGGGTTTGTGGAGGGCCAGTGCTTTACAGTCTTGCACTTTGGATTTGGTGGTAAAGAAGCAATGGCTGATTGAAATATGTATAAAAGAGATTAAATTAAATTGTTTATATTGCTCAGTGTCAGCCAATAGTACTGACAAAAGAAGAGTTGGTCTGCGCCTCACTTTGAGGCATAGGGGTGATTCAAGGCTGAGAGAGTGTGATTCACTCAAGACAACAAATTATTAATAATGAGTAGCTTATGTACCAGTGTTATCCGGGTATGCTTTTTCTAATGTTAATTATTAATTATTAATGTTAATACTCATTGTTAGTGTTAGAATTTTATGATTGCTAAGTAGTACATGCTTGAATGTGTTTTTCAGGATTTTTTTACTATTTAGATGTCATTAATTGGCAAAGTATTTTTCACATTATTGCAATGTCATAAGAATTAAAAACATATATAATAAGTTTAGTGATTTAAAAACTCTTTTTCATAATATGGTATAATTGCACAATAGTTTATTCATTAATTATACCTTTACTTGGAAAGTGTGGTGCTAATAAACTATCTGCAACCCAAAGAGATTTTGCCAATTTAAAATTTGGCCCCTTATTACTGCCACGTTGTGCAGGCCTACCTGACCCAAAATGGGTCAAACTATGTTGGTAATACTTTAAAAGAAAAAGAAAACGAAAGGAATAATGAAAATTACTGGAGGTTTCAATTGAATGTTAAAGATTTGTCCTAATTTAAGGAATTGATGGCTACTTTAAAAGTTCAGGTACAATTCAGTTTATTTGCCATTGAAAAAGAGAAAAGAGCTGCACAAAAGCAGCCACAAAATCTGTTACTAAAACTTGATTGACAAAAGAACTGAAGAATGAAGTATTCAATTTGGTTGAATTTTGCAATTCAAAGTTTGTATAGGATTTTTGTTAGCATGCACATACACACGCGCACACAGCTCTTTTCAGTCAAGCACTGAGAACAGGTACTTTGAAGGCTCAAATGACCTTAATTCTGATGTTTAAATTAGTTTCAAAGTACTGAAAAAGAAGTTACTTTTTGTTTCTTTTTTGGTGATTTTTAGTTTAAACAATTGCATTAATAGTTTAAAGGTTACAGCTGAATAGGTTATGGGTAAAAGTATACATTTATAGCTTGAAGGATATGCAAATTAGTGAAAAGGCTTTAATCAAGGAAAGGGAATGGAGGAGTGGCCAGCTAACATTAACCAAAATTATGTCAGGAAGCAAAAGTTTAACAAAACTGCAAAAAGTTTAAACCAGGATACTGGAATAATCCACAGCAGAATTCCTTGTAATCCTGGAATGAATGTGGTTAAGTGGCACAATCTAAATATTTCTCCCAAAAGTGTAAGTTCCAGGATTCAGGGCCGTAGCCAGAAAAAAATTTCGGGGGGGGGGGGGGTGTGTGAAAATTTCAGGGGGGGTTGAACCCCTAACACCCCCCACACCCGCTACAAACCTGTCAATATCTGCTTGAGATAGTGCCTGGAGGGACTCATAATGTCTTGTGTCTCATAGATTTAGCATGGGGATTTGGTTAACCAGTTAAAATTCATGAGTAAACCAGGTTTTTTTTTATAACCTGAAAAATTACGGGGGGAGGGGGGGTGAACCCCTAACCCCCCCCCCCACCCTCGCTACAGGCCTGCCAGGATTCCACAGGATATTGTCATTGCAGTTAAAGTAGAAAAAACAGAACTATCAGTGGTGTGATGTGAAAGTACTCTGAGAGGTAGTTGGTCATCAGAAACAAGAAACTAATCTTTTTATCATTGGAAATTGAATGAGGAGGATTGGTTTGGTTTGGTCTGGATTTGTTTTGTGGGTGAGAAAAGTCAGGACCAGGATTGAAGTGACCTTTGGAGGAAAGATGGAGATATACTACTATGTGAGTAGACCAAGAACAGTAAAGTTATTGCTTGGAAAAGAAATCCAGATAAAGCGAGGACAAAAAAAAAAAAAAAAGACCAGGGACCTTATTGCATGGAGATCCAGGAGTCTGGAGACAGCGTAGGAAACCATGGGCAGCAGCCAGCTTCATCTCCTTACTGTGGTGGGTCGTGGGCTACCATCCAATCACCTCACGTGTTGCTCTAATACGGTAATGCTTCCCCCATCACATGGAGATGTGTCACCCAAACAGGGCAGAAGTATGCTGGCTCCAATGGAGCCAGCACAACACACGCAAGCCTTTGTATTTGGGGAGAAGCGTCCAAGGATGTTTCCACCTTGGTTAGTGGCGGGGCCTCTGCCGGAAGCCACACAGCATTGTATGATGGCTGACAAGGGGCTCCATCCCCAAAGAAGGCTCAAAGCATCCTAGAACACTTGTTTTGTTAAGTATGATGAGGTTCATAGACAAGAACTGTGGAAACTTTTCATCTGTTTTAGATTAACCAGCATTTAGAATGTTTTACAATCCTTAATTTGTAATTAAGTATCATTTGTTGAAACAACAAACTTCATAACCCATAGTCTAGTGCTGTTTTTGTTTCAAACAAATATAGCTAGGATTAATACATAGTTTATCAAGTTTGTATGATAAGCCACCTTTAATCAAAAATGAAAAAAACCTTTTGACCTTCTTCTTGTGTCCATGCCAAAGGAAGAGATGGGATGCAAAGACCATAAAGCAATGGAAGGCTTTGTTCTTGCCCACTGCAATAAATCAGTGTACACAGTGACCTTCATTACACAAGGACCTTGATTGATTCAGAGGTGATAGGGATATGCTTTAAAGAAACAAACATATGAATATAGATACTTTAAAACTGAGATAACGAGAATAATTTGGTAAAAAAGAATTAATTGCCATTTTCTTTTCATTCACAGAAATTAATGTGCTGGAAGAAATAAAAGTTACTTGTCCTCTCTCCCACTCTTGCTCTCTCTCTCTCTTCATTATGATAGCAAATGTGGTAAATATTTGAAGTTCAGTGTGAGAATGGGACTGAAAAACTAAATAGATTCAATAATGCTGAATGACAAAATTTAAAAATTGCTGGAACTGTTTTTTTAAATAATCATAATAATAATCAGAGCTTTTTTAGGGAAAATACAATCTTATGCACTCTAAAGCCCAGGAATAAAAACCAGGATAGCATCAATGAAACTACAGAGCTAAAAGGTGGAAATATCAGTAACAGTGGTGATAATAGAGACTAAAAAAAGATGAGATTGAGAGTTGCTTCAGTGGAATAACTTTACATGTAAAAACATTGACCCTTATGGGAAATGGGAAAAAAAAAACATGGATTCTTTCAGAGTAGTTTGTTTTCCAATTAGAGCTTCACCCAAGATTCAGCTGCTTACAAATAACTACCAGTAGTCTATTATAACAAATTACATGTTTCCAATAATTGTGTATCTATATTACATTGTGATTGTAATTTTATGTGGGATCATTTCACTAATTTAAAAAAAAATAGTGAAATTGAATAAAACTAACTTAAGCAATGCATAAAACAGTGGATGAGGTCACATGGTTTAAATGTGACTTGTGCTGTGTTTTGTGTTACTGCTTTGTACAGGGAAAAATGAGGTAGACAGGAAGACAAGATTTTTACTATCAGACAGCTGCTTTAAAAAGAAAAAAGCAACTGATTATTTACTTCGGAGAAACAGAAAAGAGAAGAATTATCTTTTTTAAAATCAGAACAATTTTGGCCAGTTCTTCACTGTCTAAATAATGTGCTTTGCAGCCCAACAAGGCAGCCTGAACAGCCTTGGTGACGGGAGGACATCCCCACTGCCAAGCCATGCCATAACTAGTAAGATGTTGCAGGGCAGGTCCCAAATGCCACCCCTTCTCCCTCTCTGTCACTGCCAGGTACAGACTCCTTTTTCCCTTTTTCCAGGCTACTTTGCCGGTCACATTCCACAGAAGGAGCAAGAGGGACTGCCAACAATGAAGGAAATCATTTTGCCACTGTAGCTGGCAGCAGAGGGAGGGAGGAGATGGGAAAGGGCAGCCATCCTGTGTCTCCAAGCCTCCTGAGCCAAGGGAGCACAGGATGGCTGTTGGGACACAGCAGGTTCTGCATCGGAACTGGCTGCAGGTGTCTGAACTGCCAGAACTCAGGGAAAAGCTTGAATCCTAATTCAGGATTCAGGCTTTCCCTGAGTTATTTTAACTTGGGGTGCAACTACATTAAGCAGCTTTCCCTGGGTTAAGCCAGATCAGCAAACATGCATTGAACAGCAGCCCATGAGCTGATCCAACTCCATACCAACTCAAATGGCCAGTGTAGATATGCTCTGAATGTTGAGACATCCCATTTCCAACCTGGAAATATGTAACAGTGAATCAGCTTTCATTTTATTCAGTAACTCGGCAACAAAGTTAGTATTCAGACTTAGTAATTTCATTCTAGTGACTGCAATCATCTTAAAATAAAAAAGGGTGAAGAACTAGTCTAAGATGAGTTGCCATTAGTGAAAGCTTTAGCATCACCCCCACCCACATTATAATAACGCTGATGGACTCCCCATTGAATAACTAGAATCTGAGACTAATTTCTCCCCTTTGCAATTTGCAGGACTCACATAGACTGAGTGACTCTAGCTACTAAATGGATGTCTTAAGTGGTTGCTTTTGATCTGCCTTAATGCCTCTCCAAAAGTTTGTCTGAAGTAGATTATTAATTTCTACATATAATTTTTGACAAAACAGGGAAAATCTTGTGGTTAATTTCCATGGTTGTTACAGCCTTTGCTATTATATATCCCATCCATAAGCAAGCTTATGCCTTGTAATCCATAAGCTTTGTAACCCAATTGATGTCAAATAGTGAACACAATGGAGAGAGTAGGGTCTAAAATGGAAGCAGATGTCCAACCCCTCTCAGGCCCTATCTATACTGCCATGTAATGCAGTCAAGAAGCAAAGACCACCAGCACTAAAGCGATGATCCTCCACCATCAACTCAGCTGGACTGGCCACATTGTCCGAATGACCAATCACCATATCCCCAAAGCTGTTACTCTACTCCCAACTGAATAATGGAAAACAAAAAGTTGGGGACAGAAAAAGAGATTTAAAGATGGGCTTAAAGCCAACCTTAAAAACTGTGGCATAGACACTGAGAACTGGGAAGCCCTAGCCCTTGAGCGCTCTAACTGAAGGTCAGCTGTTACCAACAGTGTTGTGGAATTCAAAGAACCATAAATGAAGGTCAAAAGTGAGAAATGCATCAAGAGGAAGGTGCATCAAGCCAACCCTGACTGGGACCGCCTTCCATCTGGAATCCGATGTCCTCACTGTGGTAGAACATGCAGGTAAAGAATAGGTCTCCACAATCATCTATGGACCACCGGCAAGACCCTACACTTGGAAGGCCATCATACTCAGACACAATTGATCACTGATGATGATGCAGTTTGATTGCATTATATCAGTCTACTCTAACCATATAATGCGGTTTCAAACTGCATTATATGGCAATGTAGGTGGATCTTTGTCAATCTCATTCATTGCTGCAACTGGTCTTGGGAATTTTATATTTCCAAATATAAATGTTATGGAGCCAGGTTATACTGGCTTCTGATGTATGAACTTTTTCCTGCGTAAGTCAATGGGACCTTTAGTTTGAAAAGAAAATCCCATATTTGGCTTAATACTTTTGTTTGTTTTTACTCTCTATTATTTTCTGAAATAGACTACTCTGTTGGAAGCCTGAACATTGTACCATTCTTCATTATCAAACCTGCAAATATAAGCCATTGAGATGTTTATTGCTTATCAGTTTTAGGGCCAGCATAACAAATATAATATATAAGGAGGAAAAAAAATCCTGAAACAGTCAAGCAGCCTTCGATTTCCAAAAAAAAGAAGGAAGGAATCTATGAAAATTTTTAAAAAATCAGCTATTCAAAATTGGAGCACTATGTAACTTTACTTCTTGGGAGGAATAAAAAAAAATTACCACAAGAGGATCGCTGTTAGTGAGAATGACTTCAACCAGCATATGGAATAAATTAGTTCCTCATGTTGAAAGATTTTCTGAACTGAAGTGGCTCAGTGTGTTGACACACATGAGCTGGGTCTCAAGAGAAGTAGTAAGCCTGGGGATTGGGTCACCAAACACACTCCTTGTACTGAGCCATGTAGAAAACTGGGCTATACATGTGGTTCATTAGCTTCTTTCCCACCTAGATTTTGCTGTATTACCTCAGGAACCCCACATTCCTACTCTCTAGCTATTAAGCAGAGCTATGAGGCAGTTAGTTGCAAAACCATATATGTATATCACATGGGGCAATTGGGTGTACTGGGGTGGCAGCATGGAGGGACACTACCAACACACAAGCCTCCCCATGTTCCATAAGGAGCAATGGGACTTTGGCAGAGTAGCAGTACTTCTCCATGTGGGATTGGGAAGTGTCAGCTGATGGCCGGGATTGCCCCGTTGCCACCATGACTTGCCATGGATGCTGGTAAATCATTACACTGGACCTCATCCATGTGCCCTCCTCTGGACACCTTCCAGGTTGTCAACATCTCTTTTAAACTGTGGTGCTAAGAATTGGACACAATATTCCAGGTAAGGACTAACCAAAGCAGAATACAGAGGCACCATGTCCCTCGTTCTAGACACTATACTCCTTTTGATGCAGCCCAAAATCTCATTGGTTTCTTAAGCTGCTGCATCATACTGTTGGCTCATGTTCAACTTGTTGCCCTTGAAGACTCCAAGATCTTTTTCAAATGGACTGTTGTCAAGCCAGACATCATCCATTCTGTATCTTTGCATTTGATTTTTTTTCTGCCTAAGTGTAGCATCTTACGTTTGTCCTTGTTGAAATTTATTTTTTTAGTTCTGGCCCAGCTCTCTAATCTGTTAGGGTCATTTTGAATTCAGATCCTGTCCTCTGAAGTATTAGCTATCCCTCCTAATTTGATAAACTGAAAACTTGATAAGAATGCCCTCTAAATCTTAATCTGAATCATTAATAAAGATGTTTAATGGTACTAGGCTCAGTACCAAACCCTGCGGCACTCCACCAGTCTCTTCCTTCCAGAATGAGCAAGAACCATTGGTGAGCACCCTTTGGGTTTGCTCACTTAATCAATTTCAGATCCACTAAATAGTAGCATTGCCTAACCCACATTTGACTAGTTTGTTTGCAAGAAGGTCATGGGGGCCTTGTTGAAGGCCTTACTGAAATCAAGACATGCTACATTCACAGCATTCCCTGCATCTACAAAGCTTGTAACTCTACTGAAAAAAAAGAGATAAGATTTGTCTGGCCTGACTTGTTTTTGAGATATCCATATTGACTTTTAGTAATCACAGCATTCCTTTCTAAGTGATTGCAAACTGCCTCCTTAATGATCTGGTCCAGAATCTTTCCTGACTGGATGGTAATTGTTTTAATCCTTTTTCATCTTCTTGAAGGTAGGGACAACATTTCCCCTCCTCCAGTCTATTGGGATTTTTCCTGTTCTCTAAGAATTCTCAAAGGTTATTGTCAGTGGTTCTGAAAAGACTGAAAATACTCTTGGATATAGTTTATCTGGCCCTGGAGGCTTGAATTCATTTAGAGTAGCCAGGTATTCTTGGACTACTTCTTTACCTATTTGGGGTAGCATTTCCCCTATTACCTTCTCCACTTCATATTGTTCAGGTCTTCTTTTTGGGAAAAGACAGAGGCCCTTCTACACTGTCAGATAATCCAGTTTATCAAAGCAGATAATTCACATTATCTGCTTTGAACTGGATTATCTGAGTCTACAGTGCCATATAATCCAGTTCAGATAATCTGGATTATATATGGCAGTGTAGAAGGGGCCTGAGGCAAAGAAGATATAGAACAGCTCTACCTTTTCCCTATCCCCCATTAGCATTTCACCGCCTTCTCCACACAGAAGCCTTACAGTTTCCTCCCCCCCCTTTTTCTACTGACATAATCAAAGAACCCCCTTTTATTGTTTTTAATCTCTATGGCAAGCCTGAACTCATTTTGCACCTTAGCCTTATAAACGTTTTCCCTTTATATGTTAGTTATTTGTGTGAATTCCTCTTTGGTGATTTCCCCCCTTTTCCATTTCTTGTGCATGTCTCTTTTAAATCCTAGCTGAGTTAAAAGTTCTTTAGACATCTGTTCTAGTTCTATTTTTTCTCTTTGCTAGCACTTTTTCCAATTGTGTCTTCAGTATCTCACTTTTATAAGAAACTCCCATCTATCATTAACTCAGTATTTCCATAAATTTCCTGAAGTCAGCTCTCCTAAAGTCTAAGAATACATGTTTGACTTCACTTAGTTTTCCCCTTCCTTTGTATTACAAACTCTAGGAGGACATGGTCACACCTGTCTAAGGATCCCACCACTTCCACTCCATTGACCAGATCCTCAGTGTTGGTTAGGATCAGATCCACAATACTGAATCCCCTTGTTGCCTCTTCTACCTCCTAGACAATAAAATTGTCTGCAAGACCAGTGAGGAATTTGTTGGACCTTACACTTTTGGCAAAATTTATTTTCCAGCAAAAATCTGAATAATTGAAATCCTCCATTACTACTATATCTCTTCTTTCTGCATATCTGGACCATGGATTATGTGCAAGGCTTTTGAATAAATGGATTTAAGCCCTTTACATGTTTTAAGTTTTGTATATTGTTTTTAATTGTTTAATGCCTGATTGTTTTAATTGCTCTATGTTTTATTTTATTGTATTGTTGTTTACTGGCATTGAATTTTTCCAGATTTGTAAGTCCCCTTGGGTGAGAAAGGCAGGATAGAAATGACATAAATAAATAAGTCATCCAGTCAAAGGAGACTTCATCCAGACTTCCGGTGTGGGAATGCTGGTGGTAGGTCAGTGGCTATGAGAGCTCTCGCAGTCACGGCACCTTGGAGAGACCAGGAGAGTGTTTACCTCCTCCTTTCAATGACAGATCGAAGTCGGAAAGCTCGCGAACCCAAAGAGGAGCAACCGACGGCCCAAGAACTGCTTTCCCCTCAAAGGGAGGTGGTCAAGGGTCTGGTAAAGTTCCCCACAGGGTAGTGGGTCACCGAGAAGCTACCTGGGATCCAAGATATTTCAGGACTACTACCAGCCACCCACATTTTAAACTGCACGTCAAAAAGTGAGTAAGAAAACTCAATCTCTACGAGGAAAGATTATCTTGATCACCAAGATTAATTTGGAAGAGAATATTAAGTACATACATATATATAGGGGATTGGCCATACTGCTCTATGAGTGGTGGAAAGGCGAGACTATAAGGATTAGATAAGTAAAAACGGAGCCGGTAAAAGAGAAACCAGCGAGGAATGCGGTCCCAAAAAGCAATATAAAACAACATAAAAGGGCTGGGAGGATTTGATGAGTTCCAACAAGAGAAGCACAGGGTCTCCTCTCCCAATTATAATTATAAAGCAAATATTATAACTAGAAGACCCAGTGTGAAGAAGACTCTTAGCACACGGAGATCCACAGCTCAGCAGGGACCTAACAGGGAAGCCGAGTTAAATGAATGAAAGCTTGAAAGTTAGAAAGATGACTAACGGCGTGTAAAGGAAAATAATTTAATCTTCAAACCGGCCAAACACTTAAGAAAGTGTCCTCCATAATACATCACAACTGACCTTGGAAGAAGCAAGTAGTCAAAACAAGTGAAGGCAGGATGGCAGTGGGGCGCGTGGGAGGAGGAGCAGCAGGGAGATGCATGGAAAGAAGCTACAGGACTCAAACGGCTGACGCAATCTGAGGGAAATTCAGGCAAGCGGGCAGAGTGCAGAGCGCCGACATAGTGTTCCGTGGTGAAGCTGTTGCCAGGAAAAGGGAGGAAGGTGTGCAGAGTTCACCGTAAAGGATTGATCTCAGCAAAGCAATTCAGATGGGAGGCAGAGGTCGTAAAGGGGAGTAAATGACATTACACACAAAGCCCAAGAAGACAAAGAGGACGCAAATGTGGAGACATAAAAGGACAATAGAGATAGTAAAGTATAGACATTAATCTGGAGATAAGAAGAGAAATAGCAAGACCCATAGGAATCACAGCAATTAAAGGATCTAACAGGATCTAAAAAAGGCAAAATAAAGGATTTACATAGCAAATAAAGACAAATACAGACAGATAGAACTTACAGGGGCCAATTTAAAGTAGCAGGAGAGAAATACTAAATCTTAAGAAGAATAGTGTGAAACCAGTGACACCCAACAGTGGAGAACAAAGGTATATACACTTATAATTTGCTAAGATAATCATCTAAAGATATAATACATTTAAGTTAAGACAAGTTGCAAAGCATAAATTGTGCTCAATAATTTGACTATAAAACAAAATTCAATTCTAATTTTTTCCTTTTCAAAACTAAAAGCCAAATAATAAATTATTAATAGCAGCAATACATAACACAATATTAATAGCATTATCAAATTAATTGAACGGTAAGCAATTGATTTTAAGTAATAAGGAATTTTCAATTAATTCAAAATCAATAAAATAGGTATAGATTAAGTGGTTCAACACGTGAAATAGAAGCCACTACACAAATTTGAAGTAACTGCAGTATACATTTAAGAATAACCATGTATCAAATGAGTCAAAAACCAAAAGGTGACAAGGAGGAAAGAAAGCAAAGTCTGAGTAATATTAGAGGACCCTCCTTGCAAGAAGAATTTTCGTTAAGAGATATAATGAGGGAATTGCAGAGACTTTCCAATAAACAAGACCAAACTCAAGAACAAATGCATGATATGAGAAAGAAACTAATAGAGGACTTGGGCGAAGTGAAGAGTGAAATGTCAAACTTGAAACAAGATATGGGCAAACTACAGCAAGAGATGAGAGATATGAAACTAGAAAGACAACAAATGATAGACCAACAAAAAAATAGGCAGCAAAGTTGAACAAAATAACAGAAATAGAGGCAAAAAGTACAAAATTGGAAACTATGGAATTCCAGTTAAGATTTAGAAATGTAGAAGAAACCCCCAAGGAGGATATCAAACAAATAATCACACAAATTATGGCAAACTTAATGGAATGGACCACGGAAGAAGTGGAAGACAGGATTGATCAGGTGTATAGACTATCTACAAGCTACACTAGGTGTCATAAAATGGTGCGTGATGTTATTGTGCATTTCACAAAAAACGGCAAGAGATGAAATATTAAAGGCCAGCAACAAATCACCGATAATATACCAAAGAAGGAAAGTCGTGGTCTTGAAGGAAATACCCCCTACTACTCTAACAAAAAGAAGGAAATACATGTTCTTAATGGAAGAACTAAAGAGACAGCAAATAAGATTCCGCTGGGAGAAATCAGAGTGGGTTATGGTAGCCTATAAAGGGGATCGTTACTGGTTAACTTCAGAAGAGAAGGCCAGGGACTTCTATAAGAGAATAAAAAAGGAAGCTGCGGAAAATAATACTCCAAGTCAAGGGAATCCCAGTAAGAGATTGAGAGAAGTATCACCTGAACAATTGGGAATACAAAGTGGTCCAGGAACAATGGATTTGGGGATTGTTGATGAGGCAGAGGAAGAAGAGGTCAAAGACAAGGTAGAAGAAGAGGAAATCTGAAGATGGAATGGAATTTGAGGTGCTATTCAAATAATGTTAATGGTTTAAATTTGCCTTAGAAAAGAAATAAAATATTTTCACAACTAAAAAAGTGTAAGTATGATGTAATTGCATTACATGAAACGCATATCTCTCAAAGATTTGTAGCATTATTAACTCAAAAATCACTGGGTAAAGAACTTTACGCGACAGCACCTGAAAAAAAGAAGGGGGTGGTAATATATGTAAGGGATGATATCCCATCTGAATTGGCCTTCAAAGATACTGAGGGCAGAATAGTGGCCACTCGTATAGAAAGAGGAGGACATAGACTATTAATATGTAATATATATTCACCAAATGGACCGAAAAGTAAGTTTGTAAAAAAATTAAATGAACTAATTGGAGAACAAAAATATGATGATCTCATTCTTCTAGGGGACTTCAATGGAGTGCTAGACAATAAGATGGACAAACAAATACAGAGTAGAAGGAAAGATCAAGAAAATTCAGGTCAACCACCCAAATGTTTTATGAATCTAAAGAAGGAATATGATTTGGAGGACATATGGAGGATACACCACAAGTTAGAAAGAGATTACACATACTTTTCAAGTAGGCATAATAATTGGTCCAGAATTGATATGATATGGACAACTAAAACGTTGACTACGAAAATAAACAACATTTGCATATTACCAAGAAAAGACACGGACCACTGCCCATTAGAATTAAAGATAAATCAAAGGTTGTGTGTGAGAAAATGGAGATTAAATGAAAATTTGTTGGGGAAAGAAGAGGATATAGAAAGAAACAAAAAACTTCTTAACGAATACTTCTCTCTCAACAGTACGGCAGAGGTAGAGGATAGTATAATCTGGGACGCTAGTAAAGCCGTCATGAGAGGTAATTTCATCCAACAAAACGCTACAAAGAACAAACTAAGAAACCAAAAATCAAATGAAATACATAAAGCAATAGAATTGTTGGAAAAGAACTTAAAGAAAAACCCCAGCAACCCAAAATTTAGTTTGGAGTTAGAGTATCTTAACAAATAAAGGCAGCACCTTGAAACTGAACAAAGAGCAAATGAATTGAAATATGTCAAACAATATTACTTCCAAAACACAAACAAACCAGGTAAATGGTTATCACGAACATTAAGGAAGAGAAAACAGGACCAGTGGATAACACACATAAAAGATGGAAACAAAACATATACAACGGAAAGAGAAATTATGAACCAATTCAACTCATATTTTGGAAATGTATATAAAAGTGATCATATAAAAAGAAAAGAAATAATGCAATATTTAGGATGACATAAGATACAAAGACTAACAGACGACCAGAGAGAGATGTTAAACAAGGACATATCACAGAAGGAGATAGACAATGCCATTAAGAAATTTGATTCAAGCAAGGCCTCGGGTCCAGATGGACTGACCCCGATATATTATAAAAAAACTAAAAGAAGAGTTACTACCCCATTTACAAAGAATAATGAATAATGCCTTACATCAGAGGTAGATACCAAATTCATGGAAAGAAGCTAACATAATAATGCTGCTCAAAGATAATTCGAACCCCAGCAATATCAAAAATTATAGACCCATTTTTCTATTAAACACTGATTATAAAATTTTCTCTTTAATTATTGCGGACCGATTAAAATTATATTTAACGAATTGGATAAAAGAAGACCAAACTGGGTTTTTACCAAATAGGAATATTAAATACAATGTCCGATGCTTAATCGACATAATTGAATACTATGAAAAACATAATCAGAAAGAGGTAGCGATAATGACGGTCGATGAGGAGAAGGCATTTGACCTCATAAATTGGGACTACTTCAAAATGTTAATGAAAGAAATGGATATAGGGCACAATTTTATGAAAGCAATACAAGCAATCTATGAGGATCAGGTGGCCAGCGTTTGGATAAACAGTCAAACATCCAATAAAATTAGGGTGGAGAAGGGGACCAGGCAGGGATGTCCCTTATCCCCATTAATATTTATAATCTCCCTGGAACTACTCCTTAACAGCTTGAGAGAAGACAATAACCTAAAAGGCTTGAAAATTGGTAAAGAGGTGTATAAACTATGAGCCTTTGCAGATGACCTGGTGTGCATCATAGAAGACCCACTGAATAATATAAAAAAATTGGTTACAGAAAATAGAAGAATTTGGCAAAATATCAGGTCTTAGAATAAATAAGGAGAAATCTATGGTATTGACAAAAAACATTACAAAAGGAAGACAATCCCAAATAAGCAAAATATCAGGTATGAAAATAACAAACAAAATAAAATATCTAGGAATATATCTGACGGCCAAGAATTCACAACTACTTCAAAACAATTATATTAGTAAATGGAAAGAGATCAAAAGCAATCTTAAAAATTGGACAACTCTAAATCTCTCTCTAATGGGAAGAATATCGGTTATAAAGTCTAATGTATTACCAAAGTTGATGTATCTTTTTCAGAATCTTCCAATAATTAGAAACCAGAAATTATTCAAAGAATGGAATAAGGATATATCTAAATTTATCTGGAATAACAAGAAGCCAAGAATAAATTATACAAATTTGGCTGACAATAGAAATAAGGAAGGATTGGATCTACCAAACCTTGCACTCTATTTCGATGCCTGTGGTTTAGATTGGGTAAGGGATTGGATCAATTTAAGTACAGTAGAGTCTCACTAATCCAAGCCTCGCTTATCCAAGCCTCTGGATTATCCAAGCCATTTTTGGAGTCAGTGTTTTCAATATATCGTGATATTTTGGTGCTAAATTCATAAATACAGTAATTAAAACATAACATTACTGTGTATTGAACTACCTTTTCTATCAAATTTGTTGTATAACATGATGTTTTGGTGCTTAATTTGTAAAATCATAACCTAATTTGATGTTTAATAGGCTTTTCCGTAATCCCTCCTTATTATCCAAGATATTCGCTTATCCAAGCTTCTGCCGGCCCGTTTAGCTTGGATAAGTGAGACTCTACTGTAATAAGAAAATATTGACCATAGAAGGTTACGATATGAGAGCCGGATGGCAAGCGTACCTGTGGTACAACAAAGCATCAATTGAAAAAAAACTTTGGCAACCGCTTCATCCGTTCGGCCCTACTAAAGATTTGGAATAAATACAAACAGAAATTTCATAACAAACCCCCCTCTGGGTATCCTCCATGGAGGCATGTCAAAGGAGAGAACTGGGGTGGAATATATGGCCCAGCTATAGAGAAATATTGAAAAAGGATGGAAGGGAATTAAAATTAAAATCACAAGAAGAATTAAAACTAAAATATGGAAATCTAACCTGGCTCCAATACTACCAATTAAAAGAAAGTTACAAAGGATAAGACCCTGGGATTTGAGGACAAAGTAGCACCATGGAATGAAATTCTAAACAAGGAGAAAAAGAGAATTGCTAGAACATATAAAATTTTATTGGAGTGGAGCACTGAAAAGGAACAAATAAAAGAGTGTATGATAAAATGGGCGAGGGATATAGGTAGAACGATCCTGTTAGACGACTGGGAATTAATCTGGAAAAGGAAATTAAATTATACATACGCCTACGAACTGAAAGAAAATAGGATAAAAATGTTTTACCAATGGCACCTGACCCCAAGAAAGTTAACAAAATTTACCAAAGGCCAGAAGATGGAAATGTGGAAAAGAAGAGGAATCATATCTGCATATGTGGTGGTCCTGCGAGAAGGTGAAACCGTATTGGAGAGAAATTCACGATAATTGTCAAAAAAATCCTAAAAACACAAATACCATTACTACCAGAACACTTCTTATTGGGTATGACCAATATCCAATGGGGGAAAAATGAAGACAAATTATTTATGTACCTAACAACCGCCGCCAGATTAGTTCTGGCCAGACTATGGAAGCAGAAACTAATACCAAGAGTGGAAGATTGGATAAAGAAGGTATATGATATAATGAACATGGACCATTTAACTTTCCTGCTTTCAATAACCCATGACAGTAACAGAGTAACTGTTACACACTTCTTTTGTTACTCCCCCCAACATCTATCCTCTAGACTGTTTTTCTATCTTATGTCCCTGTTCCCCGTGGTTTTATTCTTATCTTTTTCTCACCCCAAGTTTTAACTGAGTGTTCATGCGGCCCACCCTGTTATATTGCTTTTTTGATTTTGTGTTGTACTGTACATGATTATTTATTGTATTGTTTAATTGTATTATGATATGTTGTTTTTATATTTTGCTATATTGTATTGTCCTGGGCATGGCCCCATGTAAGCCGCCCCGAGTCCCCGTTGGGGAGATGGTGGCGGGGTATAAATAAAGTTTTATTACTATTATTATTATTATGACAAACCAAAGAGAAAGACGAACTGGTCACCGGTTAAAGATTGGATAAAAAAAAGGAAAAATTAAGATGTTAATATAAGGTCTACAATCAGAAGGAGACAAGTGTCAAAGACAACGAGGGGAAAAAAGTGAAGATTATCAACAATGGAATCATATAAATAGATATGATAACCTTCTAGAAAAGAGTGGAAGTCAAGAAACGACCCTGATTCCCCCCTTCCTTCTCTTCTAACCCCCCCCCCCGGCCTTCCCACGCCCATCCTCACCCCCTAACCTACCCCCTTTTACCCTCACTCCCCTTCTCCCTAGATCCCCCCCCCATAAGTGGTTTTATTATTGTTTTGGAAAATTTAATAAATATATTTCAAAAAAAAAAGAGAGAGAGACTTCATCCAGTTCTTCAGTCGCATGCACAGATGCTAAATCCAGAAACTATTTTATCTGTTTCTTGTTAAAAAAAAGTGTACATAAGGGTATACATATGTTTTTCATAAAGGTTTCTTAACACTGCTAGAAAAGTTATCATGATAAAGAAAGAACAGTATTCCATGTATTTACAAAAAGACCCCTTAGAAACCAGTGCCATACTGTGTATACATGCTAAGGAACCAACAATACAATTCTAATTAGGCATTGCTAAAAGTAATAACTTATAAATAATAATAATAATAATAATAATAATAATAATAATAATAATAATAATAATATCATCATCATCATCATCATTTTTATTTATAACCCACTTCCATCTCCCTGAGGGGACTCAGAGCGGTTCACATGGAGAGCAAGCCCAATCAACAGATAAAACAATACAACAAAACAATAAGAAATGAACCTGAGGGCTATGGGTCAGGCAACAAACAAACTAGCAAGTCATCCAAATCTGAAAACAGTCCCCTGAGTCATCCCATAGGACAGAACATCTCTGCTTTGTATTTGGGTTGGGGTTTATCTGTAAAAAAGAGTGTGTGTACATATGTGGAAAGATTATAACTATATCTTTAAGACAGCTGTGTTGGAAACATGGTCATGTTAGTGCAACCATACTTACTGGAAAGGAACAAAGTCAAAATCTCTTTCTTGCACTTGACCTGATCTTTGTTGTGGCTCACCTGTTTCCCTGGCACTTATATCTATAAGTGCAAGGGAAGCTCTGAGAATAATGCTTTTGTTCAGGACACACAGTTAAAGATTGACTTTGTGCTGAACACATATTCATGAGGGAAAATATTCATAAAATCAAACTGGATATGGAAAGCTTTGATTCTTAATTTGAATGCAGCTTGGTTCCAGGCTGTGTTGTAACTATCGTTGTAGGGTGCCTTTACACTCAGTTGCAGCTTCTGATCGAAAGGAAGTGGCATACTGTTTCTTGCAAAATTTGTCACAGCATCTCTAGCAGCAATTGCCAGATCTTGTGAATAAAAACTTACCAGTAAGGGAAGAATGATTGATGACGCATGTTTCAAATTATAACAGCAGATTCACAGCATTTCAAGCTGGCAGGTTGACCCAAAAGGGCCTTTCCTTTGCAAATGGAAATCTTCTACACCATGCACAGTTTGAGTAAACGGTGTTTATGTTCATAGTTTACCATGGTTAGAGGCTACATGCAGAAATACACATTTCTTAATAATTTAAAATAAATATGTCTGTTTTACTTGACAATTTTCTACATGTCTACTCAGTAGGCTTGAGCGATCCATGAAAAAATTGATTCTAAACTCGTTTCAAAAGTAGGGGGCGCTAGCGTTTCGTTTCTGATGTCATTTCCGAATTTTGCCCTCAAAAATTTATGAAATTTAACGAAAATTCGTTAGTTTCAAAAGTAATTCGTTAATGGCGGACGCGCATGCGCACTAGCAAAAAAATAGCACAAGGGGAGACTTTACAGGACTCTCCCGCCCTCATTTTTTGAGCGATCTTTTTCAAACTTGGTACAGTGATAGAACACATTTAACACTGATATCTCACCAAAATTTGGAACGTTCCCCTTATCCTCTGATTTTTGGCGAATTTTCATAGCTTTTATAATAAACCATTTTTTAATAATTGCAGAAATCTGTTCCTGGTTTGAAAGTCTTATTTCCTGTTTCATTGGGTTGTCTTTACTGTGAAAGTCATTGTTCTATTTGAGAAACTTTGTTTTTGTGGCTGAAACTTTGTTAAATTGGTGGACCAAACCATAATATGTTCCATCCATGTCGCTTGCACAAAGTTCAGACAGTGTCATAGATTTTGCCATGTATGACAGAACCAATTAGGAAATGACATTTATCACCCAGGAACAGAAATCATAGTACACCATCAAATCATTCCTGACAGATGGCTATCAGCCTCTGAATAAGGAAATCAGTTCCTGGTTTGAAAGTGCTATTTCCTGAGAGTCATCTCTGGTTGTTTGAGAGTTTGTATTAATGCTATGACAGTCGACTCTCATTTAACCGGCACCCATGGAGAGCGGTCAATGTCAGATAACCGAGAGTCATCTCTGGTTGCTTGAGAGTTTGTATTAATGCTATGACAGTTGACTCTCATTTAACCGGCACCCGAGGGGGGTGGTTGATGCTATGACAGTTGACTCTCATTTAACCGGCACCCGAGGGGAGTGGTTGATGCTGAATAACGCAGAGTCATCTCTGGTTGCTTGAGAGTATGTATTAATGCTATGACAGTCGACTCTCATTTAACCGGCACCCGAGGGGAGTGGTCAATGTCGGATAACTGAGAGTCGTCTCTGGTTGCTTGAGAGTATGTATTAATGCTATGACAGTCGACTCTCATTTAACCGGCACCCGAGGGGAGTGGTCGATGTCGGATAACTGAGAGTCATCTCTGGTTGTTTGAGAGTTTGTATTAATGCTATGACAGTTGACTCTCATTTAACCGGCACCCGAGGGGAGTGTTTGATGCTGAATAACGCAGAGTCATCTCTGGTTGCTTGAGAGTATGTATTAATGCTATGACAGTCGACTCTCATTTAACCGGCACCCGAGGGGAGTGGTCGATGTCGGATAACTGAGAGTCATCTCTGGTTGCTTGAGAGTTTGTATTAATGCTATGACAGTTAATGCTATGACAATGTTTGACCCATCCACTGATTTTTGGGGATTTTTGAAGCAACGTTTTTTAAAAATGTTAGCAGATCGATGGCCACACCTCCCTGTCCTTCTTCCTTCCACTTTGATTGGCTTGCTAAGGCTTCTGGGAAATTGAGTTTTTGGCTCATAATGGCGACTTGCTTCATTTCCACTTAAAAGAATGGTCAAAATTCAGAGGCTTCGTTCTCCTGCATTTTGAAAGCTATTATGATGAAATTTGCCAGAATGGAAGCAGAAATTAAGCACTCTTTGCCTATCAAGTTTCGTAATGTTTGACCCATCCACTGATTTTTCGGGATTTTTGAAGCAACATTTTTTAAAAATGTTAGCAGATCGATGGCCACGCCTCCCTGTCCTTCTTCCTTCCACTTTGATTGGCTTGCTAAGGCTTCTGGGAAATGGAGTTTTTGGCTCATAATGGCGACTTGCTTCATTTCCACTTAAAAGAATGGTCAAAATTCAGAGGCTTCGTTCTCCTGCATTTTGAAAGCTATTATGAAAGCAACGTTTTTTAAAAATGCTAGCAGATCGATGGCCATGCCTCTCCCTCCCTCTCTCTTCCGCTCTGATTGGCTGAGAGGCATGCCAACATGGCTTCTCCTCTCAGAGGGGCTACAGCTACATCCGAAGACATCAGAAACAAACGAAAAAGGTACTTTTTTGATTCAAATTCGGAATATTTGTAAGGCAGTGAGCAGATGTTTCAAATGTCAATTCAAAAGTACTTGCGAAACGAATTTTTAACGAATTTAACGAACTAACGAAAAATTTGCTCAAGCCTACTACTCAGAGTTAGGTCCCAAGTAACTAAATATAGACTTGCAGCCTAATATTTTGAGTTGTGGACAAAATCCTTGGAGTGCAAGTGCAATTTGGTCAAATTAGGTTAGAATGTTATTTTAAGGAGTTTGACTGATTTGAAGTATAACCTTTTGGAAGGCCATCCATCTTTCACTTATGTTGTAATGTTACATCCAGAGTGAGATTACTTTGTGTCAAGTAATAGTGAGCAGGATCTGAGATACAACCTTGTACACAAAAAGGCAATATGGGGGTTTTCAGCAAGCATTCATTTCTGTTACAGAGGGAATTATTATATATTTACTGAAATTTGCTCTGCATGAAAAAAGAGAAATGTTTTTAATTGTACTACTGATACTCTGTCCCAAATGATGTGCAACCCCAACCTATCCAACTGCTACAATCATTTATGGCTAAGAAATTTTTCGAGGTTAATACATATTTTTTTTGCTAAAACAAATGGCCAATTACTTCTGAAGCCAAAAGAAAGACTGGGAGGTGGGGGGAAAGCCCAGGAGGGAGGGAGACAGGAAAGGCAGCACCTGTTGCTGAATGGGCCCCATCAACCCCCTTGCCTGAAATATAACCTATCACAACTGGTATTCATTGAGGTTCTCTCCTTCCAATATGAATTAGCATGAACCCTGTTTAGTTTCCAAGATCAGATAGGACTTACCTCATCCCACTTAAAAACCTGCAGAGCGCTGCGGCTTGTGGTTCAACTCCAAGACTTGCTGGGAAGGATAAATCCCCCTCCCTAAACTACAAGCCCCAAAATCCTGCAGCCAGCGGCAGGATTGAAAACAAGGGAAATCCTATTGGGGGGCTGTCCTTTTAATTGCTGGAAGATTTGAATAAATGAGTTGTTTATTGTATTTGCCATAGGCCATGACATCAAATAATATACAACTTTTAAAAGTACAGTATAAACTTTCCAATATAAACATTAAAACCTCTTCTATAAACTAGCTCTTTCACCTTACAGTAGCAGTGACAATCCCCATAGGCATGATAACAACAATAAAATCTGATTTGTATTATCTCAAACTGTGTCCATTTCCATTTCTAGTCTTCGCTGTGGACTTTACAAATTTAGCTTGGATTTTTTGGGCTGCAACTGCAAATGTGGCAACCTTTTATGTTATATTTTTGGAATAATACACTCACAGGTCACAGATAACTGCTGACTGTTGCCATGATGCCCTGCTGGAAGATTTGGTGTCATTATTATTATTATTATTATTATTATTATTATTATTATTATTATTGTTATTTTATTTTTATACCCCGCCCCATCTCCCCAAAGGGACTCGGGGTGGCTTACATGGGGCCAAGCCTGGACCTCAACATTATAAAAACAAAGCAATAAAGAAAATCAATCAACAATAAAAACAACTCATAAAAGATCACATACAAAAACTGTAATGATAAAATCTTGGGTTGGCTCCAAAAGAAACTGGGCCGAAAGTGCAAGTTATGTCAGTATCATCAGGGAGGGGTGGTTATCAAAACTATCATACCCATTAAAGTGCTGGGGAAGGCGTACACAAGGGACTATTGCTGGATAGGCAACGGGTCGATCCTACTATGGAGATCAGTCACCAAAGGCCTGTTGGAAGAGCCAAGTTTTCAGGCTCTTCCAAAAGGAGAGGAGGGTAGGGGCCTGCCTGATCTCCCTGGAGAGCGAGTTCCAGAGCCGGGGGGCCATGACGGAGAAGGCCCTCTCCCTCGTCCCCACCAACCACGACTGCGAGGGTGGTAGGAGCGAGAGGAGGGCCTCCCCTAATGAGCAAAGAGATCATGCAGGTTCATAGGGGGAAATGTGGTCACAAAGGTAGGTGGGTCCCAAACCGTTTAGGGCTTTGTAGGTGATAACCTGCACCTTGAATTGGGCTCAGAAAACAAACGGCAGCCAATGGAGCTCCTTAAACGGGGGAGCTGAGCGCACCCTGTAATTTGCTCCAGTTAGAAACCTGGCTGCCAAGCGTTGTACTAATTGCAGTTTCCGGGCCGTCTTCAAAGGCAGCCCCACGTAGAGCGCATTGCAATAATCCAGTCTAGAGGTAACTAAGGCATGGACCACCATGGTCAGATCTGACTTCTCGAGGTACGGTCGCAGCTGGTGCACAAGTTTTAATTCTGCAAAGGCCCTCCCAGCCACAGCCGACACCTGGGCATCAGTGTCAGTGCCGAGTCCAGGAGGACCCCCAAGCTGCGGACCTGCAACTTCAGGGGGAGTGCGACCCCATCAAGCACAGGTTGCCATCCTATGCCACGATCAAACATACGACTGACCTGGAGGGCTTCTGTCTTGTCAGGATTAAGTCTCAGCTTGTCTGCCCTCATCCAGACCAACACAGCAGCCAGACACTGGTCCAGAATCTGAGGGGCTTCCTTGGATTTAGGTGGAAAAGAGTAGTAGAGTTGGGTGTCATTCGCATAGGGATGGTACCGAACTCCAAAACTCCGGATGACCTCACCCAACAGTTTCATGTAGATATTAAAAAGCATGGGGGACAAAATAGAACCTTGCGGGACCCCACAGGTCAATGGCTAGGGGTCCGAGCAGGAGTCCCCCAGCTTCACCAACTGAGAGCGACCCTCCAGGAAGGACTGGAGCCACTGCAAAGCAGTACCCCCAAGGCCCAACCCAGAGAGCCGTCCCAGAAGGATACCATGGTCGATGGTATCGAAAGCCACTGAGATGTCCAAGAGAACCAGAAGGGTCACACTCCCCCTGTCCAGTTCTCTGCGGAGGTCATCCACCAAGGCGACCAAAGCCGTCTCAGTACTGTAGCCAGGTCTGAAGCCAGACTGCGATTGGTCCAGAAAATCAGTATCTTCCAAGAAACCCTGGAGCTGAGAAGCAACCACCCGCTCCAAGACCTTGCCCAAAAAAGGAAGGTTAGAGAATGGTCTGAAATGACTTAGATTGGTCGAATCCAAAGAGGCCTTCTTCAAGACAGGCCTCACTATAGCTTGTTTTAGGCAAGATGGAAATTTACCCTGCCCCAAAGAGGCATTAATTATCCTCACAAACCAATCTACTAACCCACCACTGGCCTGTTTTAAAAGCCAGGATGGGCAAGGGTCAAGGGCACAGGTGGAGTGTTTTGTCCCCATACTTCTTTCGAGTAAGTCAGGGGAGTTTTCCATGAAATTTGCTTGTAGTTCCCTTTTGCAGTTCTAAGTAGATTTGGGAGCTAAAATCTAAGACCCCAGCATAGACCTCCTAAAACACATTACAGTAGCAGTGACAATCCCCATAGGCATGATAACAACAACAAAATCTGATTTGTATTATCCCAAACTGTGTCCATTTCCATTTCTAGTCTTTGCTGTGGACAAATTTAGCTCGGATTTTTTGGGCTGCAACTGCAAATGTGGCAACCTTTTATGTTATATTTTTGGAATAATGAGGCTCTAGCATTTTTGGACAGAGAAAGCTGAAAACTTTGTCAACTACTTCCCCCATGATTCCATAGCATTGAACCATAGCAGAGAAAGTGGTGTCAGACTGCATTAATTCCAGTGTAGATTCACCCAAGGACTTTGGAATCACAAAAGATGTGTCTATGTTGTGAGCATGTATGCTATTTGATAACACAGAGAATACCATTATGGGATTTGTAGTTTGGAAAGGCACCCACTTTCATTGGTAGAGAAGGCTAAAGAGCTTGTAGAACTACAACTCCCAGGATTCCATAGCATTGAGTCGGAGCAATTAAAGTGATGTCAAGCTGCATTCATTCTGTACTATAGCATAGATTCACTCAAGGAAGCTGAAGCAGAATAAACAGGAGAGGCTTCTCGAGGGAATGGTTAGTAACTAGTTTTGTTTTTCAATTGCTGGAAATGTTGGTGTCCTAACACTTTGGTTTTTGAAGAAGCAGTTCTAAGCAGGCACATCTTTTTGGGCCAAATTTCAAAGAGTGCACTTTTTGCAGCTGCACATTACATTCACCAGTAAATATGCCTTTTGATTTCAGGATTTTAAAAATTGAGGTGCACATTACATTTGATGGCACACTGGATTCGAGTAAATATGGTATCTGCCATAGGTGGCAAGATTAGAGATATCAGTCAGTAGTGACCACTGGCTCCTCCATCAGTGACATGCTGAATTCTTTCTCGGTTTTAGTGTAAACTTTAGAATATGTAAATAAGATTCAGATTAAAGTTCAAATTAAAACAAAAAACAGATTTACTACTCTAGCTACATGGAAACCCCTAACCACCGCTGGCAAGTAAAGCTTACGGTACTGTTCCATTATCTGGGCAGACTCCAAAAGGGAGCCTAGACAGAGAAGGATAGTCCATTTTACAGGGGATTGAATTGAAGGATGAAAAACATTTCCCACCAGGTTTGCTGGTTATTCCTCCCGCCCCCCTTCCTATATCATAAATGCGAGTTGTTTCCATGCCGGCAACATGGCAGTATAACAAGAAAATGGGGAATTGCTTTCTTCCTCCTCCTCCCTCCCTCCCCCCCCCCCCGGTAAAATGAACTATCCTTCTCTGTCTTGGCCCCCTTTTAAGCTCTTCCCAGATAATCATAGACTCATAGAATCATAGAATAGTAGAGTTGGAAGAGACCTCATGGGCCATCCAGTCCAACCCCCTGCCAAGAAGCAGGAAATCACATTCAAAGCACCCCCGACAGATGGCCATTCAGCCTCTGCTTAAAAGCCTCCAAAAAAGGAGCCTCCACCACAGTCTGGGGCAGAGAGTTCCACTGCCGAACAGCTCTCACAGTGAGGAAGATAATGGAACAGTACTTATTGTTCCAAATGTTGGGTCAAAATTCTGAGATGGCTTCAAATACCTACATTTGAAGAAATACTGGGAGATACTAATCCATAAAGATGTGGAGAAAAACTGACCTCCACTTTATCAAAAGATGCTCTCAGGCCCAAAGCTTTGGCTAAGGACCCATTTTCTCTATCTCTTGTAGGAAAGTGGGTTTCTGGCACTAATATCTTCCTAGGCCAGTCAGGAATAAACAGACATCCTTCCTTAAAGGCTGACTGTATCTCTTTTGGTTGTATGAGCAACTTGCCTTCACATTCCATGGAGCTTTCCAGTGAGAAAATGCAATTTCTTTAATTAGTTTTCTGATATCAGACATACCTAGCACCTGGAAGGGAGTCAAAGGGGTATTGTTAAGCACTCTGAGACAGCTTGATTGGTAAGATTTCCTTACTCAACTATTCCCCACAGCCATCCTTGGTGAAACGTCTATCTGCGGAGGTGAAGGAACCCTGCCAGATGCCTCCTCGGGCACAAAATCTTACAGATAAGCTGGCAGCGAAAAGCACAGAGCAGTTAACATTTGCAACAAGGTTGATCTCCCATTTTGAGGCAGACAATAGAAGAGAGACCTTTTGCAGCAGGAATTGTGCTGTTGGCTAGAATTCAGTACTTCACAGCGAGAGTATCTGTGTATTGCAAAACCCTATAAATTCAGTATCAGTGTGTCTCTTTTGTTTTCATTATAGGAGCAAAAACAAGAAATAAAAATAATCAGGCATACAACAAGACTTCAAGGGTATTCTATTGCTCTTGGAAGGGGCAGTAAAATTGACATTTAATTGATCTTAAAATTAAAGATCAAGGCAAAAAACATGATTACTGCTGTCCATAAATGATTCATATGGTAACTCTTACCTCTTCAGTGGCTTAAGAATTGGGTAGGTATCTGCAAGGAGTCCACCTACTTATGCAATGGAGCAAAGCAAATGCCTCTCATCTTGTTTTATATGCTTTTTGATTGATCTGCATTTAATTGTTTGTAAATTGTCTATTATGTTTTGTATTAACATTGAATGTTTACTATTTTTTTTACTTTGGAAGCTGTCATGAATCCCCTTGGGGAGAGAGGGCTGGTTAAAAATAAAGGATTATATTTATTATCATTATCATCATTATTATCATCATCATCCTGTATATCCTACCTGTTTCTAAATAGACATCAAATAAATAGAAAAATAAAATTTACACTATAGATCTAGCTAGGACCTCATCAGATGGCAGGCTGTAGTCAATGGCAGCACTCTCCTTAGTGGAGGAGATGGAGGTGATTGTTTTACCTTGCCTCTTTTCACTCTGTTTCACCGGTTGTCCTGGCAACCCCACTGAGGAAAATGAGGTGCAGGCGCAGAACACACAGCTTCCCTCTGCTGCCCAGGCAACACGGGAGGCTTCCTGTGTTGCCAAATCCAGGTTGCCTCCATGGAGAGCAAGCCATGTGCACTATGCACGTGCCTTGTTTCCCTACATGAGATGGCAGTGCCAGCCTGGTGAAATGAGGCAAGGTGGGGTGAGGAGAGACAAGAGCCTGAGGCCTTGCCATTAAGAAGAGTGCACACCGGCAGCTTCCATTGCTGCCACCGCACATGTAACAAGATCCATTTGACACCACTTTAATTGCCAAGGCTCAGTGCTATGGAATCCTGAGAGTTGTACTTTGTTGAGCACTATTTGTAAAACTACACATTCATGATTGCATCGCATTGAGCCCTGGCAATGAATTGTGTTAAACTGCAGTAATTCTACAGTGTGAGTGCATGGATTTTTTAACATTCTAATGTGAAGAAGAGTCCAGACAAGCTGGATTCCTTCCTTTCTCTCTCTCTCTCTCTCCCTCCCTCCCTCCCTCCCTCCCTCCCTCCCTCCCTCCCTCCCTCTCTGCCAACATTTTCTTCTCTGGGGACCCTTCTGGAGACTCTGCCTCCCTCTGTGGATTCAATCTTTCTCTGGTGATCACCTAAAGATACTGCCTCTCTCTGTGGATCCATTGCAGAGTCTGCTTCTCTTTGTGGACCCTTTGGTTCTCTGTGGTTCTTTTGGAGAATCTGCTTCTATCTGTTGAGCCTTTGAAATTTCTCTCTTGCTTTTCTCCCTTTGGGCTCTCTCTCACTCCCTTCCTGCCCCCCCCTCTCTCTCTGGGACTTTTGAGATCCTGCTTCTTTTGCTTTGCCCCTTTGTCAATTTTTAATGTTTCTAACTTGGGCTGTCAACTGGAGTGAAGAAGACACTGCTGGGTGGGGCAAAACATGATATGAATGTTATTCCATGGGGAGCTTTTTTAAAGAAGGGTGCCACATGCCTAAAATGATGAGTGTAATTCACATTCATAGAATCATAGAATCATCAACCATAACTCATAACATGACTTCCTTGGGTAGTGAGCTCCACAGGTATTTAAGGCTTTTTAGTCGAAACCAGCACCTTGAATTTAAGTTGTAAGCAAATTGGAAATCAGGAAGTACTTGTCAGACTGGTGTTTTATGGTTTCTAAAATATTAGGGGTGTGCGATTTGGCCAAAAATGTTTTTGGCTGCCCCGCTCCCCACGACCACCCTGGTTTACCGGAAATTCGCAAAATCAGAAGGAGGGTCCTGTTTTTGGTCCAGTAAGATTCTGTCCATTGTCACCAATGGGGAAATTTTAGAGGCTTGATGCTCTGTCATTTTAGGCCTATCAGGATGAAACTTGCCTCGGTTGTAGGCCACATTTACAACAGCAAGCCTAACAAGTTTCAGAATGTTCCACTAATCCACTGATATTTGGGAACTTTTAAAAGTTTTTACCATAACATTGGTTTTTTAGAGGAAATACAAGACATGGTTATGGGAATTGAAATCCCAGCCAGCACACACCACAAGAGGGGAGGAGAATGGACATAGTCAACTAGGCCTCTGATTGGCTGAGAAAGAAATGTGAGAAACACACAGAGAAAAGCCTCAACTCCCATCATGCCGCAGAGGAGCAGAAGGTCCTTCAATGTCTGTGCTGCACAAAGTGCTGCAGGGAAAGTGAGTAGAGGCTTGTGGAAGCCTTTCCTGCCTTTTTGTCTTTTTCTCTCTCTTTCCAGCCTTATTTGCCTCAAGCAGAAACTCTTCTGAGGGGGAGGCTTTGATAAGGGATGGAGAAGGCTACAGGGAAGAAAGAAAAGAAGAAGCTGCTGCCAGATTCCCGCTCTTGCCTGATTTGTTAGGCCACCCACACACCGTGGCCTCAGCCTTAGGTAGAGTGTTGCTCAGCCCCATCGCCCCCATTAGTCAGAAGATCTGGTTGTCATGATCCGTTTTGGTTGAGCCTTTGGCTGGGTCCTGCCCAGTCTGTTTTTGGCGATCCAGCTGCCAGATCATCAAATTGCCCCAAATCCAGAAGCTCCAAATGAAATAGCACACTGCTATAAAATCAGACATTTAAGTGCTGCATTTTGCACCAGTTGTCACTTGCAAACACTCTTCAAGAAGAGCCTCATGTGAAACACAATCATCTAACCATGCAGTTGTTATCCCCGTTCCATAGCGACATACACCGTTAGTGGCAAAGTCTGACCCAGAAGCTCCATGTGGCCCCAGGGTGATGTTTGTGGAAGTTAGGTTCCTATACATGGAGTCAAAATTTAAAAACTACAGACCACAAATAAGGAGGATTCATGGCCAAAGCCCAGGTAACTGCAAATGTTTACAGATGAAGTAAGACTCACCAGCGATGAAGACAAGTGTCAGATGTATTTAATACAATCTTCAGAAGGAATGCAATGTATAGCAACAGATGCCAAATGTATAAGCATAACCATATTGAAATGTTTAATCATTTTATACAATGAAACCCATCTGCTAACATGAACTTGGTTTAATTTTTCCTCCCTTACACGTGATTGGCTAATCACAGGAGCCAGCCAGCTCCGTCTCTGATTGGTCATGGGAAGGGACTAGGCTGACTCACCTTTTGGTTGGTACAGGCTCCAGTGATATGGCTAGGAATCTCCTCTCCGCCAGGCAGGGAAGCCCAAGGTTGGTTGAGGGTGTCTCTCTGGGTGGAAGGAGTTCTCCAGGAAGCAAGGTCTGACAGGATTATGGAAATTTAGAGTCCACAATGCATGAGACAGAAGGTGATCATTTCTAGGTCTGGTTCCAGAATGAGCGAATAAAGGAAAGGTCTCAGAAATGTCCGTATGTGTGTTTGAGTTATCAGTGTCCTTTTGTTTTGGGCTTTGTCCATTGATAGCCAGCCCACACCTGGGGCTCTCCCAGATGACAACCAGGGAGCTTATCAGATGTAGATATTAGTCCTTAATGGCCAGATGGTCTGCCCAGGCTGTACCTACTGTCTAGGGCACAGCATGACATTCCTGGAGTTTGACAACCCAAGTCAGGCAGGGACGAAGAAGTAAATGCCGTTTGTCTTTCTATAATGTTTTCAGAAATAATATATATTGCTAGCTGTGCCCGGCCACGTGTTGCTGTGGAGTTGTCTGGTGGTGTTGGTGAGAACTTGTTGAGGTAGTGGTAGTATTGAATGTCTGTTGTATGGTTGTCTTTATGTTTAATATGCATTTGGTTGTTTGTGTACTGTGAAAGTGGTGAGGGTAGAAAGGGTCTATGTCTCTGTGTAGTATTGCATAGTATTTATACGTTGTCCATGTGTTGTGAATGCTTGGATTGTGTCCTGTTGCATAGTAGAAAGGGTTCGGCTGGATGGCCCTTAGGGGTGTCTCCAAACTCTTGGATTATATGCTTCTATCATCATCATCATCATCATCATCATGTAGAGGCTGGATGGCCATCTGTCAGGAGTGCTTGGATTGTGTCCTCCTGCATGGTAGAAGGAAGTTGATCTGGATGATCCTTAGGGGTCACTCCAAACCTTAGGATTGTATGATGATGTTATTATTATTATTATTATTATTAGTAGTAGTAGTAGTAGTAGTAATATTAGTATTGAGAGGCTGGGTGGCCATCTCTTGGGAGTGCTTGGATTGTGTCCTGCATGGTGGAATTGGGTTGGACTGGATGACCTTTAGGGGTCTCTCCTTGCTGTCTGATTCTATGATTCGATTTGTATTATTACTGTGCAGATCTTGGATGGCCACCTGTCAGGAGTGCTTGGTTTGTGTCGTCCTGCATGGTAGAAGGAAGTTAAACTGGATGGTCCTTAGGGGTGTCTCCTAACCTTATGATTCTATGATGTTGTTGTTGTTATTATTATTATTATTATTATTATTATTATTATTATTATTATTATTATTATTATTATTATTGAGAGGCTGGGTGGCCATCTGTTGGGCGTGCTTGGATTGTGTTCTCCATGGCAGAATTGGGTTGGACTGGATTACCACAGTAATTATTTCATATTAAAGTAGAATCTCACTTATCCAACATTCGCTTATCCAGTGTTCTGGATTATCCAACGCAGTCTGCCTTTTAGTAGTCAATGTTTTTGTAGTCAATGTTTTAAATTCATTGTGATATTTTGGTGCTAAATTTGTAAATACAGTAATGACAACATAGCATTATTGAGTATTGAACTACTTTTTCTGTCCAATTTGTTGTATAACATGATGTTTGGTGCTTAATTTGTATAATCATTACCTAATTTGATGTTTAATCGGGTTTTCCTGAATCCCTTCTTATTATCCAACATATTTTGTTGTATGAACGTAGAGGCATGGATGAGGGGATGTGTTGCCAAGTTTAGTGTTTCTGGGATGTATAGTTTTGTTGTTTTGTCCTAGGCTGAATTTTTTTTTAATCCTTTTATATATATAGATATAGCAAGAAGTAGAGAAGGAAGGCAAGGGATATGAAGTGTTCAAAATAGCTCAAACTGAACATATTCTATTGAGAGGGCTGGCATGTTGCCCTTTTTCCTGACTGGTAGACCCATGCGCATGTGCGCATCTCAGGATCAACAGATGTACTTATGATTAATAGGGATATGAAATGGGGCAGAGTAAGTGAATGAAAATGTTAAGAAGGCCATAAAAGAGGACACATTGTAGTGATAGGAAATATACATTGTATTTAGAAAAGTTACTAGTTGCTTTTTTGCAGGAGGCTCCCGACAGTAGACTTGGTTCACTTAGATATGTGCTGTTATGAACTAGCGCATATTAAGGAACTTTTAATAAAAATATAAAGACTTCTGGAGGGGGGTGGCTGCTGTTGGTTCATCACAGAGCTGCAAAGACTCAGTGGAAAAGGGAAAAGGATGCCACTTTATCTTACTTTGCCATGGGTGTATTTTGTGACCTATAAATCCTCAGGGTGGAAGTGTTCAACAACATAAGGGTTAAAAGATGATCAAAATGCCCTTCCCAAATATTATTATGGATGATATTTTTTCATTCTCTATGAAGGCTTATTTATGTCCAGAAGGAGCAGAAGGAAGTGTCTTTTGTTCAGTTCCTGTTGACATAAAAGGCTTCTGCCAAATCTAAAATATCCAGGGGGTCCAGAAAAACCAACCCATGGCACATTCTCCCCATGCCACTAAGAAGGCAGTGAGGCAAAAAATAAAGCAAAAGTAAAACTTCTACTTAACCTTTATTTTTAAAGGGAAGGGGATTCCCTAATTTTGAGAAGGTCAAATGTTCTGTAGCCATGGGGATCAAATAACCCACAACCTCCAAATGTCTGGGTTTTAACCTTTTTATTGTTTTTTGTTGTTGTTGTTGTTTATTTGTTCAGTCACTTCTGACTCTTTGTGACCTCATGGACCAGCCCACGCCAGAGCTCCCTGTCAGCCATCACTGCCCCCAGCTCCTTCAAGGTCAAGCCAGTCACTTCAAGGACACCATCCATCTATCTTGCCCTTGGTTGGCCCCTCTTCCTTTTTCCTTCCATTTTCCCCAGCATCATTATCTACTCCAAGCTTTTCTGTTTTCTCATTATGTGGCTTCATCTTTGCCTCTTATATCCTTCCCTCCACTGAGCAGTCTGGCTTTATTTCTTGGAGTATGGACTGGTTGATTCTTCTTGCGGTCCAAGACATTCTCAGAATTTTCTTCCAACACCATATTTTAAAAGCATCTATCTTCCGTTGCTCAGACTTCTTTATGGTCCAGCTGTCACATCCATAGGTTACTATGGGGAATACCATTGCTTTAACTATGTGGACCTTCCTTGTCAGTGTGATGTCTCTACTCTTCACTATTTTATCAAGATTGGTCATTGCTGTCATCCCAAGAAGCAAACATCTTCTGATTTCCTGGCTGGAGTCTGTGTCTGCAGTGATCTTTGTGCCTAGAAATACAAAGTCTGCCACTGCCTCCACTTTTTCTCCCTCTATTTGCCAGTTAATAGTCAGTCTGGTTGCCATAATCTTAGGATTTTTTATGTTTAACTGCAACCCAGCTTTTGCATTTTCTTCTTTCACCTTGGTGACAAGGCTCCTCAGCTCCTTCTCACTTTCAGCCATTAAAGTGGTATCATCTGCATATCTAAGGTTATTCATGTTTCTTCCAGAAATTTTAATTTCAACCTTGGTTTTGTCAAGCCTCACACATTGCATGATGTGTTCTGCATACAATTTGAATAGGTAGGGAGAGAGGATACAGCCCTGCCGTACTCCTTTCGCAATCTTGAACAATCTGTTGTTACGTGGTCTGTTCTTACTGTTGCTACTTGGTCGTTATACAGATTCCTCAGGAGATAGACAATGTAACTTGGTTTCCCCATACCACCAAGAACTTGTCACAATTTATTTGATCCACACAGTCCTATAAGCTGAAAATATATTCTGAGTAAAAGTGGAATAAATAAGGAACAGCTTGTTATAGCAATTATGCTCAGAATAAAGTAATTTTGTTTAAGAAATCAATACCCTAATAGCTAATCCTTTTCATTAGTATTTTATTTAAGCTTTAAAGATTTGTGTGGGGATATTTCCTAGCTGTTAGATTTTAACCAAAAAGGCTTGAAGCTTAACCTTAAACCAGATAGCCATTAATATAGTTAATTATTAACTGACAGAAATAGTTAATCTGGAAGTTTTAGAATGCAAGATTGCACATAAAAATAGATATCTTTATATCTGAAGAAATCTTTTGCCTAATTTCGGTTAATAAATGTTTCATAGATTATACATTTAGATAACATAAGAATTTAAATGACTTTATTTTAAGAAAGAATACCTTCAGGACACATGTAACTTTCTGCTATGGATGTTTCACTTCAATGGAACTTATGTTTTAATCACATGTCTTAATGATTGCATTTTTCACCTGCTTTCTCCTGTTCACACTTAGCTTGAAGTAGGGTCAAAGTGTGGTCGACATCTAAGTAAATTGATATCAAATTATGTGACTGAACAGAAAAAAATTATTGTGCAGTCCTCAAGTGGCATTAATAATATAAGGCTTCTTGCAGGGAAACATGTTGTGCGGAAGTACAGGTGGGTTTTGTTACTCAAAAACAAAGGCATGTTTTAGAGAGTGCTGCTTCTCTGTACAAATAGCTCCAAAAGACTTGCAAAATGTTACAGCTCATTGCTGCATGGTGCTCCAAGCTTCAAAACTCATTATTTTTCTGCAAAGTAGAAATACATTTTCTTTATATCAATAATTTAGAGGAGATATCATTGAGAGTGTTGTTTATTTGGTTTTAACTCAAATTGTTAGCCACTTTGAGTCTCATTTTGTGAGAAAGGTAAAGGTAAAGGTTTTCCCTTGACGTTAAGTCCAGTCATGTCTGACTCTGGGGGTTGGTGCTCATCTCCATTTCTAAGCCGAAGAGCCGGCGTTGTCCTTAGACACCTCCAAGGTCATGTGGCCGGCATGACTGCATGGAGCGCCATTACCTTCCCGCCGGAGCGGTACCTATTGATCTACTCACATTGCCATGTTTTCGAACTGCTAAGTTGGCAGGAGCTGGAGCTAATAGCAGCCGCTCACGCCGCTCCCGGGGATTGAACCTGGGACCTTTCGGTCTCCAGCTCAGTGCTTTAACGCACTTCGCCACCAGGGCTCCTTATGTGAAAAGTGGGATATAAATTAACTTGCTAATTTTATTATTAATAAAAATAGTTAAATGTATTTATTTTCTCAATTTTGATTAAAATACATACTTCATTTCTTAAGAATTTTTTTAAAAAGAAAGATCAGGAGAAAAAATCATGTGGACAAAAGCAAAATTGGCAGATTTGCCCATCTAAACAAAGGGCTTTGACAGTTTAGCTCTTAAAACTCAGCATTTGTATTTAGATATACACAATCCTATCGAGAACCTCATGATGAACCTCTTCTGGCATAACAGTGAAATCCAGCAGCATCATTAGAGGGTGATTTCCTATCATCTCAACTTCATTCTGTTATCAAGGAATCAACTCCCACATTTAATAATAATAACTATAAATGTATAACATATTTTAGCACTTGGCTGGAGCTGCTCCAAGCTCAACCCCAGCCCAACTCCATACATTCCTGGGAAGATTATCTGATCAACTCTCCTTTTGTGATTCTGAGGAAACACCTGGAGTAGAGATTACACTATGACTCCCAACATCTCGAGATTGACTTTTCCCTCACTGTTGAGACCTGTCAAACCTCTGAGGATGAGGACAAGGATTTTCTGGTGGAGCCTAGTGTTTCTGTGGGGGAGAGCAAAAGTGTTTTTCAAAATGATGGGAATGTTTTGGGAAGATCTGTTGTTGGGGAAACAGCCAATGATTCTCATGAGAATCAGCCAGGGATTGAATCTGAAAGGAATGTAGAGGAGACAGGAGGGTTACAGATAACCCAACATTTACAGAGCAGAAGGGATAGTGCAAAATAGAGATAAATCCAGTGTTCCCAGAGACTGAAAGATAAAAGGAACCCAGATGTGAATGATGTCATGGTCAAGAAGGAGTACTTTTAAGAAATTGGGGTCAATGTTCAGTGGGGAGATCAACTTTGGATTTTCATGTGTCAAGTTGCCTGTCTTGGGAGTTCCGAGTTAGGAGTTTTGTTCTTGGGTCTGTATCTTGTTTTCCTGTTTAAGTTCCATGCCACCTGTTTGGATTATAAATCTTGTTTCAAGTTTCAAGCCTTTAAGATTACAGTCAAGTTCAAGTATCAAGCCTTTGGATTATAGTCATATTCATGCTTTCAAGTGTTTGGATATAATTCTAGTTTAAGTGCATCAAACCCTGGATTACAGTTACTTGCTTTTGGCCTTAAGTGGTTTTTGGAATTCCTATTCAGAGTTGTTCATTGCTTTTTGTTAAGCTTCTAGAAATCGAGCTCATGGATGTATTTTGAAACTGTTTTTATATTCTTAATAAACTAACTATTCTTGTTCATCTGGGTGGTGTTTGGGTGGAAAGGGGATCAAGTAGGCAACTGGGCTGCAACACTCATTTCCCAAGCCCCACCCTCTCAACCTCAAGAGAAATAAAAAAAAAATTCCCTTAACCCTGTCACTCCAAGAAACATCTACACACAAATACATACATATGTGTGTGTGTGTAATCATACAGTTCTTTAATTAACAGAACAGACCCAGTTCTTTTCCACTGGGTGTCTCTGAGGAGCCTGCTGTTCTGCTGCAGAAGAGGCCAGAACCATCTCCAGCCAGCCTGTCTGTTGCTGCCTTTGGGACTCCTTGTGAGTAGACTGCAGCCCCAGGCCCTTTCCATCTGGGTGTGACTCGGCACTTCCTAGGAAGGAAGCTACATCTATAAAGCCTGAGTCCACAAGGCCCTGGCAGAGCTGAGGAGCCTGCTGTTCTGCTGCAGAAGAGGCCATCTGGAGGAAGAAGAAGGCAGAGGAACTGACGTTAAAATCATTCTGTCTCCTGCTGCAGGCCTACTGCCCTCCTCGCTTTCCCTCAGCATTGGCTACTGAACCGAGAGTCTGTCTTACCTATTGGTCTATTTGAACGGTGTACCCATACTAGACCATTTGGCGTAGTTATTTTTCTCCCTTTTTCTGTTCTTTTCCTCCCCTGTTAAATTTATGTTGTTTTTAGTAATTATACTGTTTTTAATTGATTCTAGGCCATTAATACTTGTTGGTTAGTGTTATTGATATTTTATAGGTTTACTAGGATTAGGTTATCACACAATTCCCTAGAAATGACCGACATTTATGGAAACCATGAAATGTCCCAATTGTGCCAGCTGATGGGAAGGTCTTTTAGCCTAGACCTCTCTCAGCTAGTAACCTTGAACGAGAAAGTAGATCTTCTTCTTAAAGGATTCTCGTTGATGGCAAATAACTTTCCTCAGCATAATACCCCTGGGGAGGAAATTAATATCATTGGACATAACTCAACGGAGATCAGTTGGCCCTCAGATATGATCGGAGAGGGAGAGATTGGACAACATAATGGTAGCAAGGATGAAATACTAGACAATGGGGAAGCTGAGGGAGGAGGAGATCTGTCTGGTGAACAACATGGACAGGGGAAAGATGAGAGTATGGATTTTGAAACGGGAGCACCAAAGCAGATAATGAACACTTCGTTGGGGATGGACTTTCCCCTCTGGTCTGCAGGATGCCATTATGACCATCCGTTTCAAGTGGAACAACTGGCATTTGATATCAAAGACTTTCAACTGAATAGAGGCAGATGGACCTCAAAAAGAGGGATTCGGAGGTCCTTGGCACAAATTCTTTCTAGGAGCCTGAAAGAAATCAAGATTAAGACCATCTCTTGGCTGCACAAGGACTTCCAATCCTATGATCACTTGACTCGCCTCATTACCACCTTTGAGGACAAGCGGTTAATAGAAGAACTAAGGGCTCTCAGGTCCCAGCTGAACTCTTGGGGTATCACCATCAGAAGGGTAATTGTAGACCCCTCGACTCGCCCTCTTATGCCCAACCTGCCCTCACATACCCGAGCCCCGGCTAAGTCAAACAGGATGTTTAACCCTTTGTGCAGGTCCTCTTCCCCTGTAAATTCACTTTCAGTTAAATCTGCTCAACCCCTCTCCATACCCTGCCCACTAACACCTTGTCAAGCTGCTTCGAGAGGTCTCCCCCTTTTGATAGGCTCTATCTGTCCCCTTCTTTAGACACTACACAAGATGGAGATCCTTGCAGCCATTTGAATTCAGGGAGCTGACTAGGCCCTCTTAATAACATTTCAGTGGAGCCAGGATCTCTGGGGGGTGGGGTCTGGGGGGGGGGAGGGTTCCATCAAGGTTGTGTGGGGGAGGAGGGGGTACGGTCAACAGTTTCCCAGGGAGAAGCGCAACAGGTGTCTTGCGACCCTGGAGAAGGTTAGGTGTGGTAGCCTCCATGGCAGCCCCTCCGGGTTGAAGGTACTGCTGCTTAATGCCAGATCCGTCAGTGGGAAATCTGCAATGATCCAGGACTTAATCCTGGATGAGCAGGCGGATCTGGCTTGCATCACCGAGACCTGGTTGGATGAACTGGGTGGGGTAAACCTTACCCAGCTTTGTCCTCCGGGTTTCGGGGTGCATCAGCAGGCCAGGCCTGGAGGGCGGGGAGGTGGGGTTGCGGTGGTCTTTCGGCATTCCATCGCCCTGGTCAGATGAGCCGTTCCGCAATCTGCTGGGTTTGAGTGTCTCCACTTGAAGGTGGGTACCCGGGACAGTTTGGGGATTCTGCTGGTGTACCGTCCACCCCGCGACACAGCAGTCTCCCTACCTGAGCTAGCTGAGGTGGTCTCTAGCGTGGTGTTGGGCTCCCAGCGCCTTTTGCTATTGGGTGACTTCAATATCCACGCTGAGGCCACATTGACAGGTGTGGCTCAGGAATTCATGGCCGCAATGACGACCATGGGGCTGTCCCAAGTAATATCGGGTCCCACCCATCAAGCTGGTCATACACTTGACCTGGTCTTTGTTGTGGGCGACGGTTTGGTCAGAGTGGAAGAGCAAACTATTCTTCCATTGTCATGGTCTGACCATTATCTGATCAGTTTAAGACTCACCGTGTCCTCAAACCTCCGCAGGGGTGGTGGGCCCATTAAGATGGTCCGCCCCAGGAGACTTAAGGATCCTGAGGGACTCCTGACGTCTCTTGGGGTTCTGTCTGCTATGGAGGCTGACAATCCTGTCGATGCCTTGGTCGCTCGTTACAATACCGAGTTGTCCAGGGCTATTGACATGATCGCTCCCAAACGTCCCCTCTCGCTGCGTGGAGCTGCCCCGGCTCCCTGGTTCACCGGGGAGCTGGCGGAGATGAAACGTGAGAGAAGGAGACTAGAGTGGCGCTGGCGGAGAACTCGCGACGTTTCTGACCGAGCACGGCCTAAAGCCGCTATTAGGGCTTATTCCGCAGTGTTGCGGGAAGCCAGGAAGGTTTTCACGACTGCCCGCATCGCGTCTGCAAAAAATAGATCTTCTTAGTTGTTCCGAGTTGTTGGGGAGCTCCTCCACCCTTCTCAGGGTGGGGGGGCACCTGACTCCTCGGCAACTCGGTGTAGCGAGTTCGCTCACCATTTTACAGACAAAATTGCTCAGATTCGTTCCGACTTGGACGCCAGTCTTGAAGCATTGCCAGGTGAGGTAACCGAGGCATCTGTCTGTTCGATCTTGTGGGATTCGTTTCAGTTTGTGCAACCTGATGATGTGGACAAGATTCTTGGAGCGGTGAGGGCGACTACCTGTGCCCTAGATCCCTGCCCATCTTGGCTTTTAAAACAGGCCAGTGGTGGGTTAGCTGATTGGTTTGTGGCAATAATTAATGCCTCTTTGGGGCAGGGCAAATTTCCATCCAGCCTAAAACAAGCCGTGGTAAGGCCTATTTTGAAGAAGTCCTCATTAGATCCGACCAATCTATGTAACTACAGGCCAATCTCTAACCTACCATTCTTGGGCAAGGTCTTGGAGCGGGTGGTTGCCTCTCAGCTCCAGGGATTCTTGGAAGATACGGATTTTCTGGACCAATCACAGTCTGGCTTCAGGCCTGGGTTCAGTACCGAGATGGCTTTGGTCGCCTTGGTGGATGACCTCCGCAGGGAGCTGGACAGGGGGAGTGTGACCCTGCTGGTTCTCTTGGACATCTCAGCGGCTTTCGATACCATCGACCATGGTATTCTTCTGTGGCGGCTCTCTGGGATGGGCCTTGGGGGTACTGCACTCCAGTGCCTCCAGTCCTTTCTGGAGGGTCATTCCCAGTTGGTGAAGCTGGGGGACACCTGCCCGGACCCCTGGCCATTGACCTGTGGGGTCCCGCAAGGTTCTATTTTGTCCCCCATGCTTTTTAACATCTACATGAAACCGCTGGGAGAGGTCATCCGGAGTTTTGGAGTACGGTGCCATCTCTACTCGGATGACACCCAACTCTACTACTCTTTTCCACCTAAATCCAAGGAAGCCCCTCGGATTCTGGACCAGTGTCTGGCCGCTGTGTTGGCCTGGATGAGGGTGAACAAACTGAGACTTAATCCCGACAAGACAGAGGTGCTCTAGGTCAGTCGTACGTCTGATCGGGGTATTGGGTGGCAACCTGTGCTTGACGGGGTAGCACTCCCCCTGAAGGCGCAGGTCCGCAGCTTGGGGGTCCTCCTGGATTCGGTGCTGACACTTGAGGCTCAGGTGTCGGCCGTGGCCGGGAGGGCCTTTGCACAACTAAAACTTGTGCGCCAGCTGCGACCATACCTCGAGAAGTCTGATCTGACCAGGGTGGTCCATGCCTTAGTTACCTCTAGACTGGACTATTGCAATGCACTCTACGTGGGGCTGCCTTTGAAGACGGTCCGGAAATTACAACTAGTACAGCCAGGCTTCTAACAGGAGCAAACTACAGGGCGCGTTCTACGCCTCTGTTTAAGGAGCTCCAATGGCTGCCGTTTGTTTTCCGGGCCCAATTCAAGGTGCAGGTTATCACCTACAAAGCCCTAAACGGTTTGGGACCCACCTACCTTAGAGACCGCATCTCCCTCTATGAACCCACACGTTCTCTTCGCTCGTTGGGGGAGGCCCTTCTCTCGCTCCCACCACCCTCACAGTCACGGTTGGTGGGGACGAGAGAGAGGGCCTTCTCCGTCGTGGCCCCCCGGCTTTGGAACTCTCTACCTAGAGAGATCAGGCAGGCCCCTACCCTCCTCTCCTTTTGGAAGAGCTTAAAAACCTGGCTGTTTCAAAAGGCCTTCGATGTTTAGTTGTTGCTGGATTGATCTATCTGTCCATTCCATAATAGTCCCATTGTTGTTGTCTTGCCATTTTATCCCGCACTTTATTGTCCAACTGTGAAATTTCCTTTTCCCATTTCGTATCACTCTGCATCTCGCCTGGGATCTACGAATTAGTCTCCTGTTTTTTACACTGTATCCTGCTTGTTGATTTTAATGATTGTTTTTATTGATGTTGATTTTTTTTACTGGGATAATTGTTTTATTGCTTTGTTACTGTTTTGTTTGTTTTATCGGGCAAGGCCCCATGTAAGCCGCCCCGAGTCCCTTCGGGGAGATGGGGCGGGGTATAAAAATAAAGTTGTTATTATTATTATTATTTTCTTTTTTCCTAACTTCTTCACTATTGCAAAACTTTGCATGATCAAACTGCCAGCACCAATGTGTTACTATTATATTTCTACAACTGAGCCCCTGGTGTACAGTGGACCAACGACCCAAGGTTATCAATTATAACTTATATTATATAGTGCTTATGTGACTTTAGACCAGGGGTCCCCAAACTAAGGCCCGGGGGCCGGATGCGGCCCTCCAAGGTCATTGACCTGGCCCCCGCCTTCATTTATAATATAATATTTTTATATCAGTTTTAATAATATAATATATTGTATATACATATGATATTGATAATAATATCATTTTATACAATATAATACTAATACTATTACTATATAATAATATTAATTATATGTTATATATTACATATAATATTACAGTATACTGGTATAGTTCAATATAGTAATATATAATGCTAATATTGTGCTATGCTAATAATATAATATATTGTATGTACATACAGCTGCTCTGAGTTCCCTTCGGGGTGAGAAGGGCGGAATATAAATGTAGTAAATAAATGTAATAAATGAATAAATAAATAATTTTGGACTTAGGCTCGCCCAAAGTCTGAAATGACTTGAAGACACGCAACAACAACAACAATCCTAATTAACCTGACTATCTCATTGGCCAGAAGCAGGCCCACACTTCCTATTGAAATCCTGATAGGTTTATGTTGGTTAAAATTATTTTCATTTTTAAATATTGTATTGTTCTTTCATTGTTGTTGTTGTTGTTTTGCACTACAAATAAGACATGTGCAGTGTGCATAGGAATTCGTTCGGTTTTTTTTTTCAAATGATAATTCGGCCCCTCAACAGTCTGAAGGATTGTGGACCGGCCCTCTGCTTTAAAAGTTTGAGGACCCCTGCTTTAGACTATGTGGCTGCCTTGAGAAACAACACAGATTCTTCCAGTGGACTCCCTGCTTAGAGACTGATTACCAGCAACACCCAGGACCCATCAAGCACTTTGCTTACCCACTTGATTGACTTTCCAGTTTCCCAAGCCTCACTCTTTCTGTAGAGATTATTCCAAGCTTCCAAAGTCCATTAGTGCTAAATATCCATTCTTTTTGGTCTGGACAATGGGGCCCACACCCTCAGGGGTGGCCATAGTAACAAACCTTTAATTTTGAACTCCATCAATCCCAGCTGTTTTCTCTTCTTCTCCACCCCAGTCTGTGATGTCAGGAGGAAGTCTTAGCCAATGAGAAGATGGATCCTAGGAAACACATCTCCTAACCAACCCAGGGAGAAAGTGGAAGGTTTGAATAGCTGCCAAACTTTATAAAATGTGCTGCACTTTTGTTATGAGTTATGTCTGTTATTTTAGTGATTCTGCTCTTATGTCACGCATCTGGCCAAGTTAATAAACTTCTGTTATTGCCTTCAAATCCAGTCATGTTTTTCTGGCTTTCAAAGTAGCATGGCAAGCTGGGCAACAGACTTACACTGCCCCCTGTTGGCATATTGCTGATTTCAGGAACAATTCCCAGATGTTTGTCCAAAACCAACTTTTGAATTTACCAATGCAAATGGTTAAGAATATTTTATTTTATAATAATCTTTATTGAAGCTTTTTTCCATTATTGCATCGATCTATCTAAAGGGGAGAGTAGGGAGGGAGGATCAGGGTAAATGGGAATGGGAGGGGTAGGAAATAGGGAAGGGAATGGCCCTAACACGGATTTAAGGGTGTGAAGGGATAACTCGTGTGAGTCGGGGTAAGGTTCTGGGTTAGGGGGAAAAAAGGGAAAGCAAGGGAAAAAATGGGGATGGGGGTCTAAGAACAACCCCCGGATTGAGTCCCTATCTAAAGTGGGAGGGAGGTTGGGGGAGATGGACTTCCACTCTTCTTTCTTCCTTCCGTGTTCTTGTATTTCATTTTCCTTTCAATTCTTCCTGTAAATAAACTTCCAGATCCGACCAGTCCGTTTGTTTCATGAGGGCGAACAAATTGAAACTTAATCCAGACAACACAGAGGTCCTCCTGGTCAGTCGCAGTGCTGAACAGGGTATAGGGTTACAGCCTGTGTTGGATGGGGTCGCACTCCCGCTGAAGACACAGGTTCGCAGTCTGGGGCTTCTCCTGGACTCATCGCTGAGCCTGGAGCCCCAGGTCTCAGCGGTGGCCAGGGGAGCCTTCGCACAACTGCGCCCGTACCTTGGGAGGTCTGACTTGGCCACGGTGGTCCATGCTCTGGTTACAGCTCATTTGGACTACTGCAACGCGCTCTACATGGGGCTGCCTTTGAAGACGGCTCGGAAGCTCCAACTAGTACAACAGGCGGCAGCCAGACTAATAACAGGAGCGGCTTACAGGGAGCGTACTACTCCCATGCTGAGTCAGCTCCACTGGCTGCCGATATGCTACTGAGCCCAATTCAAAGTGCTGGTTTTGACCTACAAAGCCCTAAATGGTTCTGGCCCATCTTACCTGTCTGAACATATCTCCCCCTATGAGCCTTCTAGAACTCTTAGATCATTGGGAGAGGCCCTGCTCTCGGTCCCACCAGCCTCGCAGGTAAGGCTGGTGGGAACGAGGGACAGGGCTTTCTCAGTGGTGGCTCCTCGGCTGTGGAACACCCTCCCCAGCAACATACGGCAGATACCAACTCTCCTAGGCTTCAGGAAAACCTTAAAGACATGGTTGTGCACGCAAGCTTTTAATGAATGAGAACATGGACTTTACATGACCTGTACGAAGACTTGAGGATTCTGGATGAATGGATTTTAATCTTGGACATTCTTAAAATTTTATATAATGTGATTTTATTTTGTAATGGTATCTGTTTTATATGAACTGTTGTTTGTAGATTGTTTTATATGAATTGTTGTTTTTACTGTAAGCCGCTTTGAGTCTCCTCGGAGAGAAAGGCAGGGTAAAAGTGATGTAAATAAATAAATAAGGAGACACCATGGATTGGACTAAGATAAGAAAAGTGCAAACTATTTGTGAGGCACCAACAACTAGTGGTACCTTTATGGGGTTCTCTGGGAGTCTTGACAGGAGATGAATTGTAGGGAGAGTCAAAGGAATTCACGTGAAGAGCTGGGAGCAGCTGTGGGAGATGGTGATGGGGCGGTGGTCAGTTCATCCTCTGATGATGGTTTGTAGATAAAAGTGGGTTCAGGGGTGAGGGGTCCTTGCAGAAGGCAAGGTGTTGATGTGTGTTTGTGTGCTGGGTATTGGGAAAGTTTCTTGTAGTCTTGCTGCTGCCAGTTTCATGTTTGGATCTGCAGTTTGGACCTGAACCGGTTTGGCTGCAGACACTGGAGCAATGCTGCTTTGGATTTAAGGCGTCTGTGATTCCAACAACTGAGGGTCAAAAAACATTTCTTGGAATTTATTGCCATAGAACTGTGGTTCTCAACCTGTGGGTACCCAGGTGTTTTGGCCCACAACTCCCAAAAATCCCAGCCAGTTTACCAACTGGGTTGTTGTATGTCTTTCGGGCTGTGTGGCCATGTTCCAGAAGCATTCTCTCCTGACGTTTCGCCCACATCTATGGCAGGCATCCTCAGAGGTTGTGAGGTATGGATAAACTAAGTCAGGAAAGGAAAGAATATATATCTGTGTAGAGTCCAAGGTGTGGCAAGAGTTCTTTGTCACTGGGAGCCAGCATTAATGTTTCAGTTAATCACCCTAATTGGCACTGGAAATGTTTTGTCCCTTGCCTGGGGGCATCCTTTGTTCAGTCAAGTCCTCATTGTGTTGGTTCCCATCTACTGTTTTGATTTTGGAGTTTTGTAATACTGGTAGCCAGATTTTGTTCATTTTCATGGTTTCTTCCTTTCTGTTGAAGTTGTCCACATGCTTGTGGATTTCAATGGCTTCTCTGTGTAGTCTGACATGATAGTTGTTAGAATGGTCCAGCATTTTTGTGTTCTCAGATAGTATTCTGTGTCCAGGCTGGTTCATCAAATGCTCTGCTATGGCTGATTTCTCTGGTTGAATTAGTCTGCAGTGCCTTTCATGTTCTTTGACTCTTGTTTGGGCGCTGCGTTTGGTGGTCCCTATGTAGACTTGTCCACAGCTGCATGGTATCCGGTAGACTCCTGCAGAAGAGAGAGGATCCCTCTCTGCAGGAGTCTACCGGATACCATGCAGCTGTGGACAAGTCTACATAGGGACCACCAAACGCAGCGCCCAAACAAGAGTCAAAGAACATGAAAGGCACTGCAGACTAATTCAACCAGAGAAATCAGCCATAGCAGAGCATTTGATGAACCAGCCTGGACACAGAATACTATTTGAGAACACAAAAATGCTGGACCATTCTAACAACTATCATGTCAGACTACACAGAGAAGCCATTGAAATCCACAAGCATGTGGACAACTTCAACAGAAAGGAAGAAACCATGAAAATGAACAAAATCTGGCTACCAGTATTACAAAACTCCAAAATCAAAACAGTAGATGGGAACCAACACAATGAGGACTTGACTGAACAAAGGATGCCCCCAGGCAAGGGACAAAACATTTCCAGTGCCAATTAGGGTGATTAACTGAAACATTAATGCTGGCTCCCAGTGACAAAGAACTCTTGCCACACCTTGGACTCTACACAGATATATATTCTTTCCTTTCCTGACTTAGTTTATCCATACCTCACAACCTCTGAGGATGCCTGCCATAGATGTGGGCGAAACGTCAGGAGAGAATGCTTCTGGAACATGGCCACACAGCCCGAAAGACATACAACAACCCTGTGATTCTGGCCATGAAAGCCTTCGACAACACAGTTTACCAACTGTTAAGCCAAAACATCTGGGGACCCACAGGTTGAGAACCCCTGCCATAGAAGATTCTATAGGAGTATGGGTGACATACCTTCTGCAGGTGTGGGGAATTGGTACAGCTCCAATGGCACCAATAAATAATAATAATAATAATAATAATTTTATTCTTGTATCCCGCCCCATCTCCCCGTAGGGACTCGGGGCGGCTCACATGGGGCCTTGCCCAACATCACAATATAAAAACAAATCAAAACACATAAATTTACAACAATAAATCAACAATATCAGTAAAACCATCATAAAAACAATATTGCAGGAAAAAGCGTTAAAAACAGATATAAAACACAAGTCTAGACCAAAGTGCGAATGTGTCAAATCGGGGGGAGGTAGTTACGTAATTGACATAGTCATTAAAGTACTAGAAATGACAATAATGACAATAAGAAAGCGAATCAGTGGGTCTATTATTATGTAGGCAGACAACTTGAACCAACAGAATTCACTCATCAAAGGCTTTCCAGAAAAGCCAGGAGGGTGGGGGCCAGCCTAATCTCCCTAGGGAGCAAGTTCCAAAGCTGGGGGGCCACGACAGAGAAGAAGATAGAAATTATGCTATGTTTCCTTGGCCCTGTGAAGTTTCTGTTCTGAGAATGATGGCTTTTTCATAATTATAGTCTGCAATGATTATAAGAAAGCAACAGTTTATAAACCAACAATTGCATCTATTTGATAGCTACCAATCAATAAACAGCTTTGAATCAACATATGATGAAATCCCTTATTTCCCTAAACAATTGACCAAGATTAAACAAGGCAATCATCTTGAGTTCTTGAGAACGAGCGAAGTCCCAGCAGATTGCAGGAGAACAAATGTGGTACCGATCTTCAAGAAAGGAAAAAGGACTATCCAAACAATTACCGTCCAGTCAGCCTCACGTCGATACCAGGCAAGATTCTGGAAAAGAACGTTAAGGAAGTGGTCTGCAAACACTTAGAAACAAATGCGGTCATTGCTAATAGTCAACATGGATTTATCAAAAACAAGTCATGCCACACTAATCTGTTCTCTTTTTTTGATAGAGTTACAAGCTGGGTCGATACAGGGAACGCCTGGATTTCAGTAAGGCCTTCGACAAGGTCCCCTATGACCTTCTGGCAAGCAAAGTAGCAAAATGTGGGCTAGACAAAACTATGGTTAGGTGGATCTGTAATTGGCTAAGTGAATGAACCCAAAGGGTGCTCACCAATTCATCTTCATCCTGGAAAGAAGTGATGAGTGGAGTGCCGCAGGGTTCCGTCCTGGGCCCAGTTCTGTTCAACATCTTTATTAACGACTTAGATGAAGAGTTAGAAGGCATGATCATCAAGTTTGCAGACGACACCAAACTGGGAGGGATAGCTAATACTCCAGAAGATGGGAGCAACATTCAAACGATCTTAACAGATTAGAGAGATGGGCTGAAACTAACAAAATGAAGTTCAACAGAAATAAATGCAAGATACTCCACTTCGGCAGAAAAAAATGAAATGCAAAGATACAGAATGGAGGATGCCTGCCTCGACAGCAGTATGTGTGAAAAGACATTGGAGTCCTCGTGGACAACAAGTTAAACATGAGCCAACAATGTGATGCAGCGGCAAAAAAAGCCAATGGGATTTTGGCTTGCATTAATAGGAGTATACTGTCTACATCCAGGGAAGTCATGTTACTCCTCTATTCTGCCTTGGTCAGACCACACCTGGAATACTGTCTCCAATTCTGGGCGCCACAATTTAAGGGAGTTGTTGACAAGCTGGAATGTGTCCAGAGGAGGGCGACTAAAATGATCAAGGGTCTGGAGAACAAGCCCTATGAGGAGCGACTTAAAGAGCTGGGCATGTTTAGCCTGCAGAAGAGAAGGCTGAGAAGAGACATAATAGCCATGTATAAATACGTAAGGGGAAGTCATAGGGAGGGGGGGAGCAAGCTTGTTTTCTGCTGCCCTGGAGACTAGGATGTGGAACAATGCCTTCAAACTACAGGAAAGGAGATTTCACCTGATCTTTAGGAAGAACTTCCCAACTGTGAGAGTTGTTCAGCAGTGGAACTCTCTGCCCCGAACTATGGTGGAGGCTCCTTCTTTGGAGGCTTTTAAGCAGAGGCTGGATGGCCATCTGTCGAGGGTGCTTTGAATGCAATTTCCTGCTATTTGGCAGGGGGGTTGGACTGGATGGCCCATGAGGTCTCTTCCAACTCTATGATTCTAAGAGAAAGTCTCTTCCACTGTACTTACATTGTTATTGGGGTTGGTCAGGAGACTTTTGTCTCTTCCTCAGTTCTTCTCTGGCTGTGCACCAACAGCCAATAAGGTTCATCTCCTTGGTTAATGAAGACTGGGTGGAGTGCCCAGGAAATTTTGGCTGTCTTTCCATACCATTTTAATCTGCTTGCATTTCTGAAGTGCATTGGTACCCAAGGATGAAGTGCGCATACAAGGCCCCTCCTGCTTCTGTTGCACAGAGATAAAGTATTTAAGCCAAGGAAGTACAGGATACCTCCTCCTATCACATTCTCCCCAAAAATAGTATGTAGGCATAACTAGGGATTACACCTGTATATGTTACTAAGATGATTTCAGCTGCAAAGTGCTACATGTTAACCTAGTTAAAATAGGTTATAAGCATATTATAGCATGTTTGAATTTCACACAAACTTATATTTTCAGACCTGCTGAATTTTAAATAGTCTGGAATGCTCCTGAACATCCAAATCCGTACTTTTCAAGATGTTCAGCACAAGGAAACTGCATACAGAAATGTATACAATTAAGAATCGAGCACAAAAATGCATATAAATTAGGCAAACATTTTCAATACATTTGCCACATTTACAAACTGATTCAAATAAAGTGGATTCAAACAAATTTTCTGTTAAGGAAAGGACACATCCATTGAAAATGAAACATGTTTATTGGCTTGTAGGATAAACAGTTCTGTCAGCCATGATTTTATTTAGATGCTTATTGTTCCTTGATAGACTGATTCTATTCTATATCTTCATTCCATTATGATTATCTTTTGTTCCCACACTGAAACTAATGCATTTTACCCATGTTTTATTTACATGTGCAATTTAACCTTTGTATGTATACAATAATGTATACTACATTATTCCATGAACCTTTTTAAAAATTCATATTTGCCCATCTGTTTTATGGTTTTCTTTGTGTTTTTAGCAAGTTGCACTGTCCACTTACAAATCTAGAGATTTCTGATTATACTTTTTCAAAATTAAGCCAACAAACACTTCCATCTCTTCTTCATAAAAACTGGATTCCAGACTTTTGGCATGTTCACCTGATTTATTTATATCCTTCTTGAACTGTGGTGGCAAAAATGAACACAGCATTACAGTCGGGTGTGTGTGTGTGTGTGTATTTATTTCCATCCTCCAGATAGCAATGGCAAGCAAAGGGAAAGGGATTGCTCTACTGCAGTGATTCCCAACCTGTGGTCTGTGGACCACCAATGGTCTGTAAGAACTAAAATATGATCTGCATCCTCGCAATTACTACTATGGATTATAACAAAGGCCAACCCAATTTTTTTCCTTGGAGTCTTCATTTTTAATTCCTGTTCCTGGGGTTATTTGGGGCGCTGATTCAGAAAATTGCATTGGATAGACCATATCAGCTCTTGTGATGCCTCATGGGCCTTGTAGTCCTGCTCCTAGTGCCATCGTGGCAGATGAAGATGAAAACATGGGGTTTTCGCCGGTTCAACAAGAGCCGGAGTCCTTTCACCTGCCGGATGTTGATGTTTGTCCCCAAGAATTCAGTAAAACAGACCTTGGGCATTCCTCGCCTCCGTTTCCCAGAAGGGAATCTTACTCTAGAGACAGAGGAGTCAGAGAACAAAATCGCAGGAGTTTACGGATTGCTGCCAAACAACAGGCTGATTAGGCCTGCTTCCCTTGGGAAATTCTAAGGAGTCTTGCATTTGGATAGAGTTGGGTTTCGCTTCTCGTTCTCTAGGGAAAGGGATTGTTGGCGGGAAAACGAGACCCCCAATATAGGTGCTTGACGCGGGAGAATATTTGCGGAGTCAACAGAGCAGCTTCAGGAATAAGATCGTGTGTGGACTTCGTAACCCCAGTTCCTTGTTTCCCGGATTAAATAATCAAGACTTGCCTCGCTTGCTTTTAACCACGGACCTTGTTCCAAGAATCTTTGTTTGCCTTGTATCCAGCCTTGTTTCCAGCCTTGTTGTCAAGCTACTTAGGACTCCAGAGACTCAGACATTTCCACACACTATTGCTTGGCAATAGTGTGTGTTTCGGTATTGGATAAAGAACTTTGAACTCTAATATCATTTATTGGACAATACATTTTTGGACTATATTTGACCTCATTTGAAAGGTCTGCTTCTGAACTATATTCTTCACTTGTTTTTATTGCTTTTATATATTTCCTTAATAAAGATATTAGATAGAGATTGGCCTCCGCGTATGGTTCTTGGTGCTCTGCTGCCAGGGGTCTGACAGCTCGAGATTATTAAATATGGTTTTCTGTGTGCAAGCAGATGATGACTACCTGATGGCATATGTTCTGTATTGGCAACTAGAGCTGATGTGGTTTACCCAATGCAATTTTCTAAATCAGCACCCTAAATAACCAAACCAAATCTAAAGTTGATCAAAAACTGATTCATAACCCTTTTGGTACTAATTTTGGAAAGTGATCCCTGGTCAAAGTGGTCTCTGGGTCAAAAAAAGGTTAAGAACCATTGCTCTAGAGCAGGGGTCCCTAAACTAAGGCCCAGGGGCCGGATGCGGCCCTCCGAGGTCATTTACCTGGCCCCGCCCTCAGTTTTATAATACAATATATTGTATATACATATAATATTGATAATAATATTATAATGTAATACAATATAACACTAATAATAATATCATATAATAATATTAATTATATATTCTATATTACATATAATATTACTAATAATATTACAGTATAGTGGTATAGTTCAATAAAGTAATATATAATGCTAATACAACATCATAAAACTGCCAGCAAAACACGAGGAAAGGAATGAGGAAGTACAGCCACTAGTGGACGGTGAAGCAACAGCTCCCCCCTGTGGCCGGAATCATGAAGGTGGAAAAAAATGTTAAATGCCTCTGTGTCTGTCTATACTGTATGTTGTTTGTCTGTTGGCATTGAATGTTTGCCATATATGTGTTCATTGTAATCTGCCCTGAGTCCCCTTCGGGGTGAGAAGGGCAGAATATAAATACTGTAAATAAATAAATAAAATAATATTGTGCTATGCTAATAATATAATATGTATGTACATATAATTTGTAAGCCACTCTGAGTCCCCTTTGGGGTGAGAAGGGTGTGATACAAATAAATGCAGTAAATAAATAAATAATAAATAAATACATTTTAGACTTAGGCTCGCCCAAAGTCTGAAATGACTTGAAGGCACACAACAACAACAACAACAACCCTAATTAACTTGACTATCTCATTGGCCAGAAGCAGGAGCACACTTCCCATTGAAATCCTGATAAATGTATGTTGGTTAAAATTATTTTTATTTTTAAATATTGTATTGTTCTTTCGTTGTTGTTGTTGTTTTTGCACTACAAATAAGACATGTGCAATGTGCATCGGAATTTGTTTGTTTTTTTCAAATGATAATCTGGCCCTTCAACAGTCTGAAGGATTGTGGACCGGCCCTCGGCTTAAAAAGTTTGAGGACCCCTGCTCTAGAGCTAGTTATTGGGCTAGATCATGGCTAGGTTTTGCAATAGAGGTTGCCTCCTCACTGAGAAATATTTGATCCCTTTTTTGTCTTCCAGAAATAAAAAAAAGACTTACATGCCCTCCAACTATCCTGACTTGGTAGGAACAATCCCATTTAATGCTCTGTCATACCACTTATAAGTTGCTTTTAAACTTTTATTGCTTCACTCTCTTTCTCCCACTTTCTCACTTTGTGCTTGGCTTCTTTTAATTACTATAATGTAACTTTAAAATGAAATATTAGTTTGCCTTCAGCATGGAGAGAGGCTTAGGAAAAAATTAATTACTACAGCCTCTCCAAAATTGTGTCTACATTAGGGCTGGGAAAAATTTCAATTCTCTGTCGTAAGTCGAATCTAATTTGATAGATCCATGCATACAATGCAATATCTGATGTGTGGGCATTGCTCACACCAAAAATTTAAGAATAAAATTTTTTACCTGGTATTCTTTCATATGAGGAGTCCCAGTGGCGAAGTGCGTTAAAGCACTGAGCTGGAGACCGAAAGGTCCCAGGTTCAAACCCCGTGAGCGGCCGCTGTTAGCTCCAGCTCCTACCAACCTAGCAGTTTGAAAACATGCCAATGTGAGTAGATCAATAGGTACCGCTCCAGCGGGAAGGTAACAGCGCTCCATGCAGTCATGCTGACCACATGACCTTGGAGGTGTCTACGGACAACACTGGCTCTTCGGCTAAGAAATGGAGATAAGCACCAACCCCCAGAGTCAGACATGACTGGACTTAACGTCAGGGGAAACCTTTACCTTTTTATTCTTTCATACATTACATAAACATCGTAACTCTCAGTAATGCAGTTTTAATACACAGAGCAGCCAAGCACTACCAGCAGGTGAAGCCAAACTTCTTGCCTCTCGGTCAATCATGGTTGAAGGAAGGGGGGGGGGGAGAAAGAGGTGTGGCCACTGCTCTTTAAATTCATTCTAAAATGATCTTAAAAGGACACATATGGGCTTAAAGTTACAAAACAATTCTGATCATTATTTCAAAAAAGAATTTGGCATTTGCACTCACTCTCTTTGATCCCTGACAAGTTTGCAATTCTACAAGCCACTGCAATACAAAAAATACTTAAGACAGTTCCATAGACTGCCAGGCTCATAAAAACTGCATGGTAATCAATAGCACTACATAGAACTCGGAAATATCAATTCTTTGCTCTTTATCATAGTTGAAATTGAGCCTCTGCCCCTTCTGATATTTTTTACTTGAACCTCCACAATCCCTTATCATTGGCCATGCTTGCAATATATTTAGAGAGCTGAAGCGCAAAAGATCTGGAGGGCTCTTATCTCTTCTTCTAATCTATGCATTCAGACTCTTCTAAGTGAAGGATGCATATAATCTGAGCAGTGCAACATCTGGGGAAATTTGTGTGTGTGTGTGTGTGTGTGTGTTACCTGGAAGGTAAAGTAATATTGTTAGGTTTATGAAACAAACTTCAGCTTATGAAGCAAACATGGCCTAAAGCATACTAGAGGATTAAAAAAGTAAAGGAAAACCTTGATAAACTATACTGTGAGGCCTAGCCATAATTCATACTGAATCTCTTCTGTCACAAAGTCACATTTTGATACCTATTATCACGCTTTTTTCCACTTCCCTTTTTATAAACAGATTTTGCATGCGCTTAGACTCAATTAAAAGCAGCTGAATAAAGTGTTGAATCTAAGAAACTGCCCTTCATTCTATAAATCGCAAGCTATATTTCTGCATTATACAAAAGAAAAAGAAAAAAAGAGGGGGACGACTAAAGACAACCTTTCTCCATTTTGTTGTCCTTCATAGCGCAGTCAATGTTTAAGTCTATCTTTGTCTGTTATAGTCTTCCACCAAATACTTATAGGTTTGCTTCTAGTTATGAATAATATGAATTAACCTTTATAAGCAGCCAGTTCTGTATGTTGTACTATCAAATTTGAATAGTACAACATAGAAACAAATTTGAACAAGAGCTTTCTCACTGAGAAAATGTTATTTTTCCAGATATTATATTCTACCATTTTATGTTCCACATTTCTTTTCTCCTCCCCCTTATTTAACTTTTCTGCAAGAATCAAATTATTCATTTAAGATACAGTTCAAAATTATATTATATATTTTGCTTTTGCTAGACATAATCTAGTATTCTGCTTAGTCCATGACATTTTCAGACAGTGTGGTCACAATAAGGTATATCTTAAATGCCATGTGTTATCATGATTTTATAAGCTTTTTTATCATATATTCCTGTCTGACTGAGATGGTCAAGAGCCAGCAAGGTTGGCCAGCTGTAGATATGTTGAATTCAAAACCTGCACAGTCAACCTTTTCTGGAGTTGTATTCATAAATTAGGAGAGATCTGATTTTATTGAACCTTGACACTTTTCTCAGTTTGCCCATTTCCTAACTCCTTTAGAGTGTTTCTTGTAGCAGATCTTAGCCAACAGTAGCTGTTCTACTAGAACAGTGTTTCTCAAACTGTGCTCCATGGAGCCCTTAGGACTCCGTGAAACACAGTTAGGGGCTCTGCAGGGGGATGATGCTCTCTGCTGTCGATACCACCTACGAGGCCTCCCCGCTACCGCTTTGACTGTGATTTTCCTGCAAGGCAGAAGGAGGTTGGACTGGATGGACCCTGGATTGCTCCTGTTGTTGCTGTTGTCATTGTTGTTGTTGTTGTTGTTGTTGTAAAGGCCGGGTGGCCATCTGTTTGGAATGCTTTGACTATGATTTTCCTGCAAGGCAGAAGGAGGTTGGACTGGATGGACCCTGGATTGCTCCTGTTGTTGCTGTTGTCATTGTTGTTGTTGTTGTTGTTGTTGTTGTTGTTGTTGTTGTAAAGGCTGGGTGGCCATCTGTTTGGAATGCTTTGACTATGATTTTCCTGCAAGGCAGAAAGAGGTTGGACTGGATGGCCCTTGGGTTGCTCCTGTTGTTGTTGTTGTTTAGAAGTTCCAATATATTTCAGTTTTGCTGTTGTCACAGAACATTTATAATATTAGGCATTATATTTTATTTGTAGTTTCTTACAATGACAAACATTATTTCTTGAAATAAGGAGTTCTTTTCTAAGTAGATTAGTGCAACGGCAGACTAGTATGAAAGCAGGAAAGAAGAGGCTGCTGTTAATTTTGAAATCAGGAACTTTTGGACTGTTTCATGTCAGAAATGACAATTGTATATAGAAAATAACTATCCTGTAAACATGGGGAAATATTCATATCAAAATCAATGGAAAGTGTAAGACTTCGCTGAGTCATTGTGAAATGCCCATTTTATTTGTTTTCCTTTTTGTTTAATAGGGGAAAGGCTCTACAAACTGTAAGTGAATGAATTAGATCATAAAATCAAACAATAATTATATTAATTTTTCTTTAAAAGATCAAAAAACCAATGGAAGAAATATGATTAAATTGTTTAAAAACTGAATGATTTATAAGTGATCAAGAAAGTTACTTTATTATTTCATATCAGTATCAAAATGAAGAATAGAAAGTATTACAGATATATATATATATATATATATATATATATATATATATATATAGAGAGAGAGAGAGAGAGAGAGAGAGAGAGAGAGAGAGAGAGAGAGAGAGAGAGAGAGAGAGAGACTTATTATCATTTTTAAATTTAGAATATTTAATTCTTGGAGATGATCCCACTGAAATGTGCAGTAGCATTGTTTGCACAAAAGGAAACTTGACCTAGAATGTTCAATGTCTCATTCCTGGCAAGATGACAAATCTTCATGGCTCTGCCTCCTTGCCACATGTAGGTCTTCACACCAGTCTCTTGCTCCCATTGCCACTGTTCCTCTTCTCATGCTACAGTTGCTGTGGTGGTAAATGAATCATTGTGGTGTCTCAATTGCACTGCATAAGAATCAAGGATGCCTTGACAAGACATCTGGAAACAGTTAATAATGCAATGTAGTGATTGTTATGAATCACTAGTGAAAGATTTGTACTGAACAGTGGTGGATCATCAGGGGTCAGATGCCTACACCATCTCTAAAAATGTTTTGTGCAGAAAGTAACTGCTGGAATTCTATTGCAGCCTTATATCTTCAAAAATTGATTTACATCTGCAGGAGTCAGAATAATGCTCATTGGTGCACCATGCCCTCACAATGTGCACTGTGCACTACAAATCATTCGCTGATAAGAACAGATACTGCACTTGATCTTAGCCAAAAGGCCGAGAACTGCTGTACATAGAGCACCAAACTAATGTGATTAGTTCTCCTAATACATTACAAATTATAATTATTCCTCCTCCAAAATCATGGACTGAAGTGCCATGATATTGCCTCTGTTCAATGGCCATGCTTTTACTCCATGAAGCTGTGTTGTAGAGTTGATATATTAATCTATTGTGATTGTTATGTATTTTATATTGTTGTATTTTATACTGTGTATTTTGTTCTGTGTATTTTATACCGCTTTATTTTATTGTATGTTGTTGGGCTTGGTCCCCATGTGAGCCACCCCGAGTCCCCTCGGGGAGATGGGGCGGGATACAAAAATAAAGTTGTTGTTGTTGTTGTTGTTGTTGTTGTTATTCACATTGGGTACTGTTGCACACCTTTGCAATTCAGCAAAGTAGTTTCTGCTACATTTCTAGGCATATGTAAAGTTACATAATATGACTGGTCATATAGAATTACAGCAAATAGCATTTCAAATAGAACAAGTTATTAATGAGTTACTTAGGATACACTGGACTGGTCTGGAGTGGAATAATCCAGATCAGCCCCACAGGAGTCCACACAGACAGCTTCTATGTTTATGTGGAGCAGCATTTAACCTGATTCAGTTACACTAGATGTCCACCCTTACCATCCTCATCTTAATGCTGTCATAGCACCAAATTACTTCTGATTGTCATTTGTTACCTTTGCTGACACTTGAAAAAGTGCCAGCATGACCTAGAAAGGGGGGGGGGGAGTAGGATCACTCTTTTCCTTTCCCCCTTACCCTCTCTGAAATGAAGAATATGAAGCCTGAGGAAAGCAGGATGGCCCAACTATTTAAACTATTCTTAAATAATGGAAAGTCCAGTGTATTCCCCAACTTTGACTAATGTGGTGCAGGACTGTATTTAGTGGCCTTGGCCAGCATGGAGGTCAAATCAGCTCTGTGTGTCATGTGGACAATAGGGAGTCCATTCACTCTTGCCCTGCATTATTTGGCCCATATAAATGGGCCCTTAGTTAGCTATTGCAATCTGGAAAAAAAAATCTTCAAATTTGTTTTTGATACCCCTCAGAAATATATATTTAACATAAATATACTTTTGTGCGTCTGGTCAAGTTGTCGTAAATATATGAAAAATTCAAAGTCAATCATCTGCTTCATTTAGAAACCTTGTTAGCCACTTTACTTAGCTAACAAAGAATAGATTTACATCCAAAATGAACTAACTCCAGTCATTGTCATCTTTGTTATAAATAATCAGTTACCCAATTTTGCTTACCTGCATGATATAAATAGTCTACATGTGTGAACTCGGGCTGTGCAAAATGTTCATAACTCATTGTAACTCGGATCAAATTTGTTAGATCCGTACTTATGATACAATCTCTGATGCACAAGCAATTGTTCGTGCCAAAAAATTAAGAATCGAAACTTTAGCCTAGTATTTTTTTTTAAAAAAAACAACAACATTGTAATTCTCTGTGATGCAGTTTTAATTAACAGAGCAAGAACAAGCACTACTGGGAGCCAAAGCCAAGCTTGTTACCATGCCTCTCAGCCAATCAGGGCTAAGGGAGGGGGGAAAGGAGGCAGAGGCAGAGCTGCAGTCATGGCTCTTCACATTCCCCAGTACCATGCTGTACCCTCCACTTGTTAGGGGAAAGAGAGAGGAGCTGCATGCTGGGTTAGCTTTCCGAGCAGGCGGGCAGGCATAGGGAACAGGGTTACACCAGAGAAGACAGAGGAGACTCCATTAGCTGCTGCTTAGCTTATAGCTTACTGTAGCTGAAGGTGATTCTTCACGCTGGGGAGAGAGAAGGAGAGAGAAGCTTTGCACAGTGTAGAGAAACTGAGACAGGCACTGACAGGCAGGGACTTGCTTATTCTTTTTTTCTTTTTTTGCCTTATGACTGTTTTATATTTTTGTTGCATTTTAGGGAATCTTAGATGTTACTGCCTGGGCTATATTGCTCTCTGTCTGCCATGTGTGAATAGAGCCAAAAAGTACACAACCATTTTTTTCTCCCAGCTACAACTTGCCTTGGCAGCATTTTCTAGCGCCAGTGTGATCTCTGTGTGCATAATCCAGCAAAAAAGCACACAACCACATAATTAACTCGGGCACAAGTTGTCTTAGCTGTTTTTTCTAGAACTAGTGTGATCTCTCTGTGTGTGCATAATCCAGCAAAAAACACACAACCACTTGTTTAACTCTGGCACAAGTTGCCTTAGCTGCATTTTCTAGAGCTAGTGTGATCTCTGTGTGCATAATGCAAAAAAAAAAAAAAAAAAAAAAAAAAAAAGAACACAGCCACTTAATTAACTCAGGCACAAGTTGCTTTAGCTGTTTTTTCTAGCGCTAGTATAATCTCTGAGTGCATAATCCAGCAAAAAAAAGCACACAACTTTAACTCTGGCAATGTTCTGAAACTTGGGGCTTGCTTGCAGTGGTAAATGTGTGCTGTCCTCCAAGTATGTCCAACACCTCACCCCACCCCACCCCACCCCACCCCACTCCAGCCAGCCATAGAAGTTAAAAAGTTTTTTCTTGACAAAAGGTTTTTAAAATTCCCCAAAAATCAGGAGATGTGCTAATATTTCTGAAAGTTGGCGGGGGAGGAATGTTGCGCTGGTTATGTTGTATAATTGTAGAGAAATTCCAGGACATATCTCTTTTAAAAAAATGGTAAAAACCGAAGCAATTCTCCAAAAATCAATAGATGAGTGAAACGTTCTAAAAGATTTCAGTGGAGAGGAAGACTCATTAGACAATTTCTTCTCTTCCTCCATTATTCCATCCTAGAAGTGAATTCATGTTTTGCAATGAATCTATTCCTTCCTCCACACACTGCTCACATGAATGTCTTATTTGTCTGAACAGTTTCTTTTGGGAGAAGAAGTAAAGCCGTTGCCTATGTAAGTGGAAGTCATTTGCACAAGTAAGTCAACCACTGTAACAACTTCCCCAGATCACAGCATATATCCTATCGGTTTTGAGACAATGCCTAATGTGTCATTTGGAGTTGGCAGTGAGTCAGCCTAATGTGCCAATTAGTTAAGTTCCTTCTAAATTTAGCAGCATTTTCTGCCCCAAGGTTACAGCACATGGGGCATAGTTCTAAGATACCATCAAGAAAATAAATCTGAGATCTGGTTGGATAATTAAGAGAATAGTGTGGACACACAGTTGGAATGGAATTTAATAACATCCAAAATAAACCAATGATTGAAAAAGAGAAGCTACAGTGACTAGCAGTAACAAACTCCCTATCTGTGGAAAAAAGAAAAGCCAAATAATTATTAGATAATCTACTCATGAACTCCAAATGAAGCCATACAGAACTATAACAGGGGTGGGGGCTATTAAATATACAGACATCTGTTCAGTTCAGCAAGTAATAAGGTAGGCTGCCTACAGTCAACTTGCGGTTTTTGATTTAGGCAGCTCCTAGTAGCATTATTATTGTCTTCTGCAGTAGATTTTCCGGCGGCTGGGTGCCCGGCCTCCTGCTTGTGTGGCTTCTTGGGGTCACTGTTCAGTCGCTGCTCCCGCTTCCCACCCCGGTGCCGCCATAAAGGACGTCCCGGGCTACCTGCAGCAGTCTCAGAGCTCGGGGCCAGGCCAGGCCGCCGTGTGCCACCGCCTGGAGGAGCTCTACAACAAAAAACTCTGGCACCAACTGACTCTCCAGGTTTTGGACTTTGTTCAGGACCCCTGCTTTGCCCAAGGAGATGGGCTTATCAAGTTATATGAGAACTTCATCAGTGAATTTGAACACAGGGTGAACCCTTTGTCCCTTGTAGAAATTATTCTTCATGTACTACGACAGATGACAGATCCTAATGTGGCCCTTACTTTTCTGGAAAAGACCCGAGAAAAGGTGAAAAGCAGTGATGAAGCTGTGATTCTTTGTAAAACAGCAATTGGGGCTCTGAAATTAAATATTGGTGACCTGCAAGTCACAAAGGAAACCATAGAAGAAGTTGAGGAGATGCTGAATAATCTGCCTGGTGTGACATCTATTCATAGCCGCTTTTATGACCTCTCCAGCAAGTATTATCAGACAATCGGGAATCATGCCTCTTACTATAAGGATGCTCTAAGGTTTCTGGGATGTATAGATGTCAGAGATCTACCAGTGGCAGACCAGCAGGAGAGAGCCTTTACATTGGGCCTGGCAGGACTCCTTGGGGAAGGAGTCTATAACTTTGGCGAACTGCTTATGCATCCAGTGCTGGAGTCTTTGAGGGACACTGACAGACAGTGGCTGATTGACACTCTTTATGCCTTCAACAGTGGCAATGTGGAAAAATTCCAGGCTTTGAAGTCAGCATGGGGCCAGCAGCCAGACCTGGCTGCAAATGAAGCTCTTCTGCTGCAAAAGATCCAGTTGCTTTGCCTCATGGAGATGACCTTCACCCGACCAGCTAACCACTGGCAACTCACTTTTGAAGAGATTGCTAAAAGTGCCAAAGTCACTGTAAATGAGGTAGAGCTGCTAGTGATGAAAGCGCTTTCAGTAGGTTTGGTAAAAGGCAGTATTGACGAAGTGGACAAAAAGGTTCACATGACTTGGGTCCAACCACGGGTGCTGGATTTACAACAGATAAAGGGCATGAAAGTCCGCCTGGAGTTCTGGTGCACAGATGTTAAGAGCATGGAGATGTTGGTGGAGCACCAAGCCCATGATATCCTAACATAAAGGACTTTGCACTGGCTAAGGGAATATCTTGTGCTGTTGCTGAAAGTGGCAGTGCCTGACCACTGACTCTGTACTGAATTCTATTAAAAGGGGGGCTAGGGGAGGAGGGGGAAGAACTACTTTTCTGATGCTTGTACAGAGGACTAAGTGGCCTTTGCTGTATAACCCTTTGGTGCTTGGAGTCGGGAATTCCCTCTTAAGCACTAGCATTTTTATTAGTGCTTTCCCATCCTGTTGTCACCAAAGGGGGGAGCTGAGGACTCCAAAACAGTGGATTAATCAGTCTTGGTGTGATGTTGCAGTGGAGGATGCTGGGGGGACTATGTGCTAAGGGGTGGAGGGCATTGGTTCAGCAGTGGGAGGGCAGCAAGTCTTCCATTTTGCATTAATTGTGCAGGAAAGAAAGGCCACCATTGACAGATATGGGGGAGGAGAGTGTGACCTTCCCCCTGCCAGCCCAAAGGCAGCATAACTGAGAAGACATGCTTCTTTCCCCTTGCCTCCCCCCTCCATTTTTTCAGTAGAAGCTGCTCAATCCCATCAATGTTTTCCAAGAAAGTCTTCTGCAGTGAAGATCTAGTCTATGATGATTGCGACTCTGCTGTTATTTACCTCATATTTTATTATAGCTAATACACATCTAAGTTAAAGGTTAACTCATCTTATTTTTCCAGCAAGTGGTTTTTATTGAAAACTGCATCCCATGACACTGAGTTAAAAGCCATGTAGTGAAGGGTTCATAAGCAATTGCACAGAGCATTAACACCTAATATAACATACAACTCAGTGAATAAAATATGAACAAGCACAGTCCACAATGCTAATTACCTCCCTAGAAGTAAAACTGAAAAATGTATCTGCAGGTCCAGATCTTTCCCAGACCTCCCTGCATGGCAACAGGTAATCAGTACCCAAAATTGGGCTTCTTTTTTACTTTTCTGGAATATGACCATACAGCCCAGAAAACTCACAGCAACACAATTTGCTTACTATTTTACCAAAGAAGAAGCAGTGAAATAAAGCCAATGTTTCTGCCATATCTAAATGTGCCAAGGCAAACATTGTTCTCTTTTTACCTAAATACTCCAATCCACAGGAATGCCCACTATTGTTAGCACTTCGTTACATGAACCCCCAGCAAACATATAATAATGCAAGCAAATAAGAGGTGGGAAGATTCTATAACAGAGTTCTCAAATCCATTTGTGGAGCTCTGTAGACCTCTATAATCTTCTTCACACTCTCAGTTCTGGGTGCAAGTTCTTGCCTGAGTCTCTCCTCAAATTCAAAATTGAGAAAACTACTTCCCTGTCCCTTCACTTGCTTAAGGTGCCAACTTCAAATAATTATTCAGAGATCAGTGCAAATTTTAAAACCTCCAGGGATTAGGTTTCATTTAAATAATATCAATATCTGCATAAACAAGCTATCAGTTTAGCAAAAATGATAATCTACCGGCAAACCTATGGATATAAACAGTCAGGTCTCACCACTGCACAGCACACCAATAAGACATACTTCAAGTAATCTATCATGTGGAATGGGGATAGAGTCTTGGGGTTGATATGGCACAGTAAAAACTGCCCGACCAAAACATTTTCCATGTTCTTCTCCTTATTGAAATGAATTCAATTTGAGCAATCCCCTGGTGAATAATCCAAACTAAACTGCACTGCATTTCATCTCTTAGTCATAAGAATAAGCTGAGAATGCTGAATTGTCAGCAAATCTTTGATGTAAATCAGTGGTCACAGGAGAGTTCTTTAGAAGGTAGAGGAACAAAATAATGTAGCCATCAGCTCATCAAAGAAAAGCTTTTTTTTTCTTTGAAAGAAATAGCTAACTTTTAACAAGCAGTCCCAGTACCATATAACGCTATGTCCTCATTATTGAAGGATACAATTGTTTTTGTTCACAGTAGCTTTTAAAAACAGTATAATGAGCTTTAATTTATTCAAGGAAGTGGGTACAGCTCTAAAGTGCATAAATTAATAATCGACATACTTCCTCTCGCCTCCCCGCCCCCTTTGTTTGCTAGTTGATTTGTTTCTGTTGTCCTTGGCTTTTTACCTAAACACTCCAATCCACAGGAATGCCCATTATAGTTAGCACTTCATTACATGAATGCCAGATTGGATTCACCTTTTGCATTGTAATCTGTATAATGTGAGTTTCAGCGATTTAACTATTCACCCCTAAGGGAAAAATATGTAAAATATGTAGAGAAGGCTAGATGAGGAAGTGCCTCAAAAAGCCACCATACACACACATTTTAGTGACAGCAAGATATGAGTATTAACAACCATCTGGGTATTTAATTTGGTCACTTCAGGTCAGCTTCCTAGAAATTGTCAGTGAGAAAGCTGCAAGCCTAGGTGTCAGAGACAGAACGCCACCAAAATAAGATTCAACACAGTTTATTAAAGTTACAGAACCAAAAACGCCCGTAAAAGACAAAGGGCTAGGCAAAGGGCTTGCCTTCAGAGGAAAAGAAACTAAAAAACGTTTCAAAAGATAAACCGGATTAAACTGGAGTTTAATCCGGGTTAAACCAAAAATGCTTAATTCAGCCTGGCACTTTAAACAAACAAAAGCTGGTAAACAAGATTCAAAGAAACACAAATAATTGACAGCAGATTCCTCTCTGCTACCCAAAAGCTGTGATTGAGTAACTAAGATGTTACTCCTCCGAGCAGCGAGCGAACTCCGGGTTCAAACACATCAATCAGGGCAGCAGCAGTCAGCGGGGTCTCAATCCGGTCCGAGGTCGAAAGCCAGGTACAGATGTCTTCAGTTCACCAGTTCCACCGATAGCCACGGAAAGGATAGTCCGAGGTCGCAGTCAGTCAGTCAGTCAGTCAGTCAGTCAGTCAGTCAGTCCAGAGTAGGCAATTAGTGTCCGTCAAAAAGACGACGGAGGTCCAAGCTATTAAGATTAAACACAAGTTGCACAGGAAAAGCCCACACAGTTCCTCCCGCCGTCTATGCCCAGTGTCCTTGGTAACTTACGTATTCAGCAAACGAATCACACCCGTCTTCAGGAAGTTCCCAACAAGAGCCCAAGCGTTCGTCCAGATTACCTTGCCCAACGCAATTAGCCCTGGATTCTAAACCCCATTTTATGCCAGTTACAACTCCTCATCGCTGTCAGCTGTTACCCTAATTCCAGGTGCCTCATCATCATCATCCTCATCAGAGCTAAAACACCTTTGACTACGCCCCACAGCATCCCCAGCTGTGGATCCCGTTCCATCCCTCCAGCTTGTCCACGGGTCTAATCCTGCAACCTGCCAGTCGCCTCCCACACTATTATTGCCAGTGGCACCCAGATCCTCTCTCACACGAGTCCATTCCATATCATCCTCCTCAGAGCTAACCATCTCTTCCTCCATTCCTTCGGTAAAACCCTCAAAGGAGTCTTCGTCAGTTGGTTCTGCAAATAAGTCCCGCAGCCATTTCCTTTCTCGCTCCTCAAGAGAGTCTGACTCCCGAGGAGTCTTACGACCACGTCTCCCAGTATCGGAGCCATAAGGCTCAACCATAACACTAGGACTTAAGGGGTGCACTGTATGGCATACTGCATTGGATGTTTTAGTTAGACTAAGTTTAAAACTGATAAAATAAAGGAATCACAAGCAGCTAAATAGTTTTAGACCATTGTCTGTAGCTTTAGACTGTTCTTCTTCTGTGCATGAGGCAGGCCATAGTGGGCAAGTATATAGATGCAGAGTTGTTTGTTTTGCTTCACAATTGTACAAGGTGGGGGATTCTTCTAGGTAGTGCCATTTTGCCAGGTTGTCTTTTGATCTGACAACTCCACTTTTAAGTCTGTTCAGGGACTTCCAAGTTACCATTCTTGGTTTTCCCCTGGAGGAAGACCCCCGTAGGGGGGCATCCAGTTGGAATTGTCTAATTTTGCTCCCACAGGAGGAACATTTAGAGAAGTGGTGGTTCTCGTGAAGTTTTTCCTTGATTTAAGTCTACTGGGAGACATAGAAAGAGTCTTCTCAAAGACTGAGTAAATACAGTTGAGCATCCCCTGGACAACATTACTTGTAAACGGCTAATCTTTCCAACCCAAAAGCATTGCTTTGTAACATTAAATACATAAATGGTTGGTTTTCTGGAACCAGCATGAATTTTAGAAAAGGGGTTACAGTAAACTTTCCACTCAACTGTCTTCTCAATGCAACTGCTAGATATGTGTACTGAAACATACAACATATACTACTTCATCAGATGGGCTTCTTTCCCCGTTGTGTGCTGCCTTCTCTTCCCTTTCCCAATGGAGCCCCTTACACGATGCACACATACTTCCAGCTGGGCTCCGTTGGGAAAGAGGAGAGCAAGCAGTGTATGCTGCCACTGCAGCAACATGGGACACTTCCATGTTGCCTTCAGGACAATGGGGGAAGTTGGATGGCAACGTTTTCCCCCCATGTGATGGCATCACAAGTAAGTCATGCTGTGTAGAAGGACAGGTTCTCCATACTCCCCATTGGGACCCCATGGATTCGCCATGATGCATGGTGAATCCATGGACCTTTGTGAAGAGGTTCGTAGGTTCATCATATGAATCCTACATATAGCAAAATCATCCCGCCTTTCCAACCCTTTCCAGATCATGTCAGCTGTGAATTAAGACATATACTACATTATTTCTTAATAAATAAATGCTCAAACACTTGCAGAGTACTTACACTGTATAAATTTGAAACAGGATCTCAGTGAGAACATGAACCTTTGTTTCATCCTCAATTCTTTAACGTCTGTTCCAGTTCTCAGTTCATTATTCCTCAGCCCACTGATGCTGTTAAACATGCAATATGGTGCTGTTCTCAAGTCCATAACTAGTGGATTATTTACATTAAAATGCATACAATCAGGATGTATCAAAGATCAGTCTTGAATATCAAATTGTGTTTGATTATTACTGTTGTTTGGAGATTGCATTTGTTTGATCATCACAGGCTTTCCAAAGGTGCTTGAAAGATTAATTATATTCAATGCTTTGCTCAGAATATTTTAAAATATGATCAGCATGCCAAAGTGTGCAAAAAGCATTGGTACACGAAAATGAAAGCCATAGCAATAAATTCAGAAACTAAAAATTTAGTCTAATTGAATGCTAGGCAGCAGATCAAAAATATTTTTTTCTTGAAAGGATTTATAGCATCAAAAGTATTTTTAAAGCCTTCTTTTTAAAATACTTGATTCTAATACTGCTGGCAGGAAATGTATAACTTAATGACACATGACCAAAACAAGTCTCATTGTCATTTTTACTGTATGGTTTCTCATAGCAAATTACTGGTTTGTTGGCTTCTGAATTGTTACATGATATTTTCAATAAAAGATGCTGTATAAGTTTATCAAGTTTCACTTTCTGCAAAATGAAATCCAGTGCCATTGTACCTAGCTTAGGAACCTGAAAGTTTGAAACAGCTGAAGTATTTAGTGTTACATATTGTTATAGCCAGTACCTATATTCTCAATAATGTTAACTGAAATAGGAAAATGGTTCCTACTGAATAAAGAAAAAAAAGGAAATAACACTTTCTAAGGCACGATTATCTGTTAGGAAAGTTCATCCCTTGTTTGTTTGCTAGTTGGTTTATTTGTACATATTTTTTCTGATTTGACAGACCTGACTTTGGATTGTATTTGACTTTCCCTCTTGGATTTTTCCCTGCAAGCTTGCCCTTTGAATTGGTCTGGTTAGATCTATGGCTATTTCTTCACTTCAGCTTCTGATCTACTTCACTTGGTTTTCCTGACTCACTGGTAGCACTGTTTTTTATTTTGGTTTGGTTATTTGGATTTTGTCTAACTTATCTTCTTGCTGTTTGTTTCTTGCTAGTATTGACCTTTGACTGTTAAGATCTCTCTATGGCACCCTCAATGCCCCAATACAGCATGGAGCAGAAGTACAGCATAAATTCACACCTGAACCATGTGTCTCTCCTCCTTCACCATTTAGCAAGGTCACATTTCTGTAAAAGTAACTACCGCTTTACACATTTACCCCAAGAGCAGTCAAGTTCCTTAAACTATAGTGTTAATCTGATAGCAACAGCTACCCAGAATATAATTAGTTATCAATAACTTGTTCTTTGTGGAACATTACTTTCCACCTCTGATGCCTAATAAAGAGACCATGAAAAATAAATACCCTGATTTGCAATTATTACATAATCTAACTATGAATTTTCTACCAAAGATATGCAAATGTTACCATTTTACTTGAAATGCTACTTGCAGGCAGCATAGGAACCTGCTTAAGCCAATAATGCTTTCTTTGAGTCACTCACCACCTGCAAACCATTGTATTTGTGCTCCTGTGGCTCCTTTATTGTTTCCATGAATTGTGAGTCATGTTCCCATAAACCTCGGTTATTAACATCTCATAACTTCAACATATTTTCAGTGAATTGTGCCCACCATCATTTTTTCCTAGCAGGTTTGCCTGTTAGAGTCTTGTTCCCTTTACAAAAGGTTCTTATTATAGTCATCAATCTATTATTACTCTATCATTCTCTCTCACACTACATCATACAGCATGATGTTCAGAAAATGTTGGGTTTAAATGTAGGAAAGCCAGACTCAAAGCACCTTCAAGTCATAAGGATGCCTGGGTCGTGACTAGGATCATATTACCTCTCCATCTATTAGACTGTAATTGTTGCTTTCCTTTTAAATGCATCTTTTAGATTGTTTTAATATTGTGAATAGTTTAATTATTTTTAATGGTGACCTTTTATATGTTTTAGCTATATTATACTCATAAGCCATCTTGAGTGCTAATTTTGTGGGAAAGGCAGGACATAACTAAAGATGATGTTACTGATACCAATAACATTCTCAGCGCCAATTTTACTACTGGGACAAATAAAGAGGCAGTCTGCAGAAGCACATTTGAGATACTGTGAAAGGGCAACTCATTTTTTAGTAATTTAATTTGTCATTATATTTTCACTGATAGAAATGAAGAAAGTTTTTGAGCTGTTTTCTGGCTCTTGTGGAAAAATAACATTAACATAGCTGGATTTGAGTGAAGAAAGCTAATGTTTGCTGCTTGGGCCACTCTGAAATCTTGATTTTTTCTTCTGTATAACACCCAAAGAAGCCCTAAGATCAAACTCAATAGGCTTAAACTAAAGAACTCATCACGCTTTCATAAAAAAAAAGCATCCTAGGACACTTTCACCCTGTCTTCTGGACGAAGCCCCACGTCGGCCATCACACAACACCGTGTGACTTCTGGCAGAGGCCCCACCCCCAACCAGGGTGAACGCATTGCTAGAGGCTTCCCCCACAATACAGGAGATTTCCCGTGTTGTGCTGGCTTGAATGGAGCCAGCAGGGGTCCCCTGCAGAAGGGCATTGTTTCCCCTGTGTGATGGGGAAAGCATCACCCAAACAAAGCTGTGCACGGGGTGACAGATTCGCCTCGCTGCTCCTCTCTTTTCTCCCCGAAGCCAAGCAAAGTGGGACACTTCACCTAGCCTGAGTGTTTCACCTTTAGCTGAGACATACAATTTTGCAGGAATGCACTGTTACAAGGTGAAAGACTCATTGCTCTACCTCTCTATTCCCTGGGAACTGCCTGTTGCCCTTATGGGTGGCATATTGTAATGCTAAGTAATTACATCTTCTGGTTAAGCATGCATTTAACATTTACTAACGCAAGATGTTCTTCTTGGTTCTGTTATATTTTCTCACTGCTACACTAAATCCCATTATCATTATCTTTTCTGTAACTCCCATCTCATTATGCCAACTACAAGCTGAGCTCTGAGGACAAGTGTTCTAGCAGAGATGCACCAGTGAAAGGACCATTCTTTCCTCTGCTCTAACAGTGCATGTGATAAAGTTAAGCCTGTTGCACCTTTCAACAAATCAGGCAGGAGAAAATTGCTGGGGAGAGAGTATTATGGTAATACGGATAAATATGACTGGATTAAGGAATGCCTCCCTTATTTTTCTATGGTTAAATATTATCAATTTAAATTTCTCTCTAGTGGCACACTATGCAGGCGGTGTTGCCATTTTTATATCTCCCACACTGAAATACTAATTATTATTAATGGGACTTCCCCAAAGTAAGTGATTTGGGGATTGAAGCAGAGGATTTCAATTGTTAGCCTAGTGACATATGCCAGTAAATCCTATTGAAGTTAATGGAGTCTGCCAAGTATAAAAGACTCACTCAGGATTACAGCTTATCGCCTGACTGCTCTGATCAGTTTGGAATCACCTTGAGTTTTCTTTGGAGAAATCTATTTTACCACCAAGTGCTTCTCAACATCGAAAGATGGACACTCTTACTTTGACCCTAATGATAGAAGCAGAAATTATCTGAGCATCTGATTTTTGCCTTGTTTCATATTATGCTAAATCACTGACACAAACAGACATTTTTTAAAGAATATCCAACATTTTTCAATGGTAAGCATTGCGTTTATCAAAGACAAATCCAAGTCCAGAGGTACCTTTGTTGGCACTAAACATGGAGAGGCCCACTTCCTATATTTAAAAAAAAATAGTTGAAGTCGCAGGCTGGAAAAAGATAATATTTCCAAACCTCAGTGCTGGAAAGTTTGAAGATTACGTCTCCAGAATCCTTTCACCAGCATGATTTAGTCCAAAGATGTAGATGTGCTATTTAATTCGAGGCCAGTTCAGAGGAGCAATACTCTGGACCAGTCTCTGAGGCAACTACACTGCCCATCTCCATCCAAAAGTGGCAGTGGAATGAAGTCCAGACCATCTAGCAAGACCAAAAAGGTTCAGACCCACTTGACAGTTTATCTTGAATGTAACTTCCTGTGAAAACAAAAACATTTTATGGGCCTAAAATGGTCCATAAAATGACAATAAATTGTTTTTAAGTATTTATTTATTTATTGTGTTGTATGTTACCTTTTCTCAAGTGTGAAACCCAAAGTGAGTAGAAATTACCATCCATGCCCCTAGGAGGTGTTGGTAGCATTTGGGGGCAAAATAATGTCAAGGTCTGCAGCTCTCCACTATCCCTCAGAGATCCATGAAACTCCAAAATATTCCCACCCCAATTTTAGAACTACTAATTATTTATAATTCTTGGAATACAGGTAAGGTGCCCAAAGAGTCCTTCAAGAAGGAGAAGTGGTAGACAGAAGGAGCCAGAAGACTGAGGTTTGTGCCCATCAGCTTGTTGATTAGCAAGTTGCATAAGCAAGGATTGATCGAGCAGTGGGGGGAGGTTTATTTCTGCAGAAGAAATAAACACATTGAGAGAGGGAACCAAAGTGAGATGAATTGATGCATTCACACCACAACTTATAAGCAATTAGAGATATTTTAGCACTTTTAGATCAAAGCACATCCTTTTATGTCTGTCATATAGCAATATTCTTAGGCTCTTCCAAAAAATGGCTTTCATTTGTTCTGATTCATTTATTATAGGAAATAGCAGCTTCAATGTATGTGACATTTAATTAACAGGAGCCAAGGAGTTGTTTACATCCAAGATTTGGTCACTTCAAACAAGGAATGTAATTAACTATTGTAAATCAAGGAGGAAGCTCCCTTTCTCACCAGCACCTTGAAACACAGGGGTCATCCACACCCTACCTGACTCTCCCACTTTCAGAAATAGAATTGATTTCTAAGCTAAGAGTGTGGGTTTCACTCATTATTATTTCCATCACAGAAGAACCCACAGCATTAGTCAGTCTGATGCTGGTCTTAGGCAGCATCATGGAGCAGGTTATTAGGCAGCCTGTATTTGAGCAGATGGAAAATAATAAACTAGTTACTAAGAATCAACATGGGCCCAACATTAACAAGTAATAAAAAATAATGTTGACCAACTTTATCTCCTTTTTTCACAGAGGTACATAGATCATGGAAATAGTATATACTAATTTTTTAGTATAGCATTCCTCATAAAGGGTTTCCCATGATATCTTTGCACTCCCTCAACATTTTGTAGTGGAAAATACGGAAGCAAAGGTAAAGCGATGTAGCCAAGCAACAGGATAGTGGGGCTACAAGGGTGTTTGTCAGGCAATCCAAGAGATCTTGAGCGGATGATGATTACTATGTGCGGGAAGTTCATTTCTTTCAAGACCAGCTTCCCCAAAACTATGGTGGAATTTCAGGACATTGGAAAAGTTTCAATTGTCCTGTTTAAGACTGTTGAGTGCCCAAATGATCACACCTAAAGTCCATTGGCACTGACAGGAGGAAGCAAGCCAGATCCTATTTTACCCAAGGTGACAAACTGGATTGAGATCCAGGCAGTCATAGGGCACATCTACACTGACCACAGGTACTGACCACTGGTGTAACGCAATCAGCCCTATAGAATTTCTCCTCCCTCTCCCAGCCTTTTTTTGTGAGTCCTGGGACCCACCAGAGGGTTGCTGGACCCCTGAGGAAAAAGTAGATGTCCATGTTGTGGTGGTGGTCAGCCATGACATGGACAGAGAAGTGGCAGATAGGGCCCCTGCTCAGAGGTGCCAAACCATGTTTGGGAAAACAAGGCAGTGAGGAAGAGACAACTTAGGCATTAATGATTAGTTCCATTATCATCAACTACATGCAAGATTTTAAAAGGATGCAGGTTTGGTTTTGCAATAAGAAAATCAGAATTAGAAAGTATACAGGAAAAAGGGAGCAAAGGAGTAATCTCCAGACTTTACAAATATTTACTAGGCTACAGCCTAAAAGACAATAGGGTAAAATCAACAATGATCATTCAGGCTAGGGATCTAGAGAGAGTTAAAGATCTAGAAACCTGGAAACTACACTGGAAGAAAGAATTCAAATGTATAATAGCGGGGTCAATTAGGGAAAATGTATACAAAATGTTTTATAGAAGTTATACAACACCAGTCCTACTCGCAAAAATAGAGAAATCTCAACAAGATAGGTGCTAGAAATGTAAAATGCAGAAATGAACTTTCTTTCATATGTGATGGTCATGTGAGAATGTTCAATAATTTTGGAGTAAAGTAATTAAGAAAAAATAAAATGTGTCAAAAAATTCTGGGATGATAAAAAATAGTACAATACAGTTTTGTGGCAGCAAGACTGATTATTGCTAGGAATTGGAAAGGAGAAAAATGATTAACTAAAAAGAATTGGAAAGATAAACTAATGGATTACATAAAAATGGCCAAGATATCCAATAACTTTGGGGGCAAAAACAATGAAAAGTTTTTAAAGAGATGAAAATGGGCAAAGGCATATCTGAAAAGAGAGTCACAGAAGTGAATGATAAATAGTCCTAAGAGGAATTTATGGACAAACAAGAAAGAAGGGTAAATAAGTAATGTTATAGGCACCACAGTGACTAGGGTTGGAAGTCAAGGTGCGCAGTGTACTGATATGTGGGATAAGGGTTAACTTTGTGTAGGGGGATGCAAGAGGGATGTCTTATATGTTGTAGTGTGGATGTGTGTTATGTGTATTGTGTATATTTATCATGTTTGTACATTTTAATAAAATTGAATATATATATATATATATATATATATATATATATATATATATATATACACACACACACACACACACACAGTAGAGTCTCACTTATCCAACATAAACGGGCTGGCAGAACGTTGGATAAGCGAATATGTTGGATAATAAGGAGAGATGAAGGAGAAGCCTATGAAACATCAAATTAGGTTATGATTTTACAAATTAAGCACCAAAACATCATGTTATACAACAAATTTGACAGAAAAAGTAGTTCAATATGCAGCAATGCTACATAGTAATTACTGTATTTATGAATTTAGCACCCAAAAATCACGATATATTGAAAACATTGACTACAAAAATGCGTTGGATAATCCAGAACGTTGGATAAGCGAGTGTTGGATAAGTGAGACTCTACTGTATATATATGCCTTTTCTTCCTGACCTGCTGCTGTCTTGATCGAAAATAGGCTCTATCTCTGCCAGGGCCATGGCAGAACTGCCAGCTGCCAGCCTCCCCTGGCTTCAACTGAATCTTGTTATCCTGGCTCTCCCTTGTCTCCTCTTCTTTCTCCAATGAGGTCTCCTCCACATAAGTCTTGGCAGCAACTCTTCTCAGCATTGGCATAGTCAGAGGTGGTCCATCATTAAGGCCAATTAAGCCTTCGTGTTGTCGAAGGCTTTCATGGCCAGGATCACAGGGTTGTTGTATGTCTTTCGGGCTGTGTGGCCATGTTCCAGAAGTATTCTCTCCTGACATTAAGTATTCTCTCCTGAAACATTAATGCTGGCTTCCCAGTGACAAAGGACTCTTGTCACACCCTGGACTCTCCACAGATATATATTTTTTCCTTTCCTTGCCTAGTTTATCCAAACCTCACAACCTCTGAGGATGCCTGCCATAGATGTGGGTGAAACATCAGGAGAGAATACTTCTGGAACATGGCCACACACCCCAAAAAACATACAACAACCCAATTAAGCCTTCGCTTGTAGCTCTGACCATGCGAGGGCTCTGTCGAGGCGGCGGAAGGCCCAGCCACCCGTCCGTCCTCCTGCTCTCTCTCGCTGTCACCCACCACCCACCCGTCGATGGGCCTGTGCATGTACGCAGGCCTTTCAATCAACCCCGGGGTCAATTGGAAGGCCTGTGCACACGCACAGGCCCATCAGGGAGCCGGGGCACACGAGGTAGCAGCACCGGGCTCAAGAAGCAGGTGGGCAATGACCTGGGCAGCCCTGAGCCCCTCAGTTGGCTCCTCTGCTCGCCCTTCGACCACAATGTCCCCGTCCAGATGGTGCTGCAGGAGCTGCTCTTCGACCACAGCCTCCAACGTCTTGCTCCCGGTGCCTGCGCTGGGCCTTCCGGTGCCTGCGCTGGGCCTTCCGGTGCCTGCGCTGGGCCTTCCGGTGCCTGCGCTGGGCCCGCCTTTGGGACCTTCAGAGATTGTGAGGTAAGTGGAGTTTATATATCTGTAGAAGGTCCAGGGTGGGAGAATTTTAGCATTCAATGGCCCTGTGGCTTCAAGGCCTGGCTTCTTCTTGCCTGGGAGAATCTTTTTCTGGGCGGTGTTAGCTGTCCCTGATTGTTTACTGTCTGGATTTCTCCTGTTTTCAGAGAGTTGTTCTTTATTTATTGTTCTGATTTTAGAGGTTTTTTTTAATACTGGGGGCTATCTGGGTTATCTAAGTCCACACTGCCCTATATCCCTGTTCAATGTTTGGTGCTAAATTCACAAATATAGTAATTCCTACATAATATTACCATGTATTGAACTGCTTTTTCTGTTGATTTGTTGTAAAACATGATGTTTTGGTGCTTAATTTGTAAAATCTTAATGTAATTTGATGTTTAATAAGCTTTTCCTTAATCCCGCCTTATTATCCAACATTTTTGCTTGTCCAACGCTTTTACTTTTTAGTAATTGGTTTGGAGGCGCCAAAATTTCTGTTCGCCTACACTTGAAAATTACATTGGACCTCCTCTGGGCATAGTACACAATGCTGGCTAGCTGTAGTAGAAAATATAAGCAACACTAGGAGGAATCACACATATCATCACATACTAAAGAACCATTCTGATCAATAAAAGCCTCAAGGAGACAGCATGTCTATAAGTGTAGTGATGTCTATTAGCATTCATGGAATTATGTCTATAAATACATTTTAAAGATGAAATATAAGAAAAGTACAGTAAGAATCCAAAAGAACAGATAGTAGAGATAGTAAGTTCCACCAAAGGTTACAGTGAAATCTACACTCAGAATAGCAATCAATCTTGGCTTCGTGGGTTATTCAGGTGATTACAGAAACTTCAAATACATTATCTTTTCCTTACAAAAAAGTATTTCAAACATTTATTAATTTTTTTCACCTTTACTAGCTCTACAAAAAAACCTATTTGAGTTCTAGTGACAGAACACAGAATGAAAAACACAAAATCTGTACTCTGGTTTCATTTGTTACAAGCTGCCACAGAGTCCTATATCAAGAGAAAGGCAGGATATGAATTAATAAATAAGATAATCTAAATCAGGCCTTGGATTCCTGCACTGGAAGAAATGTTTCTTGGGATCACTTCCAAGTTTACAATGTTAGGATTCTCTGAATTCACATGAGAAAGCTAATGTGATGTAATAAATTTAGTGCAACTCTATATTTTTTTCAATAAGAATAGAATATTTTCTTAAGAAAAATCGCATATTTTCCCAAAGCACAGAAAGAAACTCAGTTTCACACATAAACTTGTTGAAATGTACTCCTGAATACATTATATATGTGTGCTTTCCCCCATGTTCTCAAAGAACACACAATATTTTCAAAAAGCACTAAAGTTAAGGAAAAATAGAAAAATATGTATAATAATAGATACTGTATATGAAAAGTAAGACTTGCAACATTCACCACTGGTGTTACCCTAACTTATAATGTAAATGATGAAGAAAGGAGAAACTATTTTCCAATTTCATAATTGAGAGCATCTAAAACAGTTTTTTAAAAATTCATCACGAGGAAGATAGTGAAGTGAAAGTATGATACCATGAAACATAGGATAATCTTTGCAAAAAAACTCTAAAATCTAAATAGAAATTAATTGCAAAAAAATCAATGGTTCTTCCAAAAGATGGTTGACTATAAATCCTAGTCAGTGTCCCAGATATACAAGTTAACAACTAACTGGAGCTTTCTGGTTTTGACTTACTTGTCAACATATTGCCATTCAGAACACAGACTACATTTCAGTGAACTTTAAAAATCATTGTTTCTTTCTTCCTCCCCTCACTTCCCACCATGCACTTGTTCCCCAACCCACAGAACAGGCTATAGTGACAATTTTTCAATAACTTTCCACTAATTATATAGTCCTTAAAAATGCTGCTGCTCAGGAACCAAAGATAGTTTTCCCCAGCTTGAGTGTGAATCTTGTCTCTTTTACAGTTGGCACATAGTTATTAGCTTTTCCTTGGATGACAGATGCAGTGGGCGGCACAGGAGTAAGAAGAAAAAAAGAAGAGAATGAGCCAATAGTTTAATTTAAGTGAAAAAGGGAGGTGAGAAAAATGGGGGGGGGGGAGTAAGGTTGCAGTTATAAATACACAAATCACTTTCAACCCACCATATATTTGTATATCTGTGTATTGTTTTGTTCAAAGTCTGAATGAAACGCTATGCATTTGACTGCCACAGCCTACCCTTGGAATGCCTTCAGAGTATTTTACTTACTTGTGGGGGAGGGTTTTTTTTATGAAGAGTCATACCGGCATGAAATGTTAAAATTTTACAAAAAGTCACATCCCTGATTTCCTTTTCCAGCAGAAAAATATATGAGATAATGCCAGTTTTAATTTTATCTCTTGTCAACCAGCTCCTAAGGAAGCACTTCAGGTGTCCGGCATCCTGCTTGAAGGATGGAGCAGGTGGCTGCACCTTCTTTGTCTAAGTGTCAGTGACATTAACAAAGAAAATCAGTAGTCCCAGAAATAATTAAATGGGGAGGGAGGGAGCCATAATGATACAGTTGTTGAAAGCTCCAGATTGCTTGCCTGAAGAGATACCCGGCACCTCAACAATATGCTTCACCTTTCAACTAAAATACAAGACAACCTAGAGTTCAATAATTCTGCATAATGGATGAACAGATAGCCAAAGTTATTGTGTAACAGACTTCTGAAAACTATCTGAAATGAAAAGTGAAAATAAAGATTTTAGGGCTTTATCCTGTTTATATTCAAGCATCCATTTGCTTCAGATTCATGGGCCAAAGATGATGAAGGAGAAAGTCAGATTATCTGGCATCTTCGTGGATGCAGGTAAATTAAAAGGCTACTGTAATGTGTACTTCTCTCAACCATTATCAAATGGACCAGGAAATGCAGACATTCTGAATATGATTGTATTTTCCTTTACTTTATTAAATAAACATTGATAAGAAATAGAGGTAATGCTATAATCTTTTTGTTCCCAAACTCTTTGGCCCCAAACAAATCTTTGGTCATAATTATATTACAGATCACCTAGAAGTTGGAATCATTTTTTTTCTCTAAGGATCTCCACAAAAGGTCATGGAAATGGCTCTCAGAGAATGCTGGGTGTTTGTTTTAAAAGGTAAACTTTCCATGTTCTAAGAATGTTAGGCTAAGAGAATATGTGCCCTGGCTGAAGAATTCTGTGAGCTGCATTATTTCTAGAACAACTTTTCCAAGTTCTGAGTTTTTAAATCCTGTCAACGCTCCTCTCAAATTAGTGTTTAGTACTCTTTGGAGAAAGAATGGGAATAAAACAAATATAATTTATAGTATACATAAATCCTAGGTCTTGTTAAAATTACTTAAGATTTAATCACACTAGAGCATTTATCCACTTTAAATCTAGTTGCTGCCTCCTGCAGAATTCTGTGGTTTGTAGTGAGGTCCAGAACCTCTCTGACTGAGCAGTTTAAAGACTCCTCCCTAAATTACAAACTCCAGAATTCTACAGGAGGCAGCAACTGGATTTAAAGTGGTGCACACTAGATGCTCCAGAGTGATGAGGTTCCTTAATCTCACCATGTTTTTACAATCAAAGTATTACTAGAGCGATGTCCCAATCTATCTTTTTGCTATGGAGAAAGAGGAGGAGGAGGCTTTCTTCTCTGAGCCAGAGTTCACGCAGAGGTGAGGAGAGGAAGCAGAAAAGCAGCTTGCTCCTTGGTTTAGGTAAGACCTGTCTAAGATTTCCTTAAAAACCTGAGAGTGTGCACTCTTTTCTTAGATTGCCTACTCTTTTCTTAGATAGCCTTAAAAGCCTTAAAAACCTGTGTTTGTTGGACTCTTTACCTTCAAAAACCTGAGTCTGGGCTGATTCTTGAGTGTGGGCTAGCTGTAATTAAGGCTTGCTGCTCTGCTGTTGTTGGGAAGCTGAGGCAAGGCTATTGTTATTGAAAGTGTTGGCTTCCTGTTGAAGCTTTCTGAGCCAGTATATACAATAAACAAAACAACTTTAAAAATACACACACAGGAAGGTGGATAGCATTCTGCCCATAACACACACAATCCTCCTCGGTCACTTCACTCACCAAGAGATGGATCAACAGCAAATACTTTCCACCACATGCACAAGTTGCGGCATGTTCACCTTCTTTGCACAACAGCTACGCAACTACACCTGCACCAAGTGTAAACAGATGACTCTGATGGAGCAGAGGATCCAACAACTCGAGGCCCGCATTAAGACCCTTAAGGACATTCAGGCACTTGAGCTGTTCTTGGACACTGCACAACACGCTGCTGTAGATCTGCACCCTGCATCACACCAACACCACCATGATCGAGAACTTTATGGGGAGATCAACTCAAAAGTAGACAATAATAATAATAATAATAATAATAATAATAATAATAATAATAACTTTATTTTTATACCCCGCCCCATCTCCCCGAAGGGACTCGGGGCGGCTTACATGGGGCCTTGCCCGATAAAACAATCAAATATCAAAACACAGCAATAAAACAGTTATCCAATAAAAACATCAATTACAGTAAAAACAATCGTTAAAATCAACATAAAACATACAATATTAACACTGGAGACTAATTCATAGAACCCAGGCAACGTGCAACATGTGCCGAAATGGGCCGAAATGGAGAAGGTAATTTCACAGTTAAAATGGACAAAGTGCAATATAGCATTGGCAACACCTCAAGAATGGGGCTATTATAAAATGGGCAGATTGATCAGTCCAACACCAGATTAAGTATCAAAGGCCTTTTGAAAGAGCCAGGTTTTTAAGCTCCTACGGAAGGAGAGGAGGGTGGGGGCCTGCCTAATCTCTCTAGGAAGCGAGTTCCAAAGCCGGGGGGCCACGACGGAGAAGGCCCTCTCTCTCGTCCCCACCAACCGCGACTGCGAGGGTGGTGGGAGCGAGAGGAGGGCCTCCCCCGACGAGGGAAGAGAACGTGCGGGTTCGTAGGGGGAGATGCGGTCTCTAAGGTAGGTGGGTCTCAAACCGTTTAGGGCTTTGTAGGTGATAACCTGCACCTTGAATTGGGCCCGGAAAGTAAACGGCAGACAGTGGAGCTCCTTAAACAGAGGCGTTGAACGTGCCCTGTAATTCGCTCCAGTTAGAAGCCTGGCTGCCGATCGCTGTACTAGTTGTAATTTCCGGGCCGTCTTCAAAGGCAGCCCCACGTAGAGCGCATTGCAATAGTCCAGTCTAGAGGTAACTAAGGCATGGACCACCATGGTCAGATCAGACTTCTCGAGGTATGGTCGCAGCTGGTGCACAAGTTTTAGTTGTGCAAAGGCCCTCCCGGCCACGGCCGACACCTGAGCCTCAAGCGTCAGCCCCGAATCCAGGAGGACCCCCAAGCTGCGGACCTGCGCCTTCAGGGGGAGTGCGACCCCGTCAAGCACAGGTTGCCACCCAATACCCCGATTGGCCGCACGACTGACCTGGAGGACCTCTGTCTTGTCAGGATTAAGTCTCAGTTTGTTCACCCTCATCCAGGCCAACACAGCGGCCAGACACTGGTCCAGAATCCGAGGGGCTTCCTTGGATTTAGGTGGAAAAGAGTAGTAGAGTTGGGTGTCATCCGCGTAGAGATGGCACCGTACTCCAAAACTCCGGATGACCTCTCCCAGCGGTTTCATGTAGATGTTAAAAAGCATGGGGGACAAAATAGAACCTTGCGGGACCCCACAGGTCAATGGCCAGGGGTCTGAGCAGGTGTCCCCCAGCTTCACCAACTGGGAACGACCCTCCAGAAAGGACTGGAGCCACTGGAGTGCAGTACCCCCAAGGCCCATCCCAGAGAGCCGCCCCAGAAGGATACCATGGTCGATGGTATCGAAAGCCGCTGAGATGTCCAAGAGAACCAGCAGGGTCACACTCCCCCTGTCCAGCTCCCTGCGGAGGTGTTCCACCAAGGCGACCAAAGCCATTTCGGTACTGAACCCAGGCCTGAAGCCAGACTGCGATTGGTCCAGAAAATCCGTATCTTCCAAGAATCCCTGGAGCTGAGAGGCAACCACCCGCTCCAAGACTTTGCCCAAGAATGGTAGGTTAGAGATTGGCCTGTAGTTACACGGATTGGTCGGATCCAATGAGGCCTTCTTCAGAATAGGCCTTACCACTGCTTGTTTTAGGCTAGATGGAAATTTGCCCTGCCCCAAAGAGGCATTAATTATTGCCACAAACCAATCAACTAACCCACCATTGGCCTGTTTTAAAAGCCAAGATGGGCAGGGATCTAGGGCACAGGTAGTCGCCCTCACCGCTCCAAGAATCTTGTCCACATCATCAGGTTGCACAAACTGAAACGAATCCCACAAGATCGAACAGACAGATGCCTCGGTTACCTCACCTGGCAATGCATCAAGACTGGCGTCCAAGTCGGAACGAATCTGAGTGACTTTGTCTGCAAAATGGTGAGCGAACTCGCTACACCGAGTTGCCGAGGAGTCAGGTGCCCCCCCATTCTGAGAAGGGTGGAGGAGCTCCCCAACAACTCGCAACAACTCAGAAGATCTATTTGTTGCAGACGCGATGCGGGCAGTCGTGAAAACCTTCCTGGCTGCCCGCAACGCCGCGGAATAAGCCCTAATAGCGGCTTTAGACCGTGCTCGGTCAGAAACGTCGCGAGTTCTCCGCCAGCGCCACTCTAGTCTCCTTCTCCCACGTTTCATCTCCGCCAGCTCCCTGGTTCACCAGGGAGCCGGGGCAACTCCACGCAGCGAGAGGGGACGTTCGGGAGCGATCATGTCAATAGACCTGGACAACTCGGTATTATAACGAGCGACCAAGGCATCGACAGGATCGTCAGCCTCCATAGCAGACAGAACCCCAAGAGACGTCAGGAGTCCCTCAGGATCCATAAGTCTCCTGGGGCGGACCATCTTAATGGGTCCACCACCCCTGCGGAGGTTTAAGGACACGGTGAGTCTTAAACTGATCAGATAATGGTCAGACCATGACAATGGAAGAATAGTTTGCTCTTCCACTCTGACCAAACCATCGCCCACAACAAAGACCAGGTCGAGTGTATGACCAGCTTGATGGGTGGGACCCGATATTACTTGGGACAGCCCCATGGTCGTCATGGCGGCCATGAATTCCTGAGCCGCACCTGTCAAGGTGGCCTCAGCGTGGATATTGAAGTCACCCAATAGCAAAAGGCGCTGGGAGCCCAACACCACGCTAGAGACCACCTCAGCTAGCTCAGGTAGGGAGACTGCTGTGTCGCGGGGTGGACGGTACACCAGCAGAATCCCCAAACTGTCCCGGGTACCCACCTTCAAGTGGAGACACTCAAACCCAGCAGATTGCGGAACGGCGCATCTAACCAGAGCGATGGACTGCCGAAACACCACCGCAACCCCACCTCCCCACCCTCCAGGCCTGGCCTGCTGATGCACCCCGAAACCCGGAGGACAAAGCTGGGTAAGGTTTACCCCACCCAGTTCATCCAACCAGGTCTCGGTGATGCAAGCCAGATCCGCCTGCTCATCCAGGATTAAGTCCTGGATCATTGCAGATTTCCCACTGACGGATCTGGCATTAAGCAGCAGTACCTTCAACCCGGAGGGGCTGCCATGGAGGCTACCACACCTAACCTTCTCCAGGGTCGCAAGACACCTGTTGTGCTTCTCCCTGGGAAACTGTTGGCCGCACCCCCTCCTCCCCCACACGACCTCGATGGAACCCTCGATGGAACCCTCCCCCCCCCCGGACCCCATCCCCCAGAGATCCTGGCTCTACTGAAAGGTTATTAAGAGGGCTTAGTCAGCTCCCTGAATTCAAAGGGCTGCAAGGATCTCCATCTTGTGTAGTGTCTAGAGAAGGGGACAGATAGAGCCCATCAAAGGAGGGAGATCTCTCGAAGCAGCTTGACAAGGTGTTAAAAAGCAGGGCTTGTGGGCAGGGTATGGAGAGGGGTTGAGCAGATTTAACTGAAAGTGAATTTACAGGGGAAGTGGACCTGCACAAAGGGTTAAACATCCTGTTTGACTTAGCTGGGGCTCGGGTATGTGAGGGCAGGTTGGGCATAAGAGGGCGAGTCGAGGGGTCTACAATTACCCTTCTGATGGTGATACCGGGATGAGTTCAGCCGGGATCTGAGAGCCCATAGTTCTTCTATTAACCGCTTGTCCTCAAAGGTGGTAATGAGGCGAGTCGAGTGATCATAGGATTGGAAGTCCTTGTAAAGCCAAGAGATGGTCTTAATCTTAATTTCTTTCAGGCTCCTAGAAAGAATTTGGGCCAAGGACCTCCGAATCCCTCTTTTTGAGGTCCATCTGCCTCTATTCAGTTGAAAGTCTTTGATATCAAATGCCAGTTGTTCCACTTGAAACGGATGGTCATAATGGCATCCTGCAGACCAGAGGGGAAAGTCCATCCCCAACGAAGTGTTCATTATCTGCTTTGGTGCTCCCGTTTCAAAATCCATACTCTTATCTTTTCCCTGTCCATGTTGTTCACCAGACAGATCTCCTCGTCCCTCAGCTTCCCCATTGTCTAGTATTTCATCCTTGCTACCCTTATGTTGTCCAATCTCTCCCTCTCCGATCATATCTGAGGGCCAACTGATCTCCGTTGAGTTATGTCCAATGATATTAATTCCCTCCCCAGGGTTATCATGCTGAGGAAAGTTATTTGCCATCAACGAGAATCCTTTAAGAAGAAGATCTACTTTCTCGTTCAAGGTTACTAGCTGAGAGAGGACTAGGCTAAAAGACCTTTCCATCAGCTGGCACAATTCAGACATTTCATGGTTTCCATAAATGTCAGTCATTTCTAGGGAATTGCGTGATAACCTAGTCCTAGTAAACCTATAAAATATCAATAACACTAACCAACAAGTATTAATGGCCCAGACTCAATTAAAAACAGTATAATTACTAAAAACAACATAAATTTAACAGGGGAGGAAGAGAACAGAAAAGGGGAGAAAAATAACAACGCCAACGTCAGTTCCTCTGCCTTCTTCTTCCTCCAGATGGCCTCTTCTGCAGCAGAACAGCAGGCTTCTCAGCCCTACCAGGGCCTTGTGGACTCAGGCTTTATAGATGTAGCTTCCTTCCTAGGAAGTGCCGAGTCACACCCAGATGGAAAGGGCCTGGGGCTGCAGTCTACTCACAAGGAGTCCCAGAGGCAGCAACAGGCAGGATGGCTGGAGATGTTTCTGGCCTCTTCTGCAGCACAACAGCAGGCTTCTCAGCCCTCAACCCACAGGCTTGGAAGGATGTCACCCATAGAAAGAGACACAGGACCAGGCAGCCTCCGCAGAACTCCTCTGCTCAGTTGGAATTACACAACAGATTCCAAATTCTTACACCACTAACATACAATCAGGAAACACATCTTGTGGAGGACCACAGTTACTTAGATACCATTCAGTGGGCCACTCTTGATCAATGCGCAGGGGATAGCCCTGATGGGGACAGTGTATCACCACATTCACACTTATGTAACCATGCAAATGCTCCATCCCCAATCGTAGACCAGACACAGCAGGAACACCCTTGGGAGAGTGATGGGCTCTTGGACGCATCTCAATGGATTGTCATTGATGAATGCTCTGGGGATGTCGAGGAGGAGGGCAAAACTTTACACCCACACGATTCACTTCAACTGGAACACTCTTCAGGGGACATACACACTGTCTTGCACAAAAGGGACCCTGTCAATCCTCAAAGGAAACAGGTCTTGGTAGTAGGTGACTCCCTCCTTAGAGGAACAGAAGCTATCATTTCCAGACCGGATGGGATGGCTCAAGAAACATGCTGCCTCCCGGGGGCAAAAATACACCATATCACTCAGAGGCTCAGCAGGCTCCTAAAGCCCCATCACCCTCCCCACCTTATGTTGATTCATGTAGGTACCAATGACACCGCTAGGCATACTTTTCAAAAGATCACAAATGATTTTCGAGCTCTGGGAACAAAGCTAAAACTGTATAATGTACATGTGATCTTTTCATCCCTCCTCCCCGTTGTAGGACACGGCTCTACAAGGGCCCGAAAAATAGTACAGGTCAATAACTGGCTCAGAAAATGGTGCCAAGAGGAGCATTTTGGCTTCCTTGACCATGGTCTACTCTTCCAGGAGGATGGCCTACTGGCAAGTGATGGGGTGCATCTCACACAAGCAGGAAAACATCTTTTTGCACACAGACTCACAAACCTCATCAGGCGCACTTTAAACTAGATCCACTGGGGGAGGGGAACAACAGCCTGGCGAACACTATATTACCCACGACCACAGGGAACCGCCAAAAGGCTAAACGGAGGGCTGCACAAACATAGCAAGGACCAAGTACAGAGAGCACAATAATCCCAAATAAACAGTTTGAGGGGAGGTCACAGGGGCTTACATGTCTTTACACTAAGGCTCAGAGCATGGGAAATAAGCAAGACAAACTCCAACTCTTAGCACAGCACCACACATACGATGTCATAGGCATCACTGAAACCTGGTGGGATGACTCCCATCACTGGAATTTAACCATTGAGGGCTATAACCTCTTTCACAGAAATAGAACAAAGGGGAGAGGAGGGGGAGTAGCTTTATATGTCAAAACCAGTTACATTGCAGAAGAAATGCAAGACTGTAATCCGGGAAATCAGCTTGAAAGCATCTGGATAAGAATCAAGGGAACCGGGACTCAAATGATCTTGTCGTGGGTGTCTACTACAGACCTCCGAGTCAGGATGAAGGACTTGATGAAGCCTTCTGTCAACAGCTGACCAAACAGGCACAAAGAAGAGATATAGTAGTCATGGGCGATTTCAATTATCCCGATATCTGCTGGAAAACAAACTCAGCCAAGAGTACAAAGTCCAACAAATTCCTCACTTGCCTTGCAGACAATTTTATGGTCCAGAAGGTAGAAGAGGCAACAAGAGGATCAGCAACTCTTGATCTAATCTTAACAAATGTGGAAGACCTGATCAATACAGTTGAAGTGGTTGGATCCTTAGGGGCAAGTGCCCATGTGCTCCTGGAGTTTGCAATACAAAGGAATGCTGAAACTAAGACAAGTCAAACATGCATTCTCGACTTTAAGAGAGCTGACTTCCAAAAAATGAAGGAATTACTGAGCGGCATTCCATGGACGCCAATATTAAAGGGAGTTAAGGATGGATGGGAGTTTTTCAAAAGTGAAATACTCAAGGCGCAAATGCAAACAGTGCCAACAAAGAAGAAAAATAAGACAAGTGCAAAGAAGCCAGAATGGATGTCCAAAGAACTTCTAACTGAACTAAAGCTCAAAAGTGACATGCACAAGAAGTGGAAAATGGGAGAAATCACCAAAGAAGAATTCAAACGTATAGCCAACACCTGTAGGGAAAAGGTTCGCAAGGCTAAAGCGCAAAATGAGCTCAGGCTTGCCAGGGACATAAAAAACAACAAAAAAAGGCTTTTTTGCTTACGTTGGTAGAAAAAGGAAGAAAAAGGAGGCGATAGAGCCACTGCAAGGAGAAGATGGGGTGATGGTGACAGGGGACAGGGAAAAGGCAGAACTGCTTAATGCCTTCTTTGCCTCGGTCTTCTCACAAAAAGAAAGACATCTTCAACCTCAGCAACATGGAATGGACGAAGGATTGGGGGAAATCCAACCCCAAATATGGAGACAAGTTGTCCAGGAACACCTGGCCTCTCTAAACGAATTCAAGTCCCCAGGGCCAGATCAGCTACATCCAAGAATATTGAAGGAATTAGCGGAAGTTATTTCAGAACCACTAGCAATTATCTTCGAGAGTTCTTGGAGAACGGGAGAAGTCCCAGCAGATTGGAGGAGGGCGAATGTGGTCCCTATCTTCAAGAAGGGAAAAAAGAACGACCCAAACAATTACCGTCCGGTCAGCCTCACATCGATACCAGGCAAGATTCTGGAAAAGATCATCAAGGAAGTGGTCTGCGAACACTTAGAAACAAATGCGGTCATTGCTAATAGTCAACATGGATTTACCAAAAACAAGTCATGCCAGACTAATCTGATCTTTTTTTCGATAGAGTTATGAGTTGGGTCGATACAGGGAATGCTGTGGATGTAGCCTACCTGGATTTCAGTAAGGCCTTCGACAAAGTCCCCCACGACCTTCTGGCAAACAAACTAGTAAAATGTGGGCTAGACAAAACTACGGTTAGGTGGATCTGTAATTGGCTAAGCGAACGAACCCAAAGGGTGCTCACCAATGCGTCGTCTTCATCATGGAAAGAAGTGACAAGTGGAGTGCCGCAGGGCTCCGTCCTGGGCCCAGTTCTGTTCAACATCTTTATTAACGACTTAGACGAAGGGTTAGAAGGCACGATCATCAAGTTTGCAGATGACACAAAACTGGGAGGGATAGCTAACACTCCAGAAGACAGGAGCAGAATTCAAAACGATCTTGACAGACTAGAGAGATGGGCCGAAACTAACAAAATGAAGTTCAACAGGGACAAATGCAAGATACTTCATTTCAGCAGAAAAAATGGAAATCAAAGATACAGAATGGGGGACGACTGGCTTGACAGCAGTGTGTGCGAAAAAGACCTTGGAGTCCTCGTGGACAACAAGTAAAACATGAGTCAACAATGTGATGCAGCAGCTAAAAAAGCCAACGGGATTCTGGCCTGCATCAATAGGGGTATAGCGTCTAGACCCAGGGAAGTCATGCTCCCCCTCTATTCTGCCTTGGTCAGACCACACCTGGAATACTGCGTCCAATTCTGGGCACCACAGTTGAAGGGAGATGTTGACAAGCTGGAAAGCGTCCAGAGGAGGGCGACTAAAATGATTAAGGGTCTGGAGAACAAGCCCTATGAGGAGCGGCTTAAAGAGCTGGGCATGTTTAGCCTGCAGAAGAGAAGGCTGAGAGGAGACATGATAGCCATGTACAAATACGTGAAGGGAAGTCATAGGGAGGAGGGAGCAAGCTTGTTTTCTGCTGCCCTGCAGACTAGGACACAGAACAATGGCTTCAAACTACAGGAAAGGAGATTCCACCTGAACATCAGGAAGAACTTCCTCACTGTGAGGGCTGTTCGACAGTGGAACTCTCTCCCCCAGGCTGTGGTGGAGGCTCCTTCCTTGGAGGCTTTTAAGCAGAGGCTGGATGGCCATCTGTCGGGGGTGCTTTGAATGCGATTTCCTGCTTCTTGGCAGGGGGTTGGACTGGATGGCCCATGAGGTCTCTTCCAACTCTACTATTCTATGATTCTATGATTCTATGATTCTTAAAGGAGACTTAGGTTTGACTGAAAACATGTTACTTTCATCTGATATGTCAGTCAGATCTTGTGTCTTAACATTAGATTTTGGATCAAGGTAGATATCTCTGGCTTCCCATCTCCACATCAGCATTTGGTCCAGTTGTAGCATCATGTTTTTTGCTAACAGATTGCTGCAATGCTTCAGATCTTGCTGAGCTGCAGTACCAAAGTAGTGAAGCCAAACTTATGCTGAAACCTTTGTCAGTCAATCATAACTTAAATGAAATGTTCTCTTCAGGCTGCAACCTGTCATGCTTAGTGTCAATCTTGCAGCAAACTCATCTGACAACTGATTCATAGGAAGTTTCAATTTAAACTGGCATTTTAAACACTAAGTCTATAACAACTTTATTATAAAAATGCAAGCGAGGCTTCATTTTAGCTTTTGAAACTGCTTTAGCAAGCACATTTCTTTTCATCAACTCAAAACCGAGGCTAAAGATGTGTTTGTGGACTACAAATCTGAGAAGTGATCATGTTTTCTTTTAAAAAATGTATTTTCTATTTAGAAATATGCATGAGTCTCTCTTTCACATAACTCTCAGGGATATCACAAAAGCCAGAAATCAAAAACAGTGCTATTGCAATGTTCCTATTAATCTTTTCTCAAATGTGGATCTGAATTGTTCAAAAGCAATTGCTGGTGTTCAAACTGCCATTCTGTTTTCAGCAGGTTACACCACAGTACAGTACAGTTCTAGAAGATATTTTTAAAACTGCATAATGAACAGGTCATCCTGTATTCTTTGTGTGCCCTGTTGCTCCAAAGAACATTATCAGTGACGTATTTAAAAGAGAAATCTATGACAATTATAATAAGACATAAGACTGGATTTACATGTACACAGAAATGAGGTTGTTCAGAGGTAAAAATGATGCTATTTCAGACAAGTGATGCCTATCATTTTTAAATACTACTCCTGGATGAAAAAAAAATCCCTGCCATAATGTATTTATTTTTTCGTGTATGAATTTTAAGTAGTTATGACTCCGTATCACTATCGTATAGTTATTTACAATAGTTAAAACAAATACAAAATTATAATCATCATCTTTTATAGCCTGTCTTTTCCTTAATAACTGAGACTCAAGGCAGTTTATATAATTAACATAAATAAACTATGTATAAAAAACATACATAAGATTATCATTAAAATGTCATTAAATAATAATATTGAAAATTATTTAAGATGTTAATTGAAAAAATAAATGCCTAAATGGAAATTGAATTGCTTTTCCTTGCCTCACAAGAATAGATGAGTAGGCCATAGTGGTGAATCAAGAATATAATTGTATTTAGAGCAAATCATGCCTTTCTGTCCCCCATCCTGACAAACCAGAATCCAAAAACCATTGCGTAAGACCTCTGCAAATGGAAAAACCATGAATTAAAAATTGCAATTGTTTTTTACCTGAAGGAATCCCTCACTAGGAATATCTAGGGACCTCATCACATGGATGAGATCCAGCATTGTGATTTGCCAGGCTCCATGATGAATCAGGGCAGCAGCAGAACAATCCCAGTTCCCCAGCCAGCAGCCAATGCTTCCCCAACACATGCACGGAAGCGTCACTGTGCAGCTTAATCCCATAGTATGCCTGTTGTTCCTAATAGAACATGGGGAGGCTACCATGTTGGCAGTACAGTGTCCTACCACACTGCCACCCCAGTTCACACATGGAACCCCAACTGACATCAACCGACATTGTCTGATCAGTGGCATGGGGCTCAGTGAGTGAACTGTGTCATGTATCATGTTCTGCAGTTGATAGTCGTTGGTGGTGTCAGGCCTAGCAGTTGGTGATGGAAGGGGATAATGTCAATCCTAGCCCTAAAGGGCAGAGTAATCTGAAAGTAAGAATTTGCAGGTGAAGGCAATTAAGAGTGGAGGCATGCAAGAGATAAGATGCAGTTGGCTTTAACTGGTTATAAGGAGCTAGCCTGGATACTGATCTTTGGGACAAAAAGGATTTGTTCTATTTGGCTATGGATGCTGCTGGTTTTTTCTCCAGGTTTGTGGATTTCCGGTATCCTGACCTGTCTCCTGAACTCTTGGAACCCTGAAACCTTGAATTTCTAGACTGGCTATTGACTACAGTATAGACTCTTGATCCTTGGACTTTAATCATTGAATTCTTGGTGTTTGACTACTGGACTGGACATTTGACTACGGTGTTCATCTGAACCTGCATTGCTAGAAATGCTGTAACTGCAATATATGGACCCAGTGCCGCCCCATCTGATGTTATGACTACAGTGCCAGACCATGAAAACATAATCGTAAACAACTACCAATCCGTGTCTACATTCTGTACAGTTCACATAGACCTCAGACAAGAATTATCATGTATGCATTCGATATTGCTCATATGCACTTAGTCTTTTTCTTTGTAGCTCTGATGATCTATAAAATATAACAAGTCAGCCCAACAGGGAGAAAAGTGCGGCTTATGGAGCTCTAGAAAGCAATGGAAGAACAGTAATTCAGCTTTTTCCATCCACACACTACTATTGTTAATAATAGGAATATAAGAAAACTATGTCCTTCCATCATTATGTTTTCTGCAGTGGCTAACAGGATGCCTATGGGAAATCCAAATTCTACCCTTTTCCCAGTCTTTTCCTCTACTCACCTACAGCTGATTTAGACCATGGGGGTGGCACATAGCCATCATGATTAGGATCCACTAATCTGATCCAGTATGATTTACAACCTCATCAGATGGGCTGATTTGCCCATCATACACTGTTTCCTTACTCTTTTCACCACAGAGCCCATTACATGATGCACATCTACTTCCTGCTGGGCTCTGTAGTGATAGGATAGAGGAAGCAGTATACACCATCTCCACAGAAACACACAATGCTTTTGGTGTTGCCTTTGCTTCAATGGGGAAAAGCCATGTGGCAGATGCTTCCCCCTGTGTGATGGGGCCGATGGTAAGTTGGGTGATGCGGGGTGTGGGGCAAGGGTTTCTCCTGGCTCCCCGCCAGGACCACACAGATTTGCCATAATGCATGGTGACTCCCTCACTTAATGTGATAAGGTTTATTCTCATGGATTTTCATGTTCAGATGCCCCATTTACACCATGTATATTGTTACCTTTTTAATAACACTATCCTTGATTATCTTGCTGCTCTTCTTTTCTTCACTCAGACAGAAATCAGGAAAACACTTTTGTCCTTTCTGCCAGTGCTAGCAAACACAAAGCTGGTTTATCTGTGATTCCATTAAAGTGGCATCTGTTGCGTAGCTTTAACTGATAGCATTATTTCAGTCTTGAAGATTTCTTTAACTGAAGGCTTTAACAAACTTCCTATCCTACTGTCTTTTCATTATCTCTGGTTCTGTTATCTGGCTTGCTTTTTTGCAAATCTTGTTCTGTTTTGGATAATAAACCTCCTAAAGCCCATAAAGCAGATGGTACCTTTTGTCACTTCCATAGGGATTCAGGCTAGCATCTAATGGGAAATTCCCCTGTTGTGTACAGAATTACATTTTGCTATCATCACCAGCAGTGGGTAGAAGGTTTAACCTTTGTTCATTTGCATATATTGCCATCCCTTACTCTCCAAAATCATAACAACCTATCGCAAAAACCCCAGAACACTTGTGATCTTTATTATGGTCTTTAAATCCCAGAACTGAACTTATAAAATGCTAGAGTGTTTTAATTAAATTGTTGTTGTTAATTAATGTCAAGTTGGCTTCAGCTTTTCATAACTCTATGAATAAAAGAACTCCAAGACCTCAGGACTGTGAACCATTCACCCTGTTTTGTATTGATCTTCCTCTTTTATGTAGGCAACCATCTCTCCATTGAAATGCAACACCATCTGAGCTCTGCAAGTGCAGCAGTTTTAAAAATGAACCAGATAGTGTTTGAGGATCAAGGCATTTGTAGGGCTACCAAGATACTACATGATATGGCAGTGTATATGGGATCTTTGTAAGCCATTGTTGCTGTTGCTGCTGTTGTTGTATGCTTAATATCACTGTAATGTGAATACAACAGTGTGGCAGAAAGATAAGGGGGCATCTGATAATTTAGGTATTCTGCTTGGTGTAATGGTTAAAGCTTTGGGATATAGCTCTGGAGAATAGAGTTCAAAGCCCTGTTCAGGCATGGAAATTCACTGAGTGACTTTGGGCAAGTTACACTATTGCAGACAAAGGGAAAAACAATAGTGTAAGACTCACTTGCCATAGAACCCGCATTGTAAGTTGTTGTTTTAGTGAGTATTGTATTATTATTATTACGTTTATTACGTTTATTACGATTATTATTATTATTATTATTATTATTATTATTATTATTATGTTTATTATGTTTATTATTATGTTTATTATTATGTTTATTATTATGTTTATTATTATGTTTATTATTATGTTTATTATATTTGCCTGTCCACAAGGAGACTCAAAGTTCATTTTAGGGTCACCTTTTTTCAGAAACACACACCTCCGGACAGAAGGAGCCAACCAGAGGGCCGGGGGGGGGGGGGGGGCAAATGAACCTCTGAACCTGCATTGGTTCGAAAGACCAGTTGGTTCTGGCTGGCATTCCCGCCAGTTAGCAAAAGGGGAGGGGCTAAAGAAACCTTGCTGCAAGTAGCCCCCTCCTCTCTGCATTCAATTCCCTGCAGCACAAGGAGGAGGATGTGTTGCTGTTGCTCCCACTGCAAGAAGCCTCGTGCACTGCAAGAAGCCATCAAGGGTTTGGAGCGAGTTGGGGGTGGATTGGATCCAACTTTTGGTCTTTTTGGGGGGATTTTTTGCTTCCTTTTGCTTTCTTTAGATCATAATTTTAAAGTAAAAGTTCAATTTAGAATCCCTAGCCAAGGCTTCCCTCCCTCTGCCCCCCCCCCCCGGTTCCTTCCTTTTCTCCTCGTTCATGGCAAGGCCTCATTGGGCTCCAGCCTCTCTCACTTACCCCCTTCTTTTGCTTACTTGGAACCCTCCTTCTCCGGCTTCCACAGGATTAACCAGAGCTCTGGTGAGCATTTTGAGCCCAGCATCTTCCCCAGTAGACTTGTGCTGCAGGAGCCCTTAAGGCCCCAGCCTGGGCACAACTTCCTTCTTTGCCTCCTACCTGACCTCCTTCACCTTTAAGAAGCTGCCGCCGCTTCGACTGGCCTACAGAGTCTTACTGGCACATGCATGAGGGCGCCTTTTCCCCCGCAGTTGCGCTGTCTATTTTGTTCTGCCTGGGCATAGCAAGGCGCTCCTCCCCCATTGAGGTGCCTCGTCTCCTCCAGCATACTTCAAGGCGTTCCCCTCTCCCCCCCCCCCCCCCCGCATCAGGCCTGCACTGCTGGGATTTAGCAAGGCGCTTCTCTCCATCGCTGTTACTTGTTCCTCCAAGCTGGCCTGCACCTCCTTTTAGGGTGCTTGTATTCATTGCCACGCTGCGCATAGGCCGCAGCCTCCACTTCCTCCTGCCCAAGTGGCTTTTGTTTCACGTTTCCACCACCGGGGGTGCACTTGGGCCTGGCTTTGTTCCCCCTCCCCCCCCCCCCCAATTTGGGTCTTTGTTTCCTATGCCTAGGCCACAACCTCCGCCCCCTATTCCACCCTATGCCCTACCTCCAGGTCTTTTGGACTTCCACTCCCATAATTCCTGATAGCCTCAACCCCCTTTCCTCAGCCTCAGTGAAGCACAGCCTACTTCCAGGTCTAACCTGTTTCAGTCTTATTGTGGGATTCTGGGAGTTGTAGTCAAAGAATAAATTTTCTGTGCATTGTGTTCTCAGGGTGGAGTTATATAGTAAAATTGATGCAGTTCTTTCTTTAGGCTTGCTTTAGGCCCAGGTGGCACCTAGTGGGTCACATCAACCCTGTGTGCACCTCAATAGGCTGCAATAGCCTTCAAGCTAATTCAGGCTGCACAGCAACATACCAGTAGTCCAAGTTTTAATTCTTGGTAACTTTTTAGGACACATAAGTGGTAATTCATTCAAAACTGTGTTACCTTGCTGTTTTTAGTTATCCCAGATGCCACCCAAAAAAGGGAAAGAACTGGCCCCAAAGGCAAGGGCACCCAAGCATTTGGCACCTATTGATGTGGACCATGCCGAGTCAGACTCCGACATGGAACAAAGGATGGCTGAGCAGGCTTTCATCTTAGCCAAGATTGAAGAACTAGAGAAGAGACAAGCCCCCTCTCGGTCTGCCAGTAATAAGGCAGGGAATAAGGGAAAAGAAAGTTTTAATGCTTCTGTGTTGTCTCATTTAGCAGCGTTGGAAAGGGACATGGATGCGGGAGAATCTGCCGGCCCAAGTGCTCCTCAGCCCAAAGATGTTCAACAGGAGGCAATGGAGGGTAGAGGTGAGGCAATAGCTCTTGATGCAATAGGTGGTACATCAGCTCTGCCTTGGGGTGTGTGGCCAACCACAGGACAACAGGCCACCCAGGTGGGAAGAGGGAGGGATTCAGGTGGTGCAGTGCCTACCAGATCCCTCATGCTTCGGTGGCCTCTAACTTGCTGCATCAACTGAATGCAGCTCCCAATGGAAGGACAGGTGTGGGGTTTCCAGGCAGCCGGAAATACAATACAAATTAACTCTGTACCCACCATTGCAGGCCAGTATCCTTACCCGCCCCTTTCACACACATCAAATCTCTATCCCTCTTTGCCACCGGCTGTGATACTCTAGGCTGCGTGAGCACTGGAAACCAAACACTGAAGCCAATAAACAATCTAATATCTTTATTAAGGAGTTGAAGGAATAAAACAAAAATAAGCAGAATATATAGTTCAACAATAGACCTTCTGGGAAAGGTCAAAAATAGTCCAGTATTATAAGGTCCAATGTCGAGTATTAGAGTTTAAAGATAATAATCCAGTAAACCGAAACACACTCAAACTTCCAAGCAGTTTGAGTGGGGAATAATCCAGGTCTTTTGCAAGAGTCTCAAGAAGTCAGTCCAAGGCAAGGAATTCAAGGCAAGGCAAGGAAACAAGCCCCTCAGAGGATTCCCAAAACAGCCTCCTTTGAAAAGGAGGGGAAACGCTGGGAACGGACTCGGCTTCAAGGGCTTTTTAAATGAGCTCTGGGTTGAATTGTCAACAGGGAGCATCTGGAAGGAAGCAGACTCTTGCTGAGTCGGCAAAATTCCTAAATCTTCATCGCTCTGGTCCGCAACCAGCACAGGGTCATGACCCGAAGGTCTCTGTGTCATCACACCGGCATATAATCTGCATGGTCAGAATCACGCTCTGCCATATGCAGCTATTCCAGCAGGCGATCGAGATCTGATGTTGGGTGACATCAGGAACCATTGAAAAAATACTAAAGGGTGAATACATCAATATTTTCTCCCTATTATTCAGAGAAGTTGAGAAAAAAGATTGGGAGTGTATGGATGACAAGGAAAGAGACAAAGTCAGAATGAGGAAGGTAGAGCGTAATTGGCGAAACTGGCTTTCAGTATTCCACATTTATGCGGGAGTCATAATCCAATCTCAACCATGGCGGGCATATTCCTTGTTAAGATATATGGATATAATACACAGAGCATGTGGTGATTTTGCAGGTCCATCATGGTTAGCCTACAACGAGGCTTTCCGTATGAAAGTTGCCTTATATCCCGCTTTACAGTGGGATGTCGTCCACCCTCACCTGTTAATGCATTTGATGACTCCAGCTAGGTGTATTCAAGGGGAGAGGACCCATAGTGGCCACATGATGCAGTCACCTTCCACAGC